>NW_012115821.1:14388193-14408191 GCF_000951035.1 Colobus angolensis palliatus | reverse complement strand
AAAAAAAAAAAAAAAAAAAGCATGCTATATAAGCATGCTTAAAGCATCATATAGGGAGTCTTTAATATCTTATTTTCAAAAGTATCCTAAGTAGGGGCCAAGGTGGGAGGATCTCTTGAGGCCAGGAGTTCAAGACCAGCCTAGGCAACATAGCAAGACCCTGTCTACAAAACTAAAAATTTAAAAATTAGTCAAGTGTGGTGGTACACACCTGTAGTCCCAGCGACTTAGGAGGCTGAGATGAGGAGATCCCTTGAGCCCAGGATATCAAGACTGCAAGTGAGCTGTGATGGTGCCATTGCACTCCAGCCTGGGCAACAGAGCAAGACCCTATCTCTAAAAACAAAGAAAGAAAAACACCACAGGTATCCCAAGTAGATGGAAAAAAATAACACCATTTGTCAAAGCTGGGAAGGGCAAATGGGAGTTTATTATATTATTTGTTATGCTTTGGCATATGTTTGAAATTTACTACAATCGTTTAAGTGTTTTTTAAAATGTACAGCAATCATCACACTTAATGGGATGAATTTGGTAGCATTTTTATTGAAGTCAAGGACTGGACATAGATACCCATTCTCATTCCAACTCCTCAGCATTGAACTGGCAAATGCTCACTCTGTCGCACAGGCTGGAGTACAGTGGCGTGACACGGCTTACTGCAGCCTCGGCCTCCCAGGCTCAGGTGATTCTCCCACCTCAGCCTCCCAGATAGATGGGCACACACAACCGGAACTGGCTTTTTTGTTGTTGTTGTTGTTGTTGTTGTTGTTGTAGAGGTGGGGTTTTGCCGTGTTGTCCAGGCTGGTCTTGAACTCCTGGGCTCAAGTGATCCTCCTGCTTCTGCCTCCCAAAGCACTGGCATTACAAACATGAGCCACCATGCCTGGCCCAAAACTTTTTAAGCCCCAACATGACGTGCAAAGGAAATTGACACTCTCAAACTCCTGGGCTGAAGAAATCTTCCCCACTTGGCCTCCTTAAGTGCTGGGATCACAGGCATGAGCTACTGTACCCAGCAGGAATTCCTAATCAAGCAAATTCTTTGTCATCAGCTAAGGAGCCCACTGAGTCAAACAAGTTGTTCTTGACCTCCTAGTCTCCTTGTACCCTGGGTCTGCTGCAGGCTGGTTTCTGGGCAGGCCTTTCCTAGAGCAGCTGCAGCCTCCTAATTTTGTGTGGAGTTACCTGCTAGGGCACCATTCCTATATAGAGCTGATGGTCAGCAGTCCTCACCTAAGAAAAGCAGTCTTTTCTAGCCCTATGTTCAGTGGCAGTGACGCATACTGGGTGTTCCAGTCAGCAGAAAGGGGTCAGCTGGAAAGCAGAGGGGGCCACCTGCCTCTTGGCTCCAGTTCATTGTATGCCATGCAGGTCTGTTGCCAACATCTTCTGAATTTTCAAGAGAAACTGGAAACCAGGCTGGGCACAGTGGCTCACGCCTGTAATCTCAGCACTTTGAGAGGCCAAGGTGGGCGAATCACCTGAGGTCAGGAGTTCGAGACCAGCCTGGCCAACATGGTGAAACCCCATCTCCATTAAAAATACAAAAATAAAAATAAAAATAAAAAATTAGCCAGCCATGGTGGTGTGTGTCTGTGATCCCAGCTGCTCAGGAGGCCAAGGCAGGAGAATCACTTGAACCCGGGAGCCAGAGATTGCAGTGAGCCAAGATCACATCACTGCACTCCAGCCTGGCTGACAGAACAAGAGTCTGTCTCAAAACAAAAAAGAAAAGAAAAAGAAACTGGAAACTGGACTTTATTTTCATTTTCCAGATTAAAGAGGAGGAAGAAGGCCCTGTCTGAGGCAAGCAAAATATACCTGCAGGCCCAGTTTAGTCAACGGGGCTACCAACTGGCAACCTCTGGTCTAATTAAGTCTAGAATTGTAAAGCATTAGAGGACTTCACAAACCAATAAACTGTTCCAGAAATTTTGGAGCTAGACTTGCCAAATATGTTATTTTACTGTGTCTTAGTCCATTTTATATTGCTTTAACAAATTACCTGGGACTGAGTAATTTGTAAAGAACAGTGGTTTATTTAGCTCACAGTTCTGCAGGCTGGAAAGTCCAAGGAGCATGGTGCCAGTATATTCTCGCTTCTGGTGAGGGCCACATGCTAGGTCACAACATGGCAGAGAAGGTCAAAGGGAAAGCAGACACCTGCAAAGAGAGGTAAAACCCAAGGCAGCCCTGGCTTCATAACAACCCACTCTCCCCAGAACTAATTTATTCCTGTGAGAACTAATCCAGTCTCAGAGCAAGAACTCAATCACTATGGCAAGAAAGGCACCAAGCCATTCGTGAAGGATCCACCCCCATGACCCAAACACCTCCCACTAGGCTTCTCCTCCCAACATTGTCACATTGGGGATCAGGTTTCACCCTGACTCTTGGTGGGACAGACAAGCAATATTCAAACCGTATCACCAAGCTATAACACTTTTTAATGTAAAAAGCATGCCAAACGCTGCTCTTAACTCACCATTTCATTAAAGAAAGGCCATTACAGTACTTACAAAATAGGATGCACCAGCTTTGCAGATGCTGCTGCCACTGGGAGCCCCATATTACCAGCCATGGTCAACCCCACCATGGTCTTCAACATTGCTGTCAACGGCGAGCCCTTGGGCCATGTCTTCTTTGAGCTGTTTGCAGACAAGATTCCAAAGACAGCAGAAAACTTTCATGCTCTGAGCACTGGAGAGAAAGGATTTGGGTATAAGGATTCCTGATTTCACAGAATTATTCCAGGGTTTGTATGTCCGGGTGGTGACTTCACATGCCATATGGCACTGGTGGCAAGTCCGTCTACAGGGAGAAATTTGATGAGGAGAACTTCATCCTGAAGCATACAGGTCCTGGCATCTTGCCCATGGCAAATGCTGGACCCAACACAAATGGTTCACAGTTTTTTACGTGCCCTGCCAAGACCGAGTGGTTGGATGGCAAGCAAGTGGTCTTTGGCATGGTGAAGGCATGAATATTGTGGAGGCCATGGAGCGCTTTGGGTCCAGGAATGGCAAGACCGGCAAGAAGATCACCATTGCTGACTGTGGACAGCTCTAATAAGTGTGACTTGTGTTTTATCTTAACCACCAGACCATTCTTTCTGTTGCTCAGGAGAGCATCCTCCACCCCATTTGTTCGCAGGATCCTAGAATCTTTGTGCTCTCACTGCGGTTCCCTTTGGGTTCCATGTTTTCCTTATTCCCTTCCATGCCTAACTGGATTGCAGAGTTAAGCTTATGATTATGAAATAAAACTAACAGCTTTTTAGTTTTAGGATACACCTAATCCACAGTTTCTTATGAAACCCTGGAGGCCAGATGTATGTTGGAATTGCAAGGTATTTACATTTTTGAAAGGTTAATATGGTAAATAGAATACTTCATAGTAAAATGTAAAATTTCCAGTGAATTTGAATATTCAACTAAGTGGAATAAGTAAAGGCTATAAATAACTATGTCAGTTCAGGTCAGAGTTTTCTGCAAAATGAATTTTTATACCAAACCAAAAAACAAAACAAAACTTGGTTTTCAGAGCCCTTTGCATATGGACCATTATCAAGAAAGGAAAAGTCCTTGAAATGGACCACCTTTAAGGTTATGGCCTTATTTTCCTCAGGTCACCCTAGCCCACTGGAGTTTGCACTAATGATTGGATATTTAGGAGTGTCTGATCTAAGCCAAAACAAATCTTTATACGACTTCCCCACTTTCATCTGACTCCCTATTGCAACTGGTAGCATGCCACCACACATGGCAGCATTTCATAATGTCAAGTGTTCCCTAAATCTGTTTTCTAGTGTTTCATAGCTGCTTGGTCCTAGTTCTAATTGCTGTGCTACCCTGAACTCAACTCCTGTTTTTATGAGACTCCTCTGCAATGTACCTCTCCAAGCTGGCATAAGGCCCAATGAGCTTGGCTCCCTCAGCTATCCCTGTCATGTGACAAGCTAGCCCTCCATGCCGAGTGACTTCAGGGCTTTCAAGAATGTCTCCCATGTGGCCGGGTGCAGTGACTCACACCTGTAATCTTGCACTTTGGGAGGCTGAGGCAGGAGGATGGCTTGAGCCCAGAAGTTCTAGATCAGCCTGGGCAACATAATGAGACCCTGTCTGTACAAAAAAATTTTAAATGAGCTGGGTGTGGTGGCATATGCCTGTAGTCCCAGCTACTTGGACGGCTGAAGCAGGAGAATCTTGAGCCTGGAGGTCGAGGCTGCAGTGAGCCATGGTCACACTACTGCACTCCAGCCTGGGCAACAGGAGACCCTGTCTCAAAAAAAGAAGAAAAAAGTTTGAACAACCAAGTTATATCAATGGTTTGCACTGACTCGGAATTAAATGACTTCAGAAAGCAGCCTGAGAAACTGGAAGGGGATGAGACATTGGAGGCAGGCCTCAAAGGACCGGAAAGATTTGGGCTTATTGAGGATATAACAGAAAGGCACTGCAAGGGGAAGGTGGGAACAAGTCAGGTGTGAATGAGTGGTTTCATGCTGGCTGGAGCTAGGCCTGGTAGAAGAGCAGCATTTGGAGAGGACATCAGAAAGAGGACACTTCAGGTGAAAGAAATGGTTGAGGCAAGAGGGAGCCCGCTGTGTGTGCACCCGCACTGTGCAAAAACTGCCGCCACTGCAGGGAGGATTCACACTTCTGATTGTGATGAGCCAGCTGGCTGGCTGAAGCAGAAAGAGAATTTATCATGAGGCTACAGTATAGGGCATTTCTGTATCTGCCTCTCCGTCTTCATCCGAGTCTACGTCAGAAATTCCTCTCCCTGCTCTCAGCCCCTGGAGGATTTCTTCTGTGACCCTCCTCTTACCCTAAGCATTTTCTACCCCAAATGACCCAGTTGCCTGGTGTCATTTCTCTCTCCTATTAAACTATAAGCCCCTAACAGCAGGGCTGTGCCTTACTTGCCTGTGCCACCCTCCAGCCCCCCACTGCTTTGGAAAGCGTGTCCTGCAGGCTTTCAGATTTTCTCCATGTTGACCCTGCCTTGGCCTTCCCATGGGGAGTTACTCAAATTTCCCTTTCTGCGTTATCTCCTACAGTCCCTTACAAAGATTCAGATCTCTGGCTCCAGGCATTTATTGCATTTTTCTGATCAAAGCTCTCTTCCGAGCAGGATATTTTCCATACCAGGAAGCTTAAGAGAGTCCACAGTGAACCATGGGAAGAATGGGGTGATCGTAATTTTCTCAAGTTCCCGCATTGATTTAGCACAAGAAAAGGAATTGGATCCTTTGCTTAGCTTCTCCTCAGAGCACTTTACTTAATTCGGCATACATATACTTTTTTTTTTTTGAAACTTTTTTTGAAACTTTTTATTTTGATATGATTTTAAATTTGCAGAAGAGTTGCAAGAATAGCACAAGGAACTCACATTTGCCCTTCACCCAGATTTCCCAGTTTACACCTCACCTCGTTTGTTTTCTGTGTGTGTGTGTGTTTACACACACAGGTGCGTATTTTTTCCTGAACTCTATGAGAATGTCAACTCATTCATTTTGTCCCTTTGCGCCTACACACTTTAGTGTGTATTTCCATGGAAGAAGGATATTCTCTTAGGTTTTTACTTTGTACCAGGAGTGCTGGTTTCTTGCCCTAATATAGTGTTTACTGGCAACTAGAGGGTTGGGGGGACAGGGATCTTACGGATCTGAAGGAATTAGTCAAGAAGTTGTCACAGCATCTCCTCCTAACTAGACCCTACAGGGACAGAAACCCACTCTGAGAAGTGTGAGGCTGGGCCATCTTAGAAAAGTCTGCTTGTTGTTTCTGGATGAGAATGTGATTGTTGTCACAGGTCCAAAGCCAAACACATTTTGGGAACGGTGGCATCAATTAACCCAGCCAGCCTCAGACCTTGAGGCATTTTTACGGTCTGTGCAACACAAGAATCCAGAAGGAAAAGAAGTCGTACTGTTGCACTTGCAGAGAAGCTGTCTTCCATCTCAGTCCTTGCCGCCTGTACTAACAGTCGCAATCCTAACATCCTACCTGGACGTCATCTTCCTGCCATCATCATCTGTGCCAGGGGTCCCCCAAACCTTCCTGCTCTTAACCAAGTTCCGAGAGATTCTGGGATTCAGGGGCTCCCAAAACAGCTGTGGGCAACCTTCCTCAATTAAGTCCCCACTTTTTTTTGGTTATGCCTAGTAGATAGATGGACAGGTGGAACAACTTTTTTTCCTAATATAAAATTAATACATGCTTCTTGGGGAAAAAACATAAGTATAGAAAAATGTGAAGAAGGGATACAGATCACCTGTCAACTTACTATAGTTTTGGTATCCACCCTTTCAGATTCCATCAGGAATGAACATTGTGTGATGGCTAAGAGCCCACACTCGGGTCATCAGGACTAGA
Organism: Colobus angolensis palliatus; assembly: GCF_000951035.1. Classification (NCBI taxonomy): domain Eukaryota; kingdom Metazoa; phylum Chordata; class Mammalia; order Primates; family Cercopithecidae; genus Colobus; species Colobus angolensis. The sequence continues at coordinate 14,401,808 of NW_012115821.1, read as the reverse complement.
CACAGTGCTGGCTGTGTCATTACTAACTGAAGTAAGATAACTAACTTCTTTGAGATCCAGTTTCCTCTTCAATAAAACAAGATAAGGCTGGGCATAGTGGCTTACACCTGTAATCCCAGCACTCTGGGGGGCCAATCAGTTGGGGTCAGGAGTTTGAGACCAGCCTTGCCAACATGGTGAAATTCTGTCTCTACCAAAAAATACAAAAATTTGCCAGGCAGCCGAGTGTGGTGGCTCACGCCTATAATCCCAGCACTTTGGGAGGCCAAGGCAGGTGGATCACCTGAAGTCAGGAGTTCAAGACCAGCATGGCCAACATGGTGAAACCTCATCTCTACTAAAAATACAAAAATTAGCCGGACATGGTACGTGCCTGTAACCCTAGCTACTTGAGAGGCTGAGGCAGGAGAATCACGTTGCAGTATATGGAGATCGCGCCACTGCACTCCAGTCTGGGCAACAGAGCAAGACGCTGGCTCAAAAAAATTTAAAAAGTAAAAAGAAAAAAAAAAATTAGCCAGGCGTGGTGGCAGGCACTTGTCATCCCAGCTACTCAGAAGGCTGAAGCAGAAGAATCGCTTGAACCCAGGAAGCAGAGGTTACAGTGAGCCAAGATCGTACCACTGCAGTCCAGCCTGGGCAACAGAGTGAGACTCTGTCTCAAAAAATAAAAAATAGGCTGGGTGTGGTGGCTCATGCCTGTAATCCCAGCACTTTGGGAGGCCGAGATGGGTGGATCATGAGGTCGGGAGATCGAGACCATCTTGGCTTACATGGTGAAACCCCATCTCTACTAAAAATACAAAAGTTAGCCAGGCATGGTGGTGTGTGCCTGTAATCCCAGCTACTCCAGAAACTGAGGCAGGAGAATTGCTTGAACCCAGGAGGCGGGGTTGCAGTGATCCGAGATTGCTCCATTGCACTCCAGCCTGGGCAACAGAGTAAGACTCCCTCTAAAATAAATAAATAAATAAACAAACAAACAAGCACAAGGTAATAATAGTACCTGGGCCGGGCGCGTTCGGTCATGCCTGTAATCCCAGCACTTTGGGAGGCTGAGGTGGGTGGATCACGAGGTCAGGAGTTCGAGACCAGCCTGACCAACATGGTGAAACCCCATCTCTACTAAAAATACAAAAATTAGCCAGATGTGGTGGCAGGCACCTGTAATCCAGCTACTCAGGAGGCTGAGACAGGAAAATCACTTGAACCCGGGAGGTGAAGGTTGCAGTGAGCTGAGATTATGCCATCGCATTCCAACTTGAGCAACAGAGTGAGACTCCCATCTAAAAATAATAATAATAATAGTACCTGCTTAAATAAGCTAATGCATGTAAAGGGTTTAGTCAATACTTACATGAAGCAGTTGCTAACAAATATTAGTTCTAGGTGATGAAAAAGGACTCACACCACACCACTGTATAGCAGCCTGCTGTTTTCTCTCAACAGGAATTGATTCATTCGGTAATATTTTTTGAGCACCTGTTGCATATGCCAAGCACAGTGCTAAGTCCTAACACTTAACAAACAAAATCCTTGCCCTCATGGAACTTACATTTCTAGTGGAGAAAGAGACAGATAACAAGCTTGTATATGTTATGAAATATGTCACAGGGCCGGGCACAGTGGCTCATGCGTGTAATCCCAGCACTTTGGGAGGCTGAGGTGGGTGGATCACTTGAGGTCAAGAGTTCGAGACCAGCCTGGACAACATGGCGAAACCCCATCTCTGCTAAAAATATAAAAATTAGCCAGGCATGTTGTGTGCCTGTAGTCCCAGCTACTCGGGAAGCTGAGTCAGGAGAATCACTGAACCCGGGAGGTGGAGGTTGCAGTGAGTCGAGATTGCACCAGTGTACTCCAGCCTGGGTGACAGAGCGAGACTCCATCTCAAAGTTAATTAATTAAATTAAATATGTCATAGGTTGGTAAGTGCTCTGGGGGAGATTCAGCATGTGTGGTGGATAGGGACCACCATCAGCGGGTTGGTATTTTATATAAAGTAGTCAAAGAAGGCCTCTTTGAAAAAGTGGCATTTGAGCAGAAGTCTGAAGGAAATGAGGGAACTATATAATAAATATCTGGGGTAAGAACTTATCTGGCAGTGGCAACAGCATGTGCAAGGGCCCCGAGACCACAGCATGCTTGGCATATTTGAGGATGGTCAAGGAGGCCCTTGTGGCCAGCAGAGAGAGGAAGAAAGAGAACCGGAGGAGCAGAGATCAGGGAGGTAGTGGGGACCCAATTGTGTAGGACCTTGCAGGTCATTCTGAGGATTGTAGCTATTCCTCTGAGTGAGATGGGGACCTAGGGGAGGGATGGAGGAGATGAATGATACAATCTGACCCTCATTCCATCTCAGTACTTGTATACTGTGGTTAAAGTGGAAAGCCGCACAGCTCCTTGGACTCTATTAACCAGCATTCCCCAGCCCTGTGGGCCTCTCCCACCAGGAGTCCACAGCCTGCCTGACACGATGCAGTAACTCCCCCAAAACCCCCCGCTGCCCACCACCATACCATTTTTCTAGGTGGGAATGACATCCAGGCACACCCAGATGCTTCCAGGCTAGACCGTACTGTGCCCAGCCTTACTCTTTGCATCTCACTGGCCATGACAGCTAATAGCCACCATCGATTAAGGCCTTGTCATAAGCCAGGCCCCTCACCCCCAGAGCCCCTTTAATCCTCACAGCCACCCTGCCAGGCAGCCACTGTCATTCTCCCTTTTGCAGCTGGTACAGCGATTAACTTGTGCAAGGTCCTGAAGCTGGTAGGCAGGGAGGCCAGGACTTGTACCCATCCGTCAGACTCCTAAGGATGAGGACAGTGATGAACAAAGCACGGCATCCGCAGTGCCGGGCACACCACAGTCACCCAGACAGCAAGACAGAAGGCTGCATGAATCGGTGCTCTTCGTCCCTCCCTAAGCTCTCCCTCTGTTGAGAAAATGTCCAAGAAAGCATTCTGCACACTATAAAGCATTACACAAATATGAGCATGGCTGTGAAGATGATTAGGAGTCCGAAACCTCAGGTTCGGGTTGGGCCGCTGATTTTTCTGATGGCCACCTCCTCCTAGTCACTGGCATGTTAACCTCAAACACCTGAGCGCCCCCAAACCTCAGCATATCCCTAGCTTCTCCTTTGCTTTGCCTGAAACAAAGCAAGTCTTTTATAAGCAAGGGAGGGGGCCTGTGTTGGCCTTGCTTTTGCGAACATGCTTTCACCTCCTTCCAGTTCATTGTTTTCATACAAAATTCCAGACACACAGCGCAGGCAGACAGAAGCCTCATTCATAGCCAGAGGTCCCTTAGGCTGGGGTTTCCACGCCTCCTTCCCCTTCCCCTCATCTCAGTCTCCTGCTGAAGTTGCAATCCACGTGAAGCCACAGAGGTAGACTCAGGGCAAAGAAGAGTTTTTAATGTTGCTGATGGGGGTGGCCCTCTGAAGGCCACCACATGGCATGGGGGAAAGAGCCCTGGATTTGCTTGACAATAGACGACTGCATTCCAGATTGGTTCAAATGACCTTGGACAAGTCATTGACCCCGTCTTCTTGAAAAGACGTGGATCTCAGAATCCTTCACAACACTTTGCTCCTGACAGCTAGTACCTATTCAGCAGAGTCAGCACAAGCTCACACAGCCCTTGACCTCCTGTGGGCCAAGTGTACGCCTTCTTCCTGGTTTGGTTAAGTTGGCATAGAGCTGAGCATGGTGCTGCTAGTGGTTCTACTAAATTGTATGATGGTTAAAAAAAAAAAAAAAAAAAAACTGTCCTTGAGCCTGGGTGTGTTGGCTCACTCCTGTAATCCCAGCACTTTGTGAGGCCAAGGTGGGAGGCCAGGAGTTCGACACCAGCCTGGGCAAGATAGTGAAACCTCTACAAAAAATTAAAAACTTAGCCAGGCATGGTGGTGCACACCAATAGTCCCAGCTTCTCTGGAGGCTGAGAGGCAAGAGGATCACTTAAACCCAGGAGTCTCAGGCTGCAGTGAGCAGTGATCGAACCACTACACTCTAGCCTAGGTGACAGAGTGAGCCCATCTCATAAACAAGAAACAAAACCAGTTCTTGAGCAAGACACAGCTTTCTAATTTCCCAGTACTTTCCAGCTTTCCAAACCCTTCAGGCCCTACACCACCCTGATTTTTGTCACCTGCAAATAATAAAACTACAAACTGCACTGCACGTACGCTTATGTAAAGGCTTGAATCATTGAATTCCTCAGCCCCACACCTTCTGGTCAGCACAGGGCACTGTACTGCCGCTCCAGACAGGCCTGGGCAGTGAGGAAAGGTGCCAGCCACGTGGACTGGGGGTAGGGAAAGTGCCTAATCATGAAATCCTAATTTATAATGTGTTGCTATCCTTAGCTGAGCATTAATTTGGCTCTCAGAAATAGGAGAAGGTGTGGGTGACTGGTCTGAGGAGAGTTTCTGGGCAATTAGAACAAAAACAGAAGCATGCTCTTGCACACAAAGTGGACTTTCTCTAGGGTGGTGGTATTCTCTGGAGAACTGAACTCAGGGAGTCTTTATTGTGTATACTTCTGTGTGTCTCAACTTTATACAGGGCTGGGTGCCGTGGCTTACGCCTGTAATCCGCACTTTCGGAGGCTGAGGCGGGAGGATCAACTGAGCTCAGGAGTTTAAGATCTGCCTGGACAACACAGGCCTGGTCTCTACAAAAAAATTTTTTTTTAATTAGCTGAGCATGGTGATGTGCACCTGTGGCCCCAGCTACTCAGGAGGCTGAGGCGAGAGGATCGCTTGAGCTGGGGAAGTTGAGATTTCAGTGAGCTGTGATCGGGCCACGACACTCCAGCCTGGGCCACAGAGGGGGACCTTGCCTCAAAAAAAAAAAAAAAAAATTAGAAAAACTTTACACAATGAACATATATCCATTTTAGACCACGTTTCCTCAGTCTAAGATGCCATTGATTGAAAGACAATTATTGTCTGTACTCCCCTGAAAGCAAACTGCTATAATGTGTCATCTGTTAGAAAGACACGTCTCCGTTTTTGAGATGTTGAAATGTGAAAAAAATGTGCATCTTAGAATTGACAGAATGAAGTAACTTTTTAAATTAAAAGATATTTTCGGCCGGGCGCGGTGGCTCAAGCCTGTAATCCCAGCACTTTGGGAGGCCGAGACGGGCGGATCACGAGGTCAGGAGATCGAGACCATCCTGGCTAACACGGTGAAACCCCATCTCTACTAAAAATACAAAAACTTAGCCGGGCGAGGTGGCGGGCGCCTGTAGTCCCAGCTACTCAGGAGGCTGAGGCAGGAGAATGGCATAAACCCGGGAGGCGGAGCTTGCAGTGAGCTGAGATCTGGCCACTGCACTCCAGCCTGGGCGACAGAGCAAGACTCCATCTCAAAAAAAAAAAGATATTTTCAGCTGGGCTCAGTGGCTCACGCTTGTAATCCCAGCACTTTGGGAGGCTGAGGCAGGTGGACCACCTGAGATCAGGAATTCGAGACCAGCCTGACCAACATGGTGAAACCTCATCTCTACTAAAAATACAAAAATTAGCTGGGCGTGGTGGTGGGCACCTGTAATCCCAGCTACTCAGGAGGCTGAGGCAGGAGAATCACTTGAACCTGGAAGGCGGAGATTGTATTGTGGTGAACTGAGATCGCGCCACCGCACTCCAGCCTGGGCAACAGTGTGAGATGGAGGAAAAAAAAAAGATATCTTCCACTTTTGGAAAAAAATTACTTAAGTTGCTTTTGCATTCCACTCTCCTGCTCAGAATGATTTCCTCAAAAAAGCCAAGGGAGTCACATTTGAAGATGAGGTAATTTTTTTTAAATGTTTATGTGCCAGTTTCATACGAGGCCCTGTGCTTTCTCATCCCTGACCCCATGGAGGCCTTATGAGAACGATAAGCCCATATAAAATTACCACTTATGGAAAAGGAGTAATTTTGCAAGGAAGGAAACTGAAGGTCAAATTGGTGGTCCTGATCATGCAGTTCAGTAAGTGAGGGAGAGGAGGTTCAAACCCAGCTGCTGTGCCCCTGCTCCCCTCTTCTCACCACATGCCTCAGCTCTAAAGCTGTCCTGAGAAAGGAACCAGTTTGGAACCTGAGCCTCCTACCAGAAGCCTGGGGAATCAAAGGGCGAACCTGAAGCCCACCCTGTGAATCCCGCTCTGTCTGGTGCAAAGGAAACTGACTTCCTCTGTGCACACACTGCTCTGCCAATCTGAATGACTCAGCCTCAAGATGACCTCACTGTCCTCAGTGGGCTGTTTGGCCGCCTGCTTTGTGTCACTGAGCCCCAGCACCCAGCACGTCAGATATGGATTTACGAGTATTTTCTCTGCTCCACTCCTCGAATGTGGCTAGGTTTGAAAAGGTCACCCTTCCCCTTGCCCTCCACCTCTTAGCTTTCTGTTGCCAGGCTGCCTCTGCCCATCCAGCTGCTAAAAACATCCCAAGCTGTGAAAGCTGTTTGCTCCTGCCAAGCTCTGGTTGGACCACCATCCAGGGGGAGCTGGGGGCTCCGCCTGGATTTTCCCAGTGCCTAGGACAGAGGTATGGCTGGTGGAGGATGTTGCTTGCCAGAAAATTGGCAGAGTAAGCTGAAATAGCAGTTCTGGGTCTGCACTACAGCAAAGTATAATTTTCAGAAGGGGTCTCATACAAGTATAGAGTGACCACATGTTAAAGATTGATTTAATTCATTAACGAGGAAACCAGCAAAAGGACAAAGCTGGTTTAAGAGATGATTTTAAAGAGTGGCTCTTTTAGTTCTTTAGGGCTGCCATAAGAAATTACCACCAACTAAGTGGCTTAGAACAGCAGAAATCCATCCTTCCGCAGTTCATGAGGACAGAAGTCCAAAATCAAGGTGTTGGAAAGGTTGGCTGCTCTGAGAAGCACTGGAGGGAATCTGTCCATGCCTCTCCCCCAGCTCCTGATGGGTGCGGGCAGTCCTTGGCGTTCTTGGCCTGCAGCAGCATCACTCCAGTCTCTGCCTCTGTGGTCACATGGCCATCTTCCTTGTGTATCTGTAGGCTCCAACTCTCTCCTTATAAGGACAACAGTGATTGGATTTAGAGCCATCTTAATCCAGTATGACCTCATTTTAACCTGATTACATCTGCAAAGCCTCTATTTCCAAATAAAGTCACATTCCCAGGTACTGGGGAATTAGGACTTAAACATATCTTTTTATGGGGTACGCAACTCAACTTTTAACACCTACATTACCAAACTCATTTCTCATCTCAGCATCACAGACCCCTGGCTTCATAGGGGCATTTGGTGTGCTGGAAAGAACAGAGCCACAGGCAGCGTTGTTGTTAGCTTTGATCTGCCCCCGGCATTATGGGATGTAGTAGTGTCAGCCAGTTAAGGCTCAGTGAAAGACAGGGCATCTCCACCTCCGAAGTCAGTACCGTGTAGGGTATAGAGACCTTGGAATCAACTTCCAGGATTCAACTCCCTACTCTGTCCCCCACTGTGTGTGACTCCTGACATTTCTTCACCTCTCTGGGCCTCAGTTATCTCATCTGTGAAATGGGGGTGATAATCGTACACAGCCTATCAGAGAGTGCTTAGAGCAGCATATGGGAAACTCTGAATAAATGTTTGCTGCTGACGATGAAGATGATTAACCGAATCACTCTCACCAGCAGACACAGCTTTGCTGCTTTTTTGGTGAGAAAGGCTGTTCCTGATGGACACACTGGAAAATTTCCAGTCCCCAAAAAACATGGCAAGGGCAGTTCCTGATTAAGATAAAGGAAGCCTCTCTGATGGTCACATGCTCAGGTGACTTGTAGGCAGAGGCCAGCCCCGCCTCCTGTCCCCGCTTCCCAACTTGCCCTGCCTTTGTGAATGAGCTCTTTTCTTTTTTTTTTTTGAGACGGAGTCTCGCTCTGTCACCCAGGCTGGAGTGCACTGGCCGGATCTCAGCTCACTGCAAGCTCCGCCTCTCGGGTTCACGCCATTCTCCTGCCTCAGCCTCCCGAGTGGCTGGGACTACAGGCGTCTGCCACCTCGCCCTGCTAGTTTTTTGTATTTTAGTAGAGATGGGGTTTCACCGTGTTAGCCAGGATGGTCTCGATCTCTTGACCTCGTGATCCACCCATTTCAGCCTCCCAAAGTGCTGGGATTACAGGCTTGAGCCACCGCGCCCGGCCAATGAGCTCTTTTCTAGCTACGCATCCTGGTCTAGTTTGGAAGGTAATTTCTCAGTCACTTTTGAGTTGATGCAGATGGCAGTTTCCTTTATGAACGCTCATAACCCAGGGTAAGCTTGACAGGGCAGTTTGAAGCCCAGAAACAAAAGTTGGGAACAACAGCCTTTCCAGCTAGAACTAGAGCTGGCCTGGTGAGAAACAGAAGGCCTCCCTGAGGTTAGAGGCCTAAGCAGACACCAGGTCTGACCTTCCACATCCCAGCTGGGTGGAGCAAGACTCTCAGCACTTAGGAAGTGCCTGGCACGTTGATCTTTGGGAAGTGAGGGGCTCCTGTCGTCTGTGTCCAGACTTCTCCCTTCTCGGGTGGACCACACATGGTCAGGCCAGGCCCTGAGTGGCGACTGTTGCTGCTGCTGCAGCTGCTTTTGACATTATTGTCTGTAGAATAAAGGTAGAGGCTGGTGGGACCGCAGCATCCACTCCCTGCCCAAGCCTGACCCTAAGTGTATCTGAGAGTGCTCTGCGTTGAACCAGGAGGGGTCAGGCCCAGACTCTCTAGGTCCCTTTTCAGACACACCCTCCCTGCCCTTCGAGTCTTCCCCTTTTCAAACCTGGAAGAGAACAAGGGTTCTTTTTGTTTTGTTATTGTTTTGTTTTTTGAGATGAAGTCTCCATGGGATTTCACCATGTTGGCCAGGCTGGTCTTGAACTCCTGGCCTCAAGTGATCCACCTGCCTTGGCCTCCCAAAGTGCTGGGATTACAGGCATAAGCCACCATGCCCGGCCTGAAACATTGTTATATGGCACATAACTGTATAGGTATGTTTTACTTATTTTCTTATCTGTATTTTTTTGAGACAGTCTTGCTCTGTCACCCAGGATGGACTACAGCAGCACGATCTCTGCTCACTGCAACCTCCACCTCTAGGGCTCAAGCAATTATTCTGCCTCAGCCTTCTGAGTAGCTGGAACTACAGGTGCCCACCATCACACTTGGCTAGTTGTTGTATTTTTGTAGAGACAGGGTTTCACCATGTTGTCCAGGCTGGTCTCAAACTCCTAACCTCAGGTGATCCGCCCACATTGGCCTCCCAAAGTGCTGGGATTATAGGTGTGAGCCACCATACCTGGCCATCTTTCTGGTTTGTTTGTTTGTTTGTTTGTTTTTGGTTTTGCTTTTCTTTAAGGGAGTGGAGATTTACCATTATTTGCCTGGAGTTGGGTTTGACTGCAGATGGGCAAATGACAAAATGGACATGTTTGAAAACCAGTTTGTAGTGGTGGTTGCACTAGTGTGTAAATTTACTAAAACTCATTAAACAATACACTTATTATGGGTGAATTGTATGGCATGCAAATGATTCTTCAATAAAGCTACTTAAAACATATATAGTTGGGGCACGGTGGATTGAAACTGTAATCCCAGAACTTTGGGAGACTGAGGTGGGTGGATCACTTGAGCCCAGGAGTTCCAGACCAGCCTGGGCAATATGGCAAAACTCTACAAAAAATTGTTAAAAAGGTATAGCCGGGTGTAGTGGTGAATGCCTGTAGTCCCAGCTGCTTGTGGGCCTGAGGCAGGAGAATGGCTTGAGCCCAGGAGTTTGAGGCTGTAGTTAGCTGTGATTGCACGGTGGCTTACACCTGTAATCCCAGCACTTTGGGAGACTGAGGTGGGCAGATCATTTGAACTCAGAAATTCCAGACCAGCCTGGCCAACATGGTGAAACCCCGTCTCTACTGAAAATACAAAACTTAGCCGGATGTGGTGGTACACACCTGTAATTGTAGTTACTCGGGAGGCTGAGGCAGGAGAATCGCTTGAACCTGGGAGGCGGAGATTGCAAGTGATCCAAGATCGTGCTGCTGCAGTCCAGCCTGGGGGACAGAGTGAGACTGTCTCAAAAAATGAAGATTAAAAAAAATAAAATGTATATATGCAGTTATGTGCCATATAACAATGTTTCAGACTGGGCGTGGTGGTTCACACCTGTAATCCCAGCACTTTGGGAGGCTGAGGCAGGTGGATCACTTGAGACCAGCCTGGCTAACATGGTGAAACCCTGTCTCTACTAAAAATACTAAAATTAGCCGGGCATGGTGGCAGGTGCCTATAATCTCAGCTACTTGGGAGGCTGAGGCAGAAGAATTGCTTGAACCCAGGATTCTGAGGTTGCAGTGAGCTGACATCGTACCACTGTACTCCAGCCTGGGAGACAGTGAGACTCCGTCTCAAAAAACAAAAAACAAAACAAAAAAACAAACAAAACAAAACAAACAGGCCAGGCACAGTGGCTCATGCCTATAATCCCAACACTTTGGGAGGCCGAGGCGAGCAGATCACTTGAGGTCAGGAGTTTGAGACCACCCTGGGCAACATGGTGAAACCTCGTCTCTACTAAAAATACAAAAAATTAGCCAGGTATGGTGGCGGGCACCTGTAATCCTAGCTACTTGGGAGGCTGAGGCAGGAGAATCACTTGAATCCGAGAGGCGGAGGTTTCAGTGAACCAAGATTGCACCACTGCACTCCAGCCTGGGCAACAAAAGTGAAGCCTGTCTCCACAAAAAAGAAAAAAAAAAAAAAGGAGCCAGGACAGTGGCTAATGTCTGTAATCCCAGCACTCTGGGAGGCCAAGGCTAGAGGATCACTTGAGGTCAGGAGTTCAAGACCAGCCTGGCCGACATGATGAAACCCCATCTCTACTAAAAAACAAACAAACAAAGTTTCAGTTGATGACACACCTTACCTGCCAGGGTGATCCCACAAAATTATAACACTGTATTTTTATTTTACCTTTGCTATGTTTAGATGTTTAAATACACAATTACTTACCGTTGTGTTATAGTTGCCTACAGTATCCAGTACAGTAACATGCTATATAGATTGGTAGCCTGGGAGCAGTAGACCACACCATTTAGCCTAGGCGTGTAGTAGGCTAGACCATCTAGGTTTGCGTAAGTGCACTCTGATGTTCACACAGTGGTGAAATCACCTAATGACACATTTCTCAGAATTTATCCTTGTTGTTAAGCAATGCATGACTGGGTGTATAAAATGAATTCTCTTAAAACCACAATCAGTGAGAGATTACTGTCTTTTAGGTACTTTATAGGACATCTTCAGTGATTCTGAACTCAAAAAAGAAGAGGAAGGGGAGCTGAATTGGAAGCCATGGCCTTTATGTGACCTAGGACAGATTCATATCCTCTTTGGGCCTTGGTTTCCCCATCTGTGGTACCCTGATGCTTTTGGAGGAGATGAGGGATGCCAGGGTGGTGGAGTCTCTGCTGTGGTTTCTGTGCCCAGCTCCAAAGGTGCATTGGACGTTCAGGTCATACCAGGCACCACTGTGAGCTTTGTCTTCGCCATGGGAGCACCTCTGCCTTCCTGTCTTTGTACAGATAATTTCCTTCCTCCAGCCACATGGAGCAAACACGCAGCCAGGAACAGGCGGAAAATCCAGATTGGCCTAGCTTCGTTTTCTCCAATCCTGGCCCTTTTTTTGACCCAGACCAAAGAAGCAGCCAAGACACTGCCCTGGAGAAAACTCCCATCTTGGATGGAATGGATGGAGCACCTGCTGGGCATTTACATGCTTTGCATAAATGTACGCAGCCCTGATGGGCCGCCTCAGCCCATTTTACAGAGGAGGAAACAGAGGCTCACACACAGAGAGACATTTGTTCAAGGTAACATAGCTGGTAAGCACTGAGCTTCCTGCTTTTTCCACTAGACCCCACTGCCAGGAAAGAGGCCAGGCACCTTGCTCAGGTGGAAGCTGGGCAAATTGACTTATTTGGGAATCACCTGACTTTCTCTCCTTCTGCCTCTCCCAGTCGGGTCAGGACAGCAGAAATGCCACTCCTCCAGGAAGACTTCCTGCAAACCTTCACCCACCCTCCCAGCAAGTGCTGAGACTCACCTTCCTCTAGGTCCCAGCAGCAGAGACCCAGAGGTTTGTGACCCGGGGACTGTGAGTAGCTCCATTTGGGAGCATGGAAGGAATGAGGCCTTGGGAGTCAGAAGAACACTTGCTGGCCTAGTGCGGTGGCTCATGCCTCTAGTCCCAGTATTTTGGAGGCTGAGGTAGTAGGATCACTTGAGCCCAGGAGTTTGAGATTAGTCTGGGCAACATAGTGAGACCCCCATCTCTACAAAAAAATTTTTAAAAATTAGCTGACACTTTGGGCAGCTGAGGTGGGTGGATCAGGGGCTCAAGACCAGCCTGGCTAACATGGTGAAACCCTGTCTCTACTAAATATACAAAAATTAGCCAGGTGCAGTGGCATGTGCCTGTAATCCCTGCTACTTGGGAGGCTGAGGCAGGAAAATCACCTGAACCCAGGAGGTGGAGGCTGTAGTGAGCCCCTCCCCCTCCAAAAAAAAAAATATATATATATAGGCCAGGTGTAGTGGTGTGCACCTGTGGTTCCAGCTACTCAGGAGGCTGAGGTGGGAGGATCTCTTCAGCCTGAGAGGTTGAGGCTGCAGTGAGCTGTGATTGTGTCACTGTACTTCAGTCTGAGCAAGAGAGCAAGACCCCATCTTAAAAAAAAAAAAAAAATTAGAAAAGAAGAAAATCTGGTGCTATAATCTGAACATTTGCATCCCCACAAATTTCCTACCCTAAGCCCCAAGGAGATGGTATTAGAAGGTGAGTCCTTTGGGAAGTGATTAGGTCATAAGGGTGGAGCCCTCACGGATGGGATTAGTGCCCTTATCATGTTCAGAGAGCTAGCAGCCTCTTCCACCTGTGAGGACGTAACAAGCAGGTACTGCCTGTGAGGAAGGGCCCTCACTAGACACAAAATCTGCTAGGACCTTAGTCTTGGATTTCTAGCCTCCAGAACTGTAAGAAATAAATTTCCATGTTTGTAAGCCTCCCAGTTTATGTTCTATTGTCATATAGCAGCCCCAATAGACTAAGACACCTGGTCAGGTGGTGGGGATGAAGTATCGCTCTGTTGCCCAGGCTGGAGTGCAGTGGCACAATCTTGGCTCACTACAACCCCCTCCTTCCAGGTTCAAACGATTCTGCTGCCTCAGCCTCCCTAGTAGCTGGGATTACAGGCACTCGCCACCATGCCTGGCTGATTTTTTTGTATTTTTAGTAGAGACAGGGTTTCACCATTTTGGCCAGGTGGTCTCGAACTCCTGAACTCAAACGATCTACCCGCCTCGGCCTCCCAAAAATGCTAGGATTACAGGCATGAGTCACCGTGCCCAGCCTCACAGTAGAGTTCTGAACAAGGGTCGGACAAGCAGATGTGACTTAAAAGAGGGTGGCTCAGCTGGGCGTGGTCGCCACTGCACTCCAGCCTGGTTGACAGAGCGAGACTCAGTCTAAAATAAATAAAGAACTATTGGTTTAGGTGATCCCAGAAGCAGATTTTGAGATGAAGATCTAGGAGGAGTGGGGAAGTGAGACAGGGAGAGAAGGCAGCTGATGCA
>NW_012115821.1:14380404-14388143 GCF_000951035.1 Colobus angolensis palliatus | reverse complement strand
AAAAAAAAAAAAAAAAAAAAAAAAGAGTGGCTCTAGCTGCAGGGTGGAGGATGGTCAGATCCCAGTGGTGTTGAGTGGGAGGACAGGGGACCAACCAGGAGGCTGCAGCTGGAGCTCCTTCTTGTGGGGCCTCCAGGGGAGGGTGTGGCACCAACCCTCCTTTCACCTTTTCTCTGCCCCTCCTTCCTCATTCTTTTTCTGTCCCCTGGGGCCCACTGCATATCTGATAAGCTCTGAGGAGTGCTCACTTCATGGCCTGCTGCTCCTGGCAGTCTTTAACTGGTTTCTTCTGGAGATGGTGCAGGGGCTGCATGGTGGGCACACAGGACAGCATGCCTGTGGGAGTGCCATGAGAAGGGGAGGGCCTGAGCCCCCAGGGTGGGCAAGGTGCAGGTAGAAGGCCAGGGGAGAGTCCTGCAAGAGCTACTCCTGGCCGACTCAGACCTTCCTGCCCTTCTTATCAGGCTTGAGGAGCGATAAGGGGCCAGTTCCTGGACTGTGGGTTCTAGGCCTTTGTTTGGGGACGCCAGGAAGTGACTTGGTTTTGCTGCAGCTTAAGGAGTGTAGTTGATTCACCAGGGTGGTGGGCTGGGTGTGCCTGGGGGAGCCCACAGACACCAGGCCCTGCACCACCCATCACCAACAGGCCAGCCTCTGGGAGGCCGCCGTGGGAGTGTGTCCAGCCTCCACACCCACCTCCTGACAACCGGCCACAGAGGAAGGATTCCTCACCCCAGGGCGTCTCCTCTTTCTTTACTTTGCAAGCAGAAAACGCTTCCAGAATATATTATTCCCCAAATGTGCAAGACACTAGAATGAGTGCTTTGCCTACACCATCTCCTTTCATCTTCACCCCGTAACAACGGCCCTCAGGGCTCATCGTGGCTGTTATCACTGTCCACATTTTGCAGAAGAGGAAACTGAGACTCAGAGAGAGGAAGTAAATTGCTCATGTTCACTCAGCTAGGAAGCAACAGATCAGGATTCAAGCCCAGTCCAAAATTCATAATTCACTCCCTTGAAAAGCCAAAAGAGAGAACAGGGCCGTACGGAGTGGTTTCAGGAGGGTTGTGAGTCCCCTGGGAGCTGTGCAGAGCTTACATCGGGTGCTCAAAGGAGCCTGAGCCAACCACTGCCCAACAGATTCTACCAAGATGGAAATGATTCCTCCCCAGCCACAGTTCCATCACCTGCGTGACGGGACGAGAGGCTGGATCAGGTGTTCTCCACGGCCGGATATTAAGTGAGTAACCTGAGTTCATAAATGAGCAGTTGGGCGGGCTCTTCTTCCAGGCTCTTAAATGGGGAGCAGGGTGTGGTGCTCGGGGATAAGAGAAAAGAACAGGAAATTCCCAGCCCAGTGGGAGAGACCCTATTAGTCAAGACAGCAAAGCAATTCCAAAAAAGGGAAGTTTCTGACTCATGTTGCTGAGCCACGTATCAGCAGGACTCTGCCCCTTCAGCATTGATCAGTCAGCTTGGATGTTGCTCCTTCCATGGCTACCAAGGCATCTACTAGATTCCCCAAGCTCACATCTCACCGGCTTTGGCCCTTACGGAAAGAGTCTCTGGCTGAGAAGTCTCAGAGAAAATCCTGATTGGTTTATTTTGAGTCATCTGCCATCCCTAAACCAGTCACCATGGTCTGGAGAGGGGGTTTGCTATTGGCCAAACCAGCACAGTCTGCCTACCCTCTCAGTGGATCTTGCTGTGGGGCGAGCCAGCAGCCCCACATGGATTAGGTGGAGTTGGAAGAGGAAGAGGTGGAGGCAGGCAAAAGCCACGAGACCCCAGCCATCCAGGGGCCAGCTCCTCACCCAGCCAGTCTTTCCACACCCAGGCTTTGCTAGGCCATTCTTGTCAGGCCAAGGATGCCAGAGGGTCATCACCAAGAAGGAGCCACTCGGTGTCTTAGTTTAGGCAGGAATTTTGAAGCTCAGCACTATTGATATTTAGGGCTGATAATTATTTGCTGAGGGGGCTGTCCTCTGCATTGTAGGGCGTTTAGCAGCATCCCTGGCCTCTACCCACTAAAAGCCAGTAGCCACTCCTCCCTCTTCCACTGTGATCATCAAAAATGTCTCCAGCCTTGCCACATGTCCCTGGGAGACAAAAATCAGCCGTGGTTGAGAACTATTGGTTTAGGTGATCCCAGAAGCAGATTTTGAGATGAAGATCTAGGAGGAGTGGGGAAGTGAGACAGGGAGAGAAGGCAGCTGATGCAGGTGTGCTCATGAGCAGGCTATCACTGTGGGCAGCTGGGGCTTGATCCCACAGGGGAGCCCTGGGGAACAGGCTGGAACATGCAACTCAGCGTTGCCCAGACCGACAGACAAGAGAGCACACTGGAAGCTGCTGGGATAGAGGGGCGTTAATTCCAGGGCACATGAGGCCTGCAGTGTGGTGCAGAGAGGACCCTGGCTACTCAGAGAAAGCAGGTGCTGTTAGCAGCAGAATGTATCCGAGTCACGTGCCACCGAAGTCTGTTGGCGATGGTGAATCCGTAAGGGTCTGCAGCAACCTCCATTCTTGCCACCTCAGAAGAAAGAATTCCACCGAGGGGCATAAGGCAGATTGAGAGACCAAGGCAAGGTTTTTGGTTTTGTTTTTGTTTTTCTTTTTTGAGACAGATGCTTACTACTCTTTTTGCCCAGGCTGGAGTGCATTGGCTTGATCTCGGCTCACTGCAACCTCTGCCTCCTGGGTTCAAGAGATTCCCCTGCCTCCGCCTCCTGAGTAGCTGGGATTATAGGTGCCCACCACCACGCCCAGCTAATTGTAGTAGAGACAGGGTTTCACCATGTTGGGTCAGGCTGGTCTGGAACTCCTGACCTCAGGTGATCCACCCACTTTGGCCTGCCAAAGTGCTGGGATTACAGGCATGAGTCACCGTGCCCAGCCCAACCGAGGCAAGTTTTTGAGCAGGAGTGAAAGTTTTATTAAAAAGCTTTAGAGCAGGAACAAAAGGAAGTAAAGCACACTTGGAAGAGGGCCAAGTGGGCGACTTGAGAGATGGAGTGCACACTTTGACCTTTGACTTGCGGTCTTCTAGGTTGGCATTCCGCATGCCTAGTGGCCTGCCAGCGCTTGGCCGGGGCCCCATGCGCAGTGTGTTTACTGGGGTTGTATTCATGGTCACTTGAGGCGTTTTTCCCTTACCAGCCAAGGGTTCCTAGAGGAAGGTCATACACCAGTCAAACTCCGATCTTTTGCCTCTTAGTGCGTATGCTTGAGCGCACTCGCCCAACTCCTGAGATCTTACCTGGAAGCCGCAGCTCACCAGGTTCAGGTGTTTCTGTTGGGAGACTGCCTTTCTCTGGTGCCGGCTGCAACCAATTATTTTAGAGCGACAGCTGCCTGACCATGGTGGGGTGGTCGCCTGACATTCCCGGTGGAGGCTTCTCCTGCTGTGCTCATATCTGCCTGGCTACCTGCTGCAACATCTTCTGCTGAAATGTGGGTAGTGGGCACTGGGAGGGCAGGGGCAGATGGGAGCACATTCAATAACCCCCAGCGGTTTCCTGCTCCTTCTTCCTGGTTTTTTCCTTTCCAGCCAATGTACCCATGCAAGGATTTGCCTCTGAGGAGGGCCTGTGGGCCTGCCATGCCCTCATACCCCTTCCAGTGGTTTCCTCCAAGGTCTCCATGTTTGCCGTTGTCTTTCCCACCACCCCAGCTGGACCTGGGTTAGAATCCTGACCCTGCTATGTCTAAGCTGTGTGACCTCAGGCAGATTTCTTAACCTCTCCGGGCTTGGATTTCTCCTGTGTAAAATGGGGCCAGTGATACCTGACACATGCTTTAGGGGGTGCTGTGGTGTAAATGTTCATGTCCCCTCCAAAATTCATGTTGCAACCCCAGTTCAACAGTAGAGAGGCCTTTGGGAAGTGATTAGGCTTTGAGGACTCTGTCCTCCTGGAGGGATTCGTGCCATATAAAAGGATGGGAAGGAACCAGCCAGGACCTGTGCCCTTCTGCCCTCCACAGGTGAGGGGATGGCAACGAGGCATCAGAGAGCAGCCCTCACCAGACACAGTACATGCTCAATAAACACTGACAGACTAAGAAAATCATCCCCTGCCAGGTGTAGAAAATGGAAATGATAGCTCCAGTACTTCTGTTCACTCCCTGAGTGGAAGGCAGGTGGGCTGGTGGTTGGCACTCCTGCCATGACAGGAACAACAGCTGCTGGTCAGGTCTCGGCTCTACTTTTCACTGGCTGGGTGACGTTGGGGAAGTTCCTTGACCTTTCTGTGCCTTAATTTTCCCATTGGTAAAATGGGAATAATAATAACATCCAGGTGTAATTTTCTAGGTTAGAATAGTGAACGTAAAGCTTTGTCTGGAAGAGCTCAGTGCTTGTTAGCTCTTCTCATTCTTGGTAGTTGGGTGCTCATGCCATGCCATGTTTCATTGACTCTAAGATGTTATTGATCACAAGAACACACAACTATTTTATGTGCCACCAAGAAAGAAAAAGACTGATAGAAAGCTCTTGTCATTTAGGATGATTTTTTTTTTCTTCTCACTGAGAAAGTTCTTTTATCATATAACACACCATCTACGTGTACATAAGAAGAAAACTATGGTGAAATAAGGGAGCCAAGATATTTTTTAGGGACGGGCGCCATGGCTCACGCCTGTAATCCCAGCACTTTGGGAGGCTGAGGCAGCAGATCACTTGAGGTCAGGAGTTCGAGACCAGCCTTGCCAACATGGTGAAACCCCCGTCTCTACTAAAAATACAAAAATTAGCTGGGTGTAGTGGTGGGCACCTGTAATCGCAGCTACTCAGGAGGCTGAGGCAGGAGAATCACTTGAACTCAGGTGGCGGAGGTTGCAGTGAGCCGAGATCGTGCCACTGCACTCCAACTTGGGCCATAGAGTGAGACTCCGTCTAAAAAATAAATAAATAAATAAATAAATAAAATGTTGGAAAAAAAAAGACCATATCTTTTCCCCTTTCTTTCTCTCTCTCTCTTTCTTTTCCCCTTTCTCTCTCTCTTTCTTTCTTTTCTTTTCTTTTCTTTCTTTCTCTCTCTCTCTTTCTTTTTCTTTTTTTTTGAGACAGGGTCTCGTTCTGTCACCTAGGCTGGAGTACAGTGGTGCAATTAGAGCTCACTGCAGTCTCAAACTCCTGGGCTTAATCCATCCCCCTGCCTCAGCCTCCTTCCTGAGTAGCTGAGACCACAGGTGCACACCACCGTGCCTAGCTAATTTTTAACAATTTTGTAGAGACAGGATCTCGCTATGTTGCCCAGCCTGGTCTTGAATTCCTGGTCTCAAGCAATCCTCCTGCCTCAGCCTCCCAAAGAGCTGGGATTACAGGCATGAGCCATGGTGCTCTGCCTCTTTTGTTTGTTTGTTAACACATCCATTTGTTGAGCACATACTCTGTACCAGAAACTGCCCCCAAAGAGAACTGGGAGCCATAAGGATGGAAGGCTGGGATGGGGGTGAGGTGGGGATATGGAAGTTCAGAATGTGGGTCCCTGTTTCCTGAACCCCATGCCAACGTCTCTCCCAATCACTGATCTCTTGAGTACTAGGGCAAAAAAACCGAGTTGCTCCATGTGCCAGCGGGTTAACAGTAGAGAGTAACTTTCCAGGCCACAGAACCAGGTAGGACTTGGGCAAGTCCCACGACCTCAGCCTGCGATTGTCTGTGTTATTCACAGAGGCAGGACCGTCTAGTGCACGCTTATGTCTTCCTGGCTCCTTGCCTGCCTGGGCCCGGCTGCCAGCCCCAGGGAGGCAGTAGAATCTGTGGAATATGTAAGAGTTTTGGCTCAGACAGGTCAGGGCTCAAGTCCCAACACTGCCTATTTCCTTATGTGCTTTCATTTCCCCATCTGTGAAATGGGGGTGATAATATAATGACACTGACTTGGTTGTCATGAGTATTGAATCAGACAACCCACATAAAGGGCCCAGCCCATGGCAATGTGTACTACACATTGGCCCTTTTTATATTTCTATTTTAGGTGACCCCAGGACTGGGTCTCCTGCTGGGTCCATCTGACTTCCACTCTCCAGCACCCCCAGGGTTTACTGCTTCCATTCTGCTGACAGTCATCTGCTCTTCTCTGGCTGGTTCAAGGTGATCTTTGGGGTCTGTCCAGGGCCCTGCATAAGGTCCTGGGGTGGACTTTCTGCTCTCTTCCATTATGAGACAAAGTGTGAGGGTTTCCAGGCTCCCCACAAAACCCAGGACAGACAGGAATGAAATTCCGGTGATGGGGATGGATTACAGATGGATGCTGTCCCTCACTCCTATCCGATACTGATCCTCATTAAAGACTTGATTAGAGGCCAAGCGCAGTGGCTGTCACCTGTAATCCCAGCACTTTGGGAGGCCGAGGCAGACGGATCACCTAAGGTTGGGAGTTCAAGACTAGCCTGGCCAACATGGTGAAACCCTGTCTCTACTAAAAATACAAAAATTAGCCGGGCATGGTAGCACATGCCTGTAGTCCTAGCTTCTAGGGAGGCTGAGGCAGGAGAATCGCTTGAACCTGGGAGGCGGAGATTGCAAGTGATCCAAGATCGTGCTGCTGCAGTCCAGCCTGGGGGACAGAGTGAGACTGTCTCAAAAAATGAAGATTAAAAAAAATAAAATGTATATATGCAGTTATGTGCCATATAACAATGTTTCAGACTGGGCGTGGTGGTTCACACCTGTAATCCCAGCACTTTGGGAGGCTGAGGCAGGTGGATCACTTGAGACCAGCCTGGCTAACATGGTGAAACCCTGTCTCTACTAAAAATACTAAAATTAGCCGGGCATGGTGGCAGGTGCCTATAATCTCAGCTACTTGGGAGGCTGAGGCAGAAGAATTGCTTGAACCCAGGATTCTGAGGTTGCAGTGAGCTGACATCGTACCACTGTACTCCAGCCTGGGAGACAGTGAGACTCCGTCTCAAAAAACAAAAAACAAAACAAAAAAACAAACAAAACAAAACAAACAGGCCAGGCACAGTGGCTCATGCCTATAATCCCAACACTTTGGGAGGCCGAGGCGAGCAGATCACTTGAGGTCAGGAGTTTGAGACCACCCTGGGCAACATGGTGAAACCTCGTCTCTACTAAAAATACAAAAAATTAGCCAGGTATGGTGGCGGGCACCTGTAATCCTAGCTACTTGGGAGGCTGAGGCAGGAGAATCACTTGAATCCGAGAGGCGGAGGTTTCAGTGAACCAAGATTGCACCACTGCACTCCAGCCTGGGCAACAAAAGTGAAGCCTGTCTCCACAAAAAAGAAAAAAAAAAAAAAGGAGCCAGGACAGTGGCTAATGTCTGTAATCCCAGCACTCTGGGAGGCCAAGGCTAGAGGATCACTTGAGGTCAGGAGTTCAAGACCAGCCTGGCCGACATGATGAAACCCCATCTCTACTAAAAAACAAACAAACAAAGTTTCAGTTGATGACACACCTTACCTGCCAGGGTGATCCCACAAAATTATAACACTGTATTTTTATTTTACCTTTGCTATGTTTAGATGTTTAAATACACAATTACTTACCGTTGTGTTATAGTTGCCTACAGTATCCAGTACAGTAACATGCTATATAGATTGGTAGCCTGGGAGCAGTAGACCACACCATTTAGCCTAGGCGTGTAGTAGGCTAGACCATCTAGGTTTGCGTAAGTGCACTCTGATGTTCACACAGTGGTGAAATCACCTAATGACACATTTCTCAGAATTTATCCTTGTTGTTAAGCAATGCATGACTGGGT
>NW_012115821.1:14371219-14380148 GCF_000951035.1 Colobus angolensis palliatus | reverse complement strand
AGCCTGAGTAACAGAGTGAGACCTTGTCTCAAAAAAAAAAAAAAGAAAAGAAAAGAAAGAAAAAAAAAATTTCCAGTGGGCCAGGTGCAGTGACTCATGCCCACAATCCCAGCACTTTGGGAGACTGAGGTGTGTGAATAGCTTGAGCCTGGGATTTTGAGACCAGCCTGAGCAACATAGTGAAACCTTGTCTCTACAAAAAATACAAAACTTAGCTGGGCATGGTGCACATGCCTGTAGTCCCAGCTACTGGGGAGTCAAGGCAAGAGGATTGCTTGAGCCTGGGAGGTCAAGGCTGCAGTGAGCTGTGATCGTGCCACTGCACTCCAGCCTCAATGACAGAATGAGACCTTGTGCCAGGGCTGAGAACCAATGATGTAATTAATTTCAGGGACTTTGCATGTGTTCCCTCTATCTGGAAGACTCTATGACCAGATCCTCCTAGAGCCAGCTGCTTCTTATCATTCAGGTCTTGCATTAACATCCGAGGGCTGCCATAACAAATTACCACGTATTTGGTGGTTTAATGCAACAGAAATTACTTTTACAGTTCTGAAGGCCAGAAGTCCAAAATCAAGGTGTTGGTGGGGTTAGTTCCTTCCGCAGACCCTGAGGGAGAATCTGTTCCTTGTCTGTCTCCTGGCTTCTGGAGGCTGCTGGCAGCCCTTGGCATTGCTTGGCTTGGGGCTTCATAACTCTGCTCTCTGCCTCTGTTTTCACATGGTCTTCTCCTTTTCTGTCTGTTGTAAGGATATTTACCATTGGATTTAGGACCCATACTAATCTAGAATGATCTCAATTTGAAGTCCTTTACCTTAATCACATATACAAAGACCTTTATTCCAAAAAAGGTCACATTCTGAGGTTCCTGGTAGATCTTTTGGGAGCCATAATTTAAACCACTGCATCTCTCAAGTGTCACCTCCTCGTGTTAGCAGTGGCAAATCCATATAGGTCTACAGCAACCTCAATTCTTGCCTCCTCGGAAGAAAGAATTTGACTGAGGGGCATAAGGCAAGAAGGAGAGATCAAGGCAAGTTTTAGAGCAGGAGTGAAAGTCTATGAAAAAGTTTCAGAGCGGTAATGACAGGAAGTAAAGTACACCTGGAAGAGGGCCAAGTGGGCATCCCGAGAGATCAAGTGCACGGTTTGTCCTCTGATGTATTGACAGGCTTCTGGAGTCTTGCGTCTCTTCTCCCCTGATTCTTCCCTTTGTTAGAATGTTGGGTGTGTTGGGCCTCAGGGACAGGCCTCAGGAAACAATCTCTCTGACCTTCTTCTGCTCCCTTTTCACCTGCCCCAAGGAAAGATTCCAATCTTCCCCCACCTTTCTCACTTGGGTCATAGACCCTCATTCCAGAGAGGGTACTGCCCCATACTCTGTGGGAAGGAATGCTGAGCTTCCATAAAAGCCCAAGAGGAGGCTGGTGCGGTGGCTCATGCCTGTAATCCCAGCACTTTGAGAGGCCAAGGTGGGTGGATCACCTGACGTCAGGAGTTTGAGACCAGCCTGGACAACATGGTGAATCCCCGTCTCTACTAAAAATACAAAAATTAGCCAGGCATGGTGGCAGGCGCTTGTAATCCCAGCTACTCAGGAGGCTGAGGCAGGAGAATCGCTTGAACCTGGGAGGTGGAGGTGGCAGTGAGCTGAGTTGGCACCATTGCACTCCAGCCTGGGCGACAGAGCAAGACTCTGTCTCAAAAAAAACCAAACACAGCCAATCTAACAAAGTTGTCTATAGAGCCTGGTATCTACTCGGGTGATTTGGGGCAGGGGTGGGACTGAGCAGAATAGTCATGCAAAACCTAAAACATCCCTAAAGTTGGAGAGGGATTGGCCCCCTAAAATTGATGGGATGCCCCCACCATCATGGCTAAAGCCACCCCCATGTCTCTCAGGTCTCAGGCTGTTGAGGTGGCCAGGCCCAGAGAGGAGGAGCCCATGGAGTCATCTCGTTCAGCCCCCTGACTGGGGGCAGGACTGCACCCCATCCAGCTCAGAGACTGACTCACCCACAGCTACTCACTGGAAAGTTAGGCAGCTCCCTCCTCATCCTGCCTTCCAGGAAAGCCAGGCTTTCTGGAAGTCCAGAGGCTAGAGCTTGCCTCTTCCTGCCCAGGGTGGGATGAGGGGGGTGGGTTAGAGGATGGGGCGAGGGGCTGGTTCACTCTGACCTCATCACATTCTTGGACGGGGGAGCGGAGGAGCATGGCGAGCCACCCCCAGGTCCAGCCTCCGGAAGCTTGCTGCTGCGATTTGTGGGCTGGCTTCCAGGCAGGCTAAGAATGGAACTGGCCCCAGGAACGCACTGTAGGAGGGGACCTGTCTGCCTCCATTTGGGAAGGAAAATGGTGCAAACGTAGGTTCAAGTCCCCACACTGCTGTTTCCTACTGTGTCACCCTGAGCAAGTTATTTAAGCGGAGCACAGTCCTTTCCTGGGAAATGGAGATAACAATGACACCTAACTCATAGGGCTGTTTTGAGGATTAAATGAGGTACTTTTATCCTTTGCATAATTTCTGGGGGCATGGTTTTTATTCAGCAAATATTAGCTACCTGGAAAGCAAGAGCATTTAAAGACAAAGGGGGCCAGTGCGGTGGCTCACGCCTGTAATCCCAGCACTTTGGGAGGGTGAGGCGGGCAATCACTTGAGGTCAGAAGTTCGAAACCAGCCTGGCCAACATGGTGAAACACCATCTCTACTAAAAATACAAAGAAAAAATTAGCCAGGGATGGTGGCAGGTGCCTGTAATTCCAGCTACTTAGGAGGCTGAGGCGGGAGAATCGCTTGAACCTGGGAGACGGAGGTTGCAGTGAGCCGAGATCACACCACTGCACTCCAGCCTGGGTGACAGAACGAGACTGTGTCTCAAAAACAAACAAAAAATTAGCCGGGCATGGTGGTGAGTGCCTGTAATCCCAGCTACTCCGGAAGCTGAGGCACGAGAATCGCTTGAACCCAGGAGGCGGAGGTTGCAGTGAGCCAAGATTGCACCACTGCACTCCAGCCTGGGTGACAGAGTGATACTCAGTCTCTAAATAAATAAATCAGGCCAGGCGCGGTGGCTCAAGCCTGTAATCCCAGCACTTTGGGAGGCCGAGACGGGCGGATCACGAGGTCAGGAGATCAAGACCATCCTGGCTAACACGGTGAAACCCCGTCTCTACTAAAAATACAAAAAACTAGCCGGGCGAGGTGGTGGGCACCTGTAGTCCCAGCTACTCCGGAGGCTGAGGCAGGAGAATGGCATAAACCCGGGAGGCGGAGCTTGCAGTGAGCTGAGATCCGGCCACTGCACTCCAGCCTGGGCGACAGAGCAAGACTCCGTCTCAAAAATCAATCAATCAATCAATTAATAAATCAATAAAACAATAGGGCATTTTTCTTTAGACAGAGGAGCACCTATCACCAGCTCCATCGAAACTAGCAGTGCCACAGCGAGGCTTTCAAGGGAGGGGGCAGTGTAGTGGGGTCTGAGGGCTCATGTAGCTAGTGGGCAAAATACAGGCTTTGAAACCAGACTGCATGGGTTCAGATACCAGGTATGTTAGAGGTTGCATGATGTTGGGCAAGTCACTTAATAACCTTCCGTGTATCTCCGTTTCCTCCTCTGCACAGTGGAGGAAATAGCAATGCCAGCTTCACAGGGGTATCATGAAGATTAAATGACTTTTATGTAAAACACTCAGAGCAGTGCCTGGAACATGGTAAGTCCTACATGTGCATCAGCTCCAACTATCTGTATTATTTGTGTCTATTCAGGGTCCTCTTCCTCCATTCCCACTCATAACAATAACAACAGCAATAATAATATCAGCAGCCACTGTAAGTTATCCTCTCACTTTATAAATTATCCAAACAGGTGCAATGGCTCACGCCTGTTATCCCAGCACTTTGGGAGGCTGAGGATCACTTGAGGACAGGAGTTTGAGACCAACTTGGCCAATATGGTGAAATCCTGTTTCTACTAAAAATACAAAAATCAGTTGGGTGTGGTGGCACACACCTGTAATCCCTGCTATTCAGGAGGCTGAGGCAGGAGAATCGCCTGAACCTGGGAGGCAGAGGTTGGAGTGAGCTGAGATCATGCCACTGCACTCCAGCCTAGGTGATAGAGCAAGACTCTGTCTCAAAAATAAATAAATAAATAAATAAAAATAAAAAATAAATAATCTCAACAAACCCATGACACCATCCTTACCCTATAGATGGAGAAACTGAGGCTCAGGAATGCTGGGTAAGGTGCTTGAGATCACACCGGTGCAGCCAGGATTTGAACTCAGGTCTCTCTGACTCAAGGGCCCACACTTGTAGCCATTTACTATTATATATGGCACTTAAGGAACAGCTCTGAGCTCAATACATAGACCCTCATAAAACAATGAGACCCTGAGGCAGTGGCCTACAAGACATTGACTGTCATGTCAGTTGTGCTGTAGGTGTTCAGAGGAGAGAGTAAAGCTAGAACGACCCAGGGAGGACGTGGTCTAGCCTTGGACCTTGAAGAGGAGGTGGGACTTGAATTGGTGCATTGGGAGGGGTGTGGTTTCAGGTGGGGACAAAGGTGTAGAGGTAGGACTGGGTGGGGCTCCACTTAGAGGCAGTGTCTGGGATAAAGTCAGGGGCAGGGAGGGCACCTGGCCAGCTTCCAAGTGGAGTTGAGGCATAAAGCAAGGCTGAGGCCCAGGCCAAGAGCCGAGCACCTCCTTTTCCTGTTAGCCTCATTTCCCTTCCTCAGGGACCCACAGAATAAGCTCTCTGCTAGAAGCTATTGTCCCTGCCCCCTCAAAGTCCCAGAGTTTGGAGGCCCAAATGTCAAAGGGCAGTGACGGCCCTCTGGGCCAGTGGCGTGGGGGTAAAATAATTTACCAAGACAGTTGTAGGCAAAGAAAGGCAGATTTATTGGAGAAAGTAGGAAAATACGTTGCAAAGGAGGCAGAGGGCAGCCTGCACGAGAGAAGCTGACCGCAAAGAAACAAAGGCTGGCTGGAGATCTTATAGGACGGTGCTGGCGCTGTGTGCTGAAGACAGCTGTGCGCAGCACCACGACGCCAAGCTTGCCGTGAGCTTGTCTGCAGGTGTCTGGTGATAGCTGGGCGCAGGAAGATGGTGAGTTACTTGCGCAGGAGGGCTGTGTCCTGGACCACAAAGAAAGGCAGACTTGTAGCTCATCTGCTTCTGCTTTCCCGGGTCCCACCAGCCTGACTCCCTTTCCCTCATCAGGACTCCTCCACACCAAGGAAATAACAGTTCACCCTGTTCAGATTCAGCCTCGAGCCAGCAACAAGGGGAGTTAGAGGAGGCCTTTACCCTATTTTATTGGTTTATTTTCTTCTCACAGTAAATACATACGCCCAGCCTGTGGCAGGCATCCGGGCACACCCAGTACATGCTCCTGTCCTTCCTCCCCTTGCAGGTATGGAGTGGGACCCAGTCCCCACACAGACTCACTGTCCCTCTAAAACCACATCCACCCCCACCGCAGAAACAGAAGTTTCACTGAAGGTTTCTTAGGAATTTAAAAGGCAAGGTTCCCTCACATTTTTGCAAGACTTCCTGAAAAGCCCACCTCCCATCCCAGGGATTTTTTCCCTGGGGCCCCAGCTTCAGCCCTCCTCCCAAATCACAGCCTCCTCTCTGCCTCTCCAGATGAATCCCAGTCTGTGGCCCACAGCCCTCACATTCTTAAACTGAGTGTGATTAGCAGGACCTGCCTGGTGCAGAATGAAAATGTGAGGCCCTTGTTCAGAAATTACGAAGAATTTCAGCTGAGTCTGGTGGCCCACACCTGTAATTCCAGCATTTTAGGAGGCTGAAACAGGAGGACTGCTTGAGCCCAGGAGTTAGAGATCAGCCTGGGCAATACAGTGAGACCTCATCTCTACAAATAATAAAAATATTAGGCTCGGCTCGGTGGCTCACGCCTGTAATCCCAGCACTTTGTGAGGCCAAGGCAGGCGGATTGCCTGAGGTCAGGAGTTCAAGGCCAGCCTGGCTAATGTGGTGAAACCCCATCTCTACTAAAAATACAAAAATTAGCTGGGCGTGGTGGTGGGTGCCTGTAATCCCAGCTACTCGGGAGGGTGAGGCAGGAGAATCACTTGAATCTGGGAGGCGGAGGTTGCAGTGAACCGAGATCATGCTACTGCACTCCAGCCTGGGCGACAGAGTAAGACTCCGTCTCAAACAAACAAACAAACAAATTAGCCGGGCCTGGTGATGCTGCTGGTGGTCCCAGCTCCTTGGGAGGCAGTAGGTGGGAGGATTGCTTGAGCCTGAGCTGTCGATGCTGCAGTGAGCTGTGATCTCACCACTGCACTCCAGCCAGGGCAACAGAGCAAGACCTTGTCTCAACATTTTTTTAAAAGAATTTTGGCAACAGCTGAGCATGGGTCACAAGCCCTAAAGCTGACCTTGCCCATAGTGCACAGAATGTCAAGTTTTCATGAACTTTAAAGCTAAGGTCTGAGATCCCACACCCTCCCGCACTCCACTCCCAAAAAAGCATAATTTGAGAAGGGCTGCTCTGGACTACCCTCACCCCACACTCACCCCTTCGCTTTTCATCTTGCCCTTAGGCCCTCAATAGAAGGTTTGAGGTCTCATATTTGAACTGATTGTACCTTTCACAAAGTACTTTCAGCTGTTCTTTATGAGAGAGACGTTATCATCCCATTTTACAGCTGGGCAAAATGAGATTCAGAAACACCCCACCTGGGCCAGGTGTAGTGGCTTATGCCTGTAATCCCAGTGCTTTGGGAAGCCGAGGCAGGAGAATCACTAGAGCCCAGGAGTTCAAGGCTGCAATGAGCTATGATTGCACCACTGCCTGGACAACAGACCAAGACCTTGTCTCTATTTTAAATAGGAAAAGAAAAGAAATTCCTGGCTGGGCGTGGTGGCTCACACCTGTAATCCCAGCAGCTTGGGAGGCTGAGGTGGGTGGATCAACTGAAATCAGGAGTTCGAGACCAGCCTGGCTAACATGGTGAAACCCCGTCCCTACTAAAAATACAAAAATTAGCCGGGCATGGTGGCGGGCGCCTGTAATCCCAGCTACTCGGGAGGCTGAGACAGGAGAATATGCTTGAACCAGGAAGGCGGAGGTTACAGTGAGCCGAAATCGCGCCATGCACTCCAGCCTGGGTGACAGAGCAAGACCCCGGCTCAATAAAAAGAAAAAGAAAAAGAAATTCCCTCCCTGAGCTGACACCTTGCTGGCTAGTAGCATAGGTGGTACCAGCTCTGGCCTCCAGACCTCCTCAGCCCAGAGCCATTTCCACTACAGAAAGTACCCAGACATCATCCAAAGCCAACGCTCAGATGATGCAAACGTCAATGCAGAGAACTCACAGGAAGGAAGGTCATCCTGAGGTCTGATGAGTCAGGGGAGGACAGAGACATTCCTCACATTTTCACCAGCAGTTCTGCTGATAGAGGTCTCTTGTGGGTCTGGTGTTCGTCTAGGGTTGGGTGGAGCTGTTTCAACATGAGAAACGGCTATTACAATAAATACAATAAAAGATGGGCATGCTGATTTAGCAGGAAGTGAGTAGAGCCAGAAAAACAAATTGGGGGTGAGGGTGAGGGTGAGGGAGAGGGATGGGGCTTTGCGGTCGAATCCAGCGTCAAATAGGCCCATGCCTGGAAGGAAGTTAGTCTGAGACCACAAAAAATCAGGCAGGGAGGGACACTGCTGGTAGCTATACATATTGCTGTCCTACCTTCCTAGAGGACATGTGGGTAGTGGGTAGTTTATAAGAGAAACCATTGCCAGGAGCGGTGGCTCAAGCCTGTAATCCCAGCACTTTGGGAGGCCGAGACGGGCGGATCACGAGGTCAGGAGATCAAGACCATCTTGGCTAACATGGTGAAACCCCATCTCTACTAAAAAATACAAAAAACTAGCCGGGCGAGGTGGCGGGCGCCTGTAGTCCCAGCTACTCGGGAGGCTGAGGCAGGAGAATGGCGTGAACCCGGGAGGCGGAGCTTGCAGTGAGCCGAAATCGCGCCACTGCACTCCAGCCTGGGCGACAGAGCGAGACTCCGTCTCAAAAAAAAAAAAGAAAGAAACCATAAAGGGGTCATAAAGGTAAGGCTGGGTCGGGTGCAGTGGGTCACGCCTATAAGCCCAGCACTTTGGGAGATTGAGATGGAAGGATCACTTGAGCCCAGCAGTTTGAGACCAGCCTGGGCAAAATGGCGAGACTGTCTCTACCAAAATGAAAACATGTCTGTAGTCCCAGCTACTTGGGAGGCTGAGGTGGGAGGTCAAGGCTGCAGTGAGCTGTGTTCATGCCACTGCACATCAACCTGGGTGACAGAGCAAAACCCTGTCTCAAAAAAAAAAAAAAGCTATTAGGCCTATTTATGAGAAAATTAGATCCAGCAGATGAACCCAGTGTAGGGAACATTCTATAGGATACCAGGTCAATTCTCCTCAATACTATCAAAGTCATGAAACAAGGAGAGGCCTGGTATAGTGGCTCATGCTTGGAATCCCAACACTTTGGGAGGCCAAGGCAAGAGGATCACTTGAAATCAGGAATTGAAGTCCCACCTGGGCAACAAAACAAGATCCTGTTTAAAAAAAGAAAATTGCTGGGCGTGGTGATGGGCACCTATAATCCTAGCTACTTATAAGGCTGAAGTGGGAGGATCGCAAGCCCAGGAGTTTGAGGCTACAGTGAGCTATGATCGTCCCACTGCACTCCAGCCTGGACAAAAGAGTGAGACCTTGTCTCGAAAAATTGTTTTGTTTTTTTGTTTTGTTTCGTTTTGTTTTTGAGATGGAGTTTAAACATCTTATTATTAAACATCTTACTTCCCCCCCCACCATTTGATTCCTTTTATTATTTTTATTCTTATTTTTTTGAGACAGGGTCTCGCTCTGTCTCCCTAGGCTGGAGTACAGTGGCATGA
>NW_012115821.1:14367954-14370709 GCF_000951035.1 Colobus angolensis palliatus | reverse complement strand
TGCCTCAGCCTCCTGAATAGCTGGGACTACAGGTGCCTGCCACCACACCCGGCTAATTTTTGTATTTTTAGTAGAGACAGGGTTTCACCATGTTGGCCAATTTGGTCTTGAACTCCTGACCTCATGATCCGCCCGCCTCAGCCTCCCAAAGTGCTGGCTATGGGCTTGAGCCACTGCACCCTACCTGCTTTAATGAATATTTCTTGAGCACCATGTGCCAGGACATAGGGCCACAAGGCTGACCCAAAGATCTGAGCCCCCTGTATAGAATGCATGGTGTATTCCAGACATTTGTGAATTTATCCTCCTTGCAAAATTGAGCACCTCAAGGACAAAGCTGAGAGTTTCTTTGCTTTTTTGTGTCTCTCCCCAGTGCCCAGCCCAAGGCCTGATGTACAGAAGGCACTTAAACGTTGCAGATAAGACATAGTAACATGGGCTAGACTCTGCATATTGAATGTCCCCTGCCCATTGCTAGGAATCATGTATATGTCCCTGAAACCCTCCACCCACAGCTTGGTGGTCTGTCAAACAAGAGTTCTTTCAACATGAATATTTTTAGAGCACCCATGTGCTCTCAAAGAACACCAGAGCAGTAAGAGTGCCTGGCACAGGGAGTGTCAAGGGAAGGGTCTGAGAAGTTACCAGAATGTTGTAATCTGTCGCAGCAGGATGATTTGCTCTGATGGGGACCATACAGGGTACAAGGTGAGTGCAGTGGGCTGTTTTCAGGATGAATGGCATAACACATACCAGACAGAGAAGCTGGCGGTTTCCTGTGTGCCAGGCACTGTGTGAGTGCTTTGCAGGAACTAACTTATTTGGGCCTCACCATTTCATCAGGTAGGTACCATTATGATCAGTCCATTTACTGAGAGGAAGGTGGTGGAGACTCAGAGAGGTTTGATAACTTGCAAAGGCACACAGCTAGGCTGGGTACACTGGCTCATCTATAATCCCAGACTTTGGGAGGTCAAGGTGGGCGGATCACCGGAGGTTAGGAGTTCAAAACCAGCCTCACCAACATGGGGAAATCCCATCTCTACTAAAAATACAAAATTAGCCGGGTGTGGTGGTGCATGCCTGTAATCCCAGTTACTTGGGAGGTTGAGGCAGGAGAATCACTTGAACCCAGGAGGCGGAGGTTGCGGTGAGCCGAGGTCACGCCACTGCACTCCAGCCAGGGTGACAAGAGCAAAACTCCATCTCAAAAAAAAAAAAAAAAAAAAAAAAAAATACCAAGGCATACATGGTGTTAGGTCCTCCCATCTTTGTCCCCAAAAGTAGCAATGTACCATTTTCTTGTGAATCATTCCAAAGGTATTTTATGCACAGACAGGCAAATATGTGCACTTTGCTCCACCTTTTTTACACAAGGGCGGTACCCTGGCTATGCTGTTCTGCACCCAACCACGGGGCTGCTTGGATTATGAGACTCTGTAAGCACCCCAGTTTCAGATATCTGACTATGAGGGGATGGGTCAGTAAATGACATTCTGTATAGCAAGGGCCTGGCCACAGCTAGGAGCGGTGACACAGATAAGTAGCTTCTGGTATCATGAAAAAGTAAGATGTCAAATGACAATAAAATCAAGTGCAGAGTACATAATCATTTCAATTAGGTGAAAGTTATCTTTCAGGAGAGGCTGCAGGAAACTAAATCACTGAGATAAAGTGGAAGGCTTGTGAGTATAAAAGAAAGTTTTTCTTTTACATATAAAAGAAAAACTAAAAGATGGGACTGTGAGCTTTTGGGAATGCAATTTCCAGGATCCTGAAGTCAACCACATATGGGTGGAAAAGACCCTGTCACCCTTTCCTGGTCAGGGAGGGAAGGGCCGTTTGACTTTCTAGAATTGTCTCCCTGGATTGAGGGTGTTTGCAGTTAATTGTTTTGTGGAAATAAGAGTAGAGCAAACACCCCACCCAGGGCAGGGACAGGATGTAGATTCCTCAGGCCTGAACTGTAAGGCTTGAGGCCGCACACTTGTGAATGCCCCACACCCTGGTGCTACTCACAGCCTGCAGGATGAATGCTGTCTCTCAGCCTGGTACCTGTCCATCCATCCATCCATCCATCCATCCGCTAGCTTATTTCTTTATTCACTTAGCGTTTATTGTGTGCCTGACCCTGTGGCAGGGTTAGGGATAAGGCTGTGGTTGAGATGGATACAGATCCTCCGCACGGAGTGAAAGGTCTGGTATAGAACTTAACCAGGTGTGGGGCGTACATCTGTGCTCCAGCAGTGCCCTGAGATCTCCATGTACTTCCCCACCCTGGGGAGCAGGGCAGCTTTGTGGAGGAGGCAAAGACCAAGCTAAGCAGGAGTGAGCTAGGCTTGGGGGGCTCAGGGGAAAAAAGGAGACACTCCAGGTGAATAGGGGCAAGAAAAGCCTCACAGACCAGTACCAGCATCCATCCAACAAGCCTTTTCCTCAGATGCACCCTGTGCCTGGCGCCCGGCAGTCACGATTTCATTTCATTTCCATAGCAGCCCTTTGAGCAAGATAATAATTATCATGCCCTTTGTTTTTAAAAAAAATTTATTTTTTTGAGATGGAGTCTCACTCTGTTGCCCAGACTGGAGTACAGTGGCACAATCTTGGCTCACTGCAACCCCCACCTCCCGGGTTCAAGCGATTCTCATGCCTCAGCCTCCCAAGTAGCTAGGATTACAGGCATGCGCCACCATGCCTGGCTAATTTTTGTATTTTTAGTAGAGACAGGGTTTCACCATGTTGGTCAGGCTGGTCT
>NW_012115821.1:14360058-14360784 GCF_000951035.1 Colobus angolensis palliatus | reverse complement strand
TTGTATTTTTAGTAGAGACGGAGTTTCACCGTGTTGGCCAGGATGGTCTCAATCTCTTGACCTCATGATCCGCCTGCCTCGACCTCCCAAAGTGTTGGGATTATAGGCGTGAGCCACCGTGCCCAGCCGCCTGTGTTCTTTTAAAAGGTCATCTTCCGTCCTGTGCTCCACCACTTGCCCTCCATGGCCCTTATGGCCCTTCTGCTTCCCTGGACAAAGCAGAGATGTGACTGGTGTTCCCAGCTGCTTAGCCCCGACCAAGCATTTGTCCACAGACACCGTTTTCCTCTCAGGCTCTGAGGTGCTGGACTACAGAGCCGGCCTCCCAGCCACCTGCCATGAAAACCTCACCTTGACCAGTGGGGCTCTGTTCAAACTCTGTTAACACCTCCACTTTGGCCTGCCCTAGACAACACCTACATCTGGAGAAAGCAAATTAAGCTGGTTTAAAGCCTCTCCCAACTGTTCAGAGGGGCCCAGAAGACTCAGGCCCCATTTCCAAGACAGAAGGAGTCAGACTCTTCTGTGGATGTCCCTTTGTTTATAGTCACCAGATCCTAGTCCCAATGATCAAGGCTTCTGGATGGGGATGGCCCTGTGTGATGTCTGCAGCACACTCAATGCCCACCCATACCCCTTCAGCCTACACCACTCACCTTAGCTGCCAGCAGCCATGACTTTTTTTTCTTTTCTTTTTATTATTTCTTTCCCTCCCTCCCTCCCTCC
>NW_012115821.1:14356048-14359121 GCF_000951035.1 Colobus angolensis palliatus | reverse complement strand
CTTCATTTCTCTCTCTCTCTCTTTCTTTCTTTCTTTCTTCTCTCCGCTCTCTTTCTTTCTCTCTCTCTCTCTTTTCTTTCTTTCTTGAGACAGGGTCTTGCTTTGTCACCTAGGCTGGAATGCAGTGGCAGGAACATGGCTCACTGTATCCTCGACCTCCCAGGCTCAAGGGATCCTCCTGCCTCAGCACCCCAAGTAGCTGGGACTACAGGAGCATGCCACCACACCCAGATCATTTTTTGTATTTTTTTGTAGAGAGGGGGTTTCACCATGTTGCTCAGGCTGGTCTCAAACTCCTGGCCTCAAGAGATCCACCCATCTTGGCCTCCCGAAATGCTGGCATTACAGACCTGAGCCACCACATCTGGCCATGCAGCCGTGACTTTCTCTGATCACAGGAGCCGGCTGTGCTTGCACACATGGTCGGCCAGAGAGTGGTGAGTTAACAGCCCCTCCTCAGTAGCCCTCAACCAATGACTAATGGTAAATGCAGGCCCCAGCTCTTCAGGTGCCTTGGAGGGTACACTCTACCTGGCCCTTAGGTTCCCCTGCAGGGTGGAGCTCCAGCTGCCCGCAAGAGCAGCCCACTCATGAATGCACCTTTTGTGGGCTTCCTCTGTTTCCAGCCTCACCTCCCACCTCCCTTGCCAGCATTTCTTGGAATCACTTCCCAAATAAATAACTTCTATTTGAATCCTGGACTTGGGTCTGCTTTTGAGGAAACTCAAACTAAGACAATATCAAATTGCCAACATTTATTGAGCACTGTCTCTGTCTGTGTTAAGCATCGTGCTCCGCATTTCGCAAGTCTTAACTCATTTAATCCTAGGACAGCCAGCACTATGAAGAAGAAACTGTTACCATTTCCATTTTACAGATGTGGAAACTGACTCAGAGCGTGGGCTTGAGGCCAAAGGCCTCTTCCACTCCACCCATCCTCCATCAGCCTGAATTACTTTCATTTCCTCAAAATGCTGGGCTCCCTCACCTCTTGATCTCTGCACTCTGGGGCACAGGGAGGTTAAATCACTTGGTGACACAGCAATTCAGAGGCTGAGCTACCCAGATTCAAGAGCCATCTCCAGTCTCAGAGCCCACATACTTTGCCACTGTGGAAAGCAAAATATCGGCCCCTCAAGGTATCACATAATATGTGACTTTTTGTGTTTGGCTTCTTTCACTTAGCATAATGTTTTTCAGGTTCATCCATGTTGTAGCATGTATCAGTACTTCATTCCTTTTTGTGACTGAATAATATTTCATTGTATAGCTATACCATGTTTTGTTTATCCATTCATCCATTGATGAACATTTGAGTCATTTCTGTGTTTGGGCTAGTATGAATAATGTTGCTATAAACATTCATGTACAAATTTCTGTGTGCACATACATTTTCATTTCTTGGGTATATACCTGGGTGTGGAGTAAGTCTTTGTTCTTTTTTTTTTTTTTTTTTTTGAGACAGAGTCTCACTCTGTCACTCAGGCTAGAGTGCAGTGGTGTGATCTTGGATCACTGCAACCTCCACCTCCTGGATTCAAGTCTTTGTTTCTTAAGGTCTTGCTGCAGTTTCCTTGTCTGTAAAATAGAGCTGGTGGTGATACCTAATATATAGGGTTACATGAGACAATGCAAAGTGCTTAGCTTGTTAAATGATTGCTGTAGATCAGAACTGTGACTCAGGCTGGGCGTGGTGGCTCATGCCTGTAATCCCAGCACTTTGGGAGGCTGAGGCGGGTGGATCTTCTGAAGTCAGGAGTTTGAGTCCAGCCTAACCAATATGGGGAAACCCTGTCTCTCCTTTGTAAAAATACAAAATTGCCTGGGCGTGGTGGCACATGCCTGTAATCACAGCTACTGGGGAGGCTGAGGCAGGAGAATTGCTTGAACCCAGGAGGCAGAGGTTGTGGTGAGCCGAGGTCATGCCATTGCACTCCAGCCTGGGCAACAAGAGCAAAACTCCGTCTCAAAAAAAAAAAAAGAATCGTGACTCAAGTTACGTTGTATCTGTTGACATGTCTGTCTCTCGAGGTAGACTGCAGGTTCCTGGAGGGCAGGGGCTTTCTGCAGGCTGCACCCTCCAGGGCCTGGCATCCTGCCTGGCATGGAGCAGATATTCAATAGCTGTCTCTGGAGTATTTGGAGATAATTCTTTCCCATGCATGGCCTTGCCTTCCCTTTAGGTTCTGACAGGGACATGAGAAACAAAAATATTATTGCTCTTTTTCAGCCACTGAGGAAAATGAGATTCCCTGAGGTTGAATCACTTCATTCATGTCACAGGACTAAAGAGAAGTAGACCCTGACCTCCAATCTAAAACTTCAAGCAAGGGTTCATTTATTCAACATCAATATATCCTGAGCACTTGCCAAATGCCATGGATGTTGTAGGCAGTGGTATCTTCACAGCTATTTGAGAAGGCAGAATATAAACAAGATAAATAAAGTATATAGTGTATATAGGTGATAGACTACACACCAGAAAATGATATGTACCAAGGAGAAAAACGAGGCAGAGAAGGAGGATAGGGGGTTGCCAAGGGAGGAACAAGAGCATTTCAGTTTATGTGGGATGGTCAGTGTATGCCTCACAGAGAACAGGACTTTTTTTTGGAGACGGAGTCTGGCTGTCACCCAGGCTAGAGTGCAGTGGCGTGATCTCGGCTCACTGCAACCTCTGCCTCTTGGGTTTGAGTGATTCTCCTGCCTCAGCCTCCCGAGTAGCTGGAATTACAGGCACCCACCACCATGTCTAGCTAATTTTTTGTATTTTAGTAGAGATGGGGTTTCACCTGTATTGCTCAGGCTGGTCTTGAACTCCTGAACTCAGGCAATCCGCCCACCTCAGCCTCTCAAAGTGCTAGGATTACAGGTGTGGGCCACCGTGCCCAGCCCAGGACTTTTTTGTTTTAGAGATGGGGTCTCACTCTGTCACCCAGGCTGGAATGCAGTGGTACGATCATGGCTCACTGTAGCCTTGACCTCCTGGGTTCAAGTGGTCCTCCCACCTCAGCCTCCTGAGTAACTGGGACTACAGGCACATGCTACCATGCCTGGCTAATTTTTAAATTTT
>NW_012115821.1:14348633-14351303 GCF_000951035.1 Colobus angolensis palliatus | reverse complement strand
AAAAATTAGCTAGGCGTGATGGCGCGTGCCTGTAATCCCAGCTACTTGGGAGGCTGAGGCAGGAGAATCACTTGAACCTGGGAGGCGGAGGTTGCAGCGAGCCAAGGTCACCCCACTGCACTCCAGCCTGGACGACAGAGCAAGACTGTCTTGAAAAAAAAAAAAAAGATTAAATGTGGCAACAGATATAAAGTACATGGGGTAGTTGTTGTTACGATTATTATTGTAATTACTAGATAAGTCTTACATTCTGGAAAGCCATTTGATCCAGTAGATTCTCTCTAGTTCTAACCAACTTGGGACCCTGTGACTAGTCACCCATCCAAGCCAACAAAGGTACTAAAATAAAAATGGTGAACCTATCACTCTAAAAGTATAGGGGGACCTGCCAATACTTCATTAAGCCTGGCCAACCATATTGTAATTGTTCTCTTGATATTTATCAATGAGCTTCTGCACCAACAGCTCTCCTAGTTTAGGATCTAGGGAAACCCAGGACAAACACACTGTGTTGACTCTCACCCTCCCCTCCCCTCACTGTTTTTTTTTTTTTTTTTTTTGGTTTTTTTTTTTTTTTTGAGACGGAGTCTCGCTCTGTCGCCTAGGCTGGAGTGCAGTAGCCGGATCTCAGCTCACTGCAAGCTCCGCCTCCTGGGCTTACGGCATTCTCCTGCATCAGCCTCCCGAGTAGCTGGGACTACAGGCGCCTGCCACCGCGCCCAGCTAGTTTTTTGTATTTTTTAGTAGAGACGGGGTTTCACCGTGTTAGCCAGGATGGTCTCGATCTCCTGACCTCGTGATCCGCCCGTCTCGGCCTCCCAAAGTGCTGGGATTACAGGCTTGAGCCACCGCGCCCCGCCACCTCCCCCTCACTATTAAAGACCAGCCCAGCATTTGGAGGAAGGACTGACCTCCAGCTGTTTTGGAAGGACCTATCTCCTATCAGGGGCTGATTCTGGTCTGAGCTGGGAGTGTATTTATTGGCCAAGGTCTGCTCCAAAGTAAACATGTCATCACATTCCTCACAGCCTGTAACCTCCGCAGGGAGAAACTGGGCCATTGTGGAGCAAGGGAGGTGAAGAAACCTTATCTCCATTTCAGCGGGATCCCACTTCATATACTCTTCAGGGAAGACATGGGGGAGAAAAAGGAATAGATCATCTTAAATAAGTTGAACAAAAGAGCACCTTGGTGCACTTATGCTCTGCAGTGATAGGTAGAGGAGACGAGATTTAGAAGACAAACCTGTTATATAGTGAAAGAGTACACTTTTTTTTTTTTTTGTGGGTGTGCCTTTGAATTTATCCTTATTGCCTTTTCTCTGTCCATAAAAGTGAAACACACTGGTAGGCTGGGCGCGGTGGCTCATGCCTGTAATCCTAGTACTTTAGGAGGCCGAGGCTGGTGGATCACTTGAGGTCAGGAGTTCGAGCCCAGCCTGGCCAACATGGCGAAACCCTGTCTTTACTGAAAATACAAGAATTAGCCGGGTGTGGTGGTGGGCGCCTGTAGTCCAGGTGGCCTGGAAACTTTCCGGGGTGATGAATATGTTCACTGTTTTGATTGTAGTAATGTTGTAGTAGTAATTGAATGTAGTAATGTAGAAAAAGGCCAGACACAGTAGCTCACACCTATAATCCCAACATTTTGGGAGGCCAAGGAGGGAGAATTGCTTAAGCTCAGGAGTTCGAGACCAGCCTGGGCAACAAGGTGAAACCCCATCTCTATAAATAATACAAAAATTAGGTGGGTGTAGTGGTGCATGTCTGTAGGCCCAGCTACTCAGGGGGCTAAGGCCAGAAGATCACTTGCACCCCGGAGACGGAGCCTGCAGTCTGCTCTGATGGCACCACTGCACTCCAGCCTGGATGACAGCCGGAGACCCTGTCTCAAAAAGAAAAAAGAAAGTTTCCTTATACTCTTTTGTAACCTCCTCCTTCCATCTCTATCTGCTTACCCCCTACATCTCCAGGCAAACACTGATCTGCCTTCTGTCACTATAGAGTAGGTGGCATTTTCTAGAATTTTATGTAAGATGGAATCATACAGTATGCAGTTTTTTTAAAAAAACTGGCCTTGCCCCCTTCACTTAGCATAATTATTCTGAGATTCATCGGTGTCCATGTTGTTGTGTGCATGGTAGGTAGTTCCTTTCCACTGCTCAGGTGGATTCCATTGTCTGGATGCACCACAGTTTGTTCATCCATTCACTTGTTAATGGACCTTCTGGTTGTTTCTACATCTTAGCAATTGTAAACAAAGCTGGTATGAACATCCAAGTACACATGCTTTTATTTCCCTTGGGTCATTACCTAGAAGTGGAATGGTTGGATCATAGAGTAGGTATGTTTAACTTTCTAAGAACCTGTTTCCCTGGCCAGGCGTGTAGGCTCATGCCTGTAATCCCAGCACTTTGGGAGGCCAAGGTAGGAGGACTCTTTGAGTCCAGGAGTCAGAGACTAGCCTGGGCAACAGAGCAATACCCCATCTCTATCATTAAGAAAAAACTTAGGGCAGGGCACGGTGGCTCATGCCTATAATCCCAGCACTTTAGGAGGCTGAGGCAGGCGGATCATGAGGTCAAGAGATCGAGACCATCCTGGCCAACATGGTGAAACCCTGTCTCTACTAAAAATACAAAAATTAGCTGGGCACGGTGGCGCATGCCTG
>NW_012115821.1:14345651-14348482 GCF_000951035.1 Colobus angolensis palliatus | reverse complement strand
TAGGCCGGGCGGGCACAGTGGCTCACGCCTGTAATCTCAGCACTTTGGTAGCCCAAGGCAGGTAGATGGCCTGAGGTCAGGAGTTTGAGACCAGCCTGGCCAACAGGGTGAAACCCTGTCTCTACTAAAAATTCAAAAATTAGTCAATCATGGTGACGAGTGCCTATAATCCCAGCTACTTGGGAGGCTGAGGCAGGAGAATCACTTGAACCTGGGAGGTGGAGGTTGCAGTAAGCTGAGATCATGCCTCTGCACTCTAGCCTGGATGACAAGAGTGAAACTCCATCTCAAAAAACAAAATCAAAAAAACCAGGCCAGGTGAGGTGGCTCATGCCTATAACCACAGGTACTCAGGAGGCTGAGGCACAAGAATTGCTTGAACCCAGCAGGCAGAGGTTGGAGTGACCTGAGATCATGCCACTGCACTCCAGCCTGGGTGACAGAGCGAGCCTCTGTCTCAAAAACAAACAAACAAACAAACAACCTGTTTTCCAAAGTGGGTGTGTGCTATTATGCATTCCTACCAACAGTGTATGTTTTCAAAACATTAGAGAAACATTTAAGGTAGAAACAAAGTCCTTAAGGTAAAAAGTAAAAGTTGGCTGGGTGCATTGGCTCACCCCTGTAATCCCAGCACTTTGGGAGGCCAAGGTGGGCAGATCTTCTGAGGTCAGGAGTTTGAGGCCAGCCTGGTCAACATGGTAAAACCCCATCTCCACTAATAATACAAATATTAGCCGAGCGTGGTGGCATGTGCCTGTAATTCCGGTTACTCGGGAGGCTGAGGCATGAGAATTGCTTGAACCCGGGAACTGGAGGTTGCAGTGAGCCAAGATCGAGCCACTGCACTCCAGCCTGGGCAACAGAGTGAAACTGTCTTGGGAAAAGAAAAAAAAAGTAAAAGTTATCATTTTACCTCATCATGATTGCCTTGACCCACTGCTATAAATCCCTCCAGGGTTTGTTTTTTTTCTTATCCATGTATAGAACTGGACTGAGTCCCATAGGTGCCCTGGGCAGGTTAAAAAGTTGGCATCCCCTCAACCTGACATTTGTAAGATAGTTTTTCAAGACGTATTGAAGCAGGATGTGGAGAAACCAATTTTCTGTTAATGAAAAAATAACATTCCTCTTTCTTTTCAAAATAAAGGATTTATTACAGGCACAGAATGTAAGCTGGCCTTTTGACTCATTTGGAATTGTCTTGGAATTGTAGTTCTCCAAGCCAGTCAGCTTTTAGAAGCTGTCTTTTTTTTTTTTTTTTTTTTTAGAGAGAGAGTTTCACTCTTATTGCCCAGGCTGGAGTGCAATGGCATGATCTCAACTCACTGCAACCTCTGCCTCCCGGGTTCAAGCGATTCTCCTGCCTCAGCCTCCCAAGTAGCTGGGATTACAGGCGTGTGCTACCATGCCCAGTTAATTTTGTATTATTAGTAGAGACAGGGTTTCTCCATGTTGGTCAGGCTGGTCTTGAACTCCCGGCCTCAGGTGATCCACCTTCCTCGGCCTCCCAAAGTACTAGGATTATAGGCGTGAGCCACAGCGCCTGGCGGAGCTGTCTTAAAGGACATGGGATGAGGAGTTGCACTAACAAATCACTAGGTCTTGGGCGCAGCATGTAGCCTGGACCAAGGACTAAGCTGACATGAGCGAAGTCCTGAGAGAATCTGCAGCTAGACTAGTGCTGGGGAGGAGGGTGTTTGCGTTCCCCCCAGGCGGTGCTATATACCTCTGATCACCGGGGGTTACAGGTCCACCTCATGTGGAAACCTGAGTTACCTGGCACCGTGTTTCCATTTCTTCCAGTCCTGTTTCGGCCCTCCTCCTAGACTGGCTCCCTGTGAGGCTGCCCGGCTGATGAGCAACTGAACCCATACATACATTAACATACATTAATCCATACATTAACATAT
This sequence comes from Colobus angolensis palliatus, assembly GCF_000951035.1. Taxonomy (NCBI): domain Eukaryota; kingdom Metazoa; phylum Chordata; class Mammalia; order Primates; family Cercopithecidae; genus Colobus; species Colobus angolensis. The sequence continues at coordinate 14,346,569 of NW_012115821.1, read as the reverse complement.
ATTTGTGCTTTTTTTTTTTTTTCATTTACAGACAGAATCTCCCTATTTTGCCCAGGCTGGTCTTAAACTCCTGGGCTCCAGTGATTCTTCTACCTCAGCCTCTCAGCCTTCCAAGTAGTTGTAGAGATGGGGGTCTTGCTATGCTGCCCAGGGTGGTCTCAAACTCCTGGGCTGAAACAATCCTCCTGCCTCAGCCTCCCAAAGTGCTGGATTATAGGTGTGAGCCACCACACTTGGCTGTTAGTGCTTTTTAAATTGTTTCAACTTTACTTTTAATTTTTCTGAGACAGGATCTGGCTCTGTCACCCAGTCTGGAATGCAGTGGTGCCATCTCAACTCACTGCAATCTTCACGTCCCACGCTCAAGCCATCTTCCCACCTCAGCCTCCTGAGTGGCAGGGGCTACAAGTGCACACCACCACGCCCAGCTAATTTTTGTACTTTTTGTAGAGATGAGATTTTGCTGTGTTGTCCAGGCTGGCCTCAAACTCCTGAGCTCAAACAATCTGCCCACCTTGGCCTCCCAAAGTGCTGGGATTACAGGTGTGAGCCACCGCACCCAACTGCTATTTTTGTTTCTAAAATGTGCACACAAATTAAATCATACAAATTCATGTTGGTCTGTAACTTGCTTCCCCTGCCCACTGCTTTACAATAAATGTTCAGATAAGCCTATATAGATCCATCACATTATTTTAAGAAGTACAGCTGAGTGCAGTGGTTCATCCCTGTAATGTCAGCACTTTGGGAGGCCAAGGTGGGAGGATCACTTGAACCCAGGAGTTGGAGACCAGCCTGAGTGACAAAACAAGAACCCACTTCTAAAAAAAAAAAAAAAATTTTTAAAGTGCCAAGGTAGTCCATCTGATGGATGTACTGTGATGCAGCTCCTCTCAAACTTGAATGAGCACATTCATC
>NW_012115821.1:14338190-14345196 GCF_000951035.1 Colobus angolensis palliatus | reverse complement strand
GCCCTCCCTAGTGGGACCACATTTTGAGAGGCAAAGCCATAGTGCATGTTATCAGTCCACTAGTGAGGGACATTTAGCTCGCTGTAAACAGTGGTGCAATAAACTTCCTTGAAGATACATTTTGGAGCACTAAAGAATAGGTTTTGGAGTCAGAAAGCAAAAGGGTGGTTGGGCATGGTGGCTTATGCCTGTAATCCCAGCACTTTGGGAGGCTGAGGCAGGTGGATCACTTGAGGCCAGGAGTTCCAGACCAGCCTGGCCAACATGATGAAACCCTGTCTCTACTAAAAATACAAAAATTAGCCAGGTGTGGTGGTGGGTGCCTGTAATCCCAGCTACTTGGGAGACAGGCAGGAGAATTGCTTGAACCCGAAAGGTGGAGGTTGCAGAAGCCAAGATTGTACCACTGCACTCCAACCTGGGGGACAGAGAGAGACCCTGTCAAAAAAGAAAAAAGGAAAGAAAAAGAAAGAAGAAGGAAAAGAAAGAGAAAGAAAGAAAAGACAGAAAGATAGACGAAAGAAAGAAGAAAAGAAAGAAAGAAAGAAAGAAAGAAAAAGAAAGAAAGAAGGAAGGAAAGAAAGAAGGAAAGAAAGAAAGAAGGAAAGAAAGAAAGAAGCACAAAGGTTGAGTTCTGATGTGTGACCTTGAGCAAGTCACTTCACCTTTCTGAGCTCCCCCTACTCCACAGCAATTCAGTGAGCGATCACAAATGCCTCCACTCTTTTAGATAATAGGGATAAGAATAAACACTCTGTTCTTGGGCGCTCTGAGAATAATAGTGCTACCCCTGACTGGCGGAGGAGTAGATGAGATAAGGATGGAAAAGGGCTTTGTCAGTGTAAAGCCATTCGCAAAGGGGAAGCTCTGTTCCAGTTGGAAGGCAGACTGGCTTTGCCAGGTGAGCAGTGGCTAGACAGTTTTCTTTAGAGGAAAGTGCTCTGTGGCATTTGTCTGCAGTTAAAACAAAATAAAACAGATTCACACATAAATCTTCTAAAGAAGTGAAAGTCAGACTGGGTGGAGGAAGAGAGCCCAGTCATTTGCAAATTGCACGTGTGTGATTCTAGCAAGACTAGGGTGGGGTGTAAGGCATGCTCTGGCCGTGGGTTCCACCTTGGACTGGAAAGGGCCAGTGGGAGGAAGTCGAGGCCCTTAGCAGGCCCTGTCTCCCCACTTCTGCTGACAAACAACACGCAGATGTGGAGTGAAGGGTGGCCGCCGCCTTCACTCTCTTACCATAGAAAGGTAAGCTGTGCTTTGGGCAGTTAGGACTGTGGGTTCTGAGGGATTGAAGAGATTTCTAAGATACAGAGCTGACTTCTAGAGTTGGTTAGACTAAGGTTCAAATTCAGATTCTGACACTCAATACCTACAGGAACTTGCATAGGTGACTTTCTCTTTGAGCCTCAGTTTCTCAACTTGTGATATGGGGATGATAATCTTAGTACAGCAGTTCTCCTTTATCCAGTTTCACTATCCATGATTCCAGTTTGCTACAGCTAACTACAATAAAAAAAAAAAACATGGAAAACTCCAGAAAGAATTCATGTTTTAGATTGCATACTATTCTGAGTAGCATGATAAAATCTCACCCTGTCCCACCCTGTCCTGCCTGGGACATGAATCATCCCTTTGTCCAGTGTGTACACATGCTTTCTACGCCACCTGCTCATAGTCCTCTTAGTTATCAGATTGAAAAAGCATGGGAGATACAGGATTCAGCACTGTGGGCAGCCTCCCACATTCACTGGAGGTCTTAGAACATGTATGTCACAGGTAAGGGGGGACTACTGTATCACACTCACAGTATTCTTGAGATTTAAAAAAGGGTGTGGTGGCTCACGTCTGTAATCCTAACACATTGGGAGGCAGAGGCAGGCAGATCACTTGAGTCCAGGAGTTTGAGACCAGCCTGAGCAACACGGAAAGACCCCTAGCTCTACAAAAAATACAAATATCTGGGCGTGGTAGTGGTGTCCACCTGTGGTCCCAGCTACTCACAAGGCTGAGGCAGGAGAATCGCTTAAGCCTGGGAGGTCGAGGCTGCAGTGAGCCACCATGACCCACTGCAATCTGCCTTGGTGAGACCCTGTCTCCAAAAAAGAAAAAAAAAAAAAAAGAAAGAAAGAGAGAAAAAAGAAAAGAAAAAAGAACCCATGTGAAGATGCTTAGTGTGGCATTACTTAACAGCTGTGAGGATCAAAGGAGAGACTACAGATACAATCACTTAGCCCTCTGTGTTTATAAACAGGCAGTAAAGAATTGCTCTCATGAACATTGCTCCGCCCTGCCCCCTTCTGAACTCCACCTTGGCTACTGGGTTAAGAGGAGGAGGGTTGAGGTGAAGGCCTGTGCTTTCTTTTTTATTTTTTTGAGTCAGGGTCTCACTGTGTTGCCCAGGCTGGTCTCCAACTCCTGGGCTCAAGAAATCCTTCCACCTTGGGCCGGGCGCGGTGGCTCAAACCTATAATCCCAGCACTTTGGGAGGCCAAGACGGGCGGATCACGAGGTCAGGAGATCGAGACCATCCTGGTTAACACGGTGAAACCCTGTCTCTACTAAAAAAAAATACAAAAAACTAGCCGGGCGAGGTGGCGGGCGCCTGTAGTCCCAGCTACTCGGGAGGCTGAGGCAGGAGAATGGCGTAAACCGGGGAGGCGGAGCTTGCAGTGAGCTGAGGTCTGGCCACTGCACTCCAGCCTGGGCGACAGAGCGAGACTCCATCTCAAAAAAAAAAAAAAGAAATCCTTCCATCTCAGCCTCCCGAATGACTGGGATTGCAGGCATGAGCCCGCCGGCCTTACTCCCATGCCTTCTTCAAGCAGCCTGCCTGCCAGCAGCCCCTGCCTTATCTCAGGTCAAGGCTGGCTGGTGGTGCCATTTTGATTTTGGAACTGCAAAATGCCATTGTCTTTTGCTACCCGGTGGGGAAGGCCTCCTCCCAGCACTCCTCCTCTTCTTCCCAAAGGAGTGGGCTTCCTCCCAGCATCTTACCCAGATGGTCTCAGGACCTTCACAGCCAGACTGGGGCTGGAGGGTGAGCCCACCCACCTCTCTAGGGAGCTGTTGAGAAACCAGCTCCTCCTTCCTACCAGGGTGGAGGCAGAGGAAATATGCTTCTTTAGATTTTGCTTCTCTTTCTTGATGACAGGGTGTGGACATTGGTGTAAAATTACAACTGAGAAGGCCCCCGCCCTGGGGTGAGGACTCCTGGGGCCCCACCCTGGGGAGGACATGAATTCATTTTGCAAGTCCTGGCTCTCCATCTCTATTCCCCTTGGAAAGCAGGCTTCTAAATCTGGAAGCTTCAGCTTGCATTCTTTGGATGTTCAGTCATGAAGGTGCAGTGATGATCATGATAATAGCAGTATCAACTCCTTCAGTTGTTACTTATTTGCTGAGTTCTATGCACACAGTTTCTCATTTATCAGAAACTCCTGGAAGATATGTTAACAATGTCGGTTACCCGTAAGGAAACAAACTCCGGGCAGCTCCAGGTCCTTGCAGTTAATCATAACTGTTGCCGGGGGCCTTCTCTAGTATCCACGCTCTGCCACTCTGTGATCTCAGGCATATGACTACCCCTTTCAGCCTCAATTGCCTTACCTGTAATGGGGATAATAACAACACCTCCTAGGGTTCTTGTGAAGACTAAATGAGGTAACATCAGTACTCCAGAAATGGAAGCTTCTATTGCTATGACTACTACTACTTTCACTATTACGAATATCCTGACATGAATATAACAACTACAACAGTGGACCCCAGGACGCTGAGAAACCACAGAATAAAGGTTCACCTGGGACCCCTCTCACAGAGCTGGGATTCCTGAATTGTGCAAGTGGGTTTCATATATAGAAATGGAAGTCCAAGCATTAGGAAAAATAACTAATGCATGCTGGGCTTAATACCTAGGTGATGGGTTGATAGGTGCAGCAAATAGGGGCTGCAAATAGGGGCTGCATGGCACAAGTTTACCTATGTAACAAACCTGCACATCCTGCACATGTACCCTGGAACTTAAAAATAAATAATAAATTAATTAATAGGCCAGGTGCAGTGGCTCACGCCTGTAATCCCAGCACTTTGGGAGGCCGAGGCAGATGGATCACCTGAGGTTAGGGGTTCGAGACCAGCCTGACCAACATGGTGAAACCCCGTCTCTACTAATACAAAATTATTATAATACAAAATTAAGCTGGGCACGGTGGTTCACGCCTGTAATCTTAGCACTTTGGGAGGCTGAGGAAAGCAGATCACGTGAGGTCAGGAGTTCAAGATCAGCCTAGCCAACATGGTGAAACCCTGTCTCTACTAAAATACAAAAATTAGCCGGGCATGATGGCAGGTGCCTGTAATTCCAGCTACTCAGGAGGCTGAGACGGGAGAATCGCTTGAACCCAGGAGACAGTAGTTGCAGTGAGCTGAGATCATGCCACTGCACTACAGCCTAGGCGGCTGAGAGAGATTCTGTCTCAAAACAAAACAAAACAAAAAGTAATTGGGCGTGGTGGCGCATACCTGTAATTCCAGCTACTTGTGGGGGCTGAGGCAGGAGAATTGCTTGAAGCCAGGAGGCGGAGGTTGTAGTGAGATGAGATCGTGCCGTTGCACTCCAGCCTGGACAAAAAGAGCAAAATTCTGTTTCAAAAAAATAGATTAAAAAATAAATAGGAAGGAAGGAAGGAAGGAAAAAAGGAAGAAAGGAAGGGAGGGAGGTCGGTCCCAAGGTTAAGATCTTGGTGAGACCACTTATTCACTGGTTTATTTCAACATCAAGCCTATCTCTACTCCTTCACCATCCAACAGGAAAGCTACCAGTAGCCAAAGGTTGCTGGTGAGCACCTGAAATGTGCCAGTCTAAGCTGAGATGTTTTTTAAGTACGAAATACACATTGGATTTCAAAGACAGTACCCAAACAAAGTAAAAATATAAAAATACTTTAAAATATCAATTGCATGTTGAAGTGATAACATTTTAGATCTTCTGGGTAGGGTGATCAACTTGTTCTGGTTTGTCAGGGACTTTACTGGTGTAAGCACTGATAGGTCTGCATCCCAGGAGATATCTTATTCCTGGGCAAACCTGGACATAGGGTTACCCTACTATTGGGTTAAGTATATAATTGTCATAAATTTTACCTATTTCTTTTTACTGTTTTTTTTTTTTTCTTTTTTTGAGATTTGCTCTGCCACCCAGGCTGGAGTGCAATGGCGCAATCTCAGCTCACTGCAACCTCCGCCTCCTGGGTTCAAGTGATTCTCCTGCCTCAGCCTCCTGAGTAGCTGGGATTATAGGCATGCACCACCACGGCCGGCTAATTTTTGTATTTTTAGTAGAGATGGGATTTCACCATGTTGGCCAGGCTGGTCTCGAACTCCTGACCTCAGGTGATCCACCCACCTTGGCCTCCCAAAGTGCTGGGATTACAGGCGTGAGCCACTGTGCCCGGCATCTTTTTACTTTTTGAATGACACTTACAGGGGCCTTAGCATGTTAGTGGCTGTTGGGTGGAGTTGATCACATTTGCTCATTTCACCTAGCAGGAAGGAGGGCCCTGGGAGTCACACTGGCTGATGAGTTTTGATGGATGAGTGTGAATGGAGGAAAGTACGAGGAACTGAGGGCCTTGGTCGTAGGGGAGGAAGAGGTTACCAACTCTGCCTCGAGTGAATCTGCTGCTCAGGGGACCAATGGTATGGACAAAACCATGTTCCAGCCTTGGGGAAGCCTGGGGGCCCTTGGGCAAAATACAGCCTTTGGAGTTAGACCCAGGTTCAAGTTCAGCTTTGTCCAGTCATTACCAGCTGACCAATAGCAAATCTTATCACGTAATCACTAATGAGGGGAACAAGCATTCAAATATAATCATATGCCCATAATGACATTTCTGTCCACAACAGACAGCACAACACATTACTTTTGTGTTTGTGGTGATGCTGGTGTCATCAGAACCTTCTGTGCTGCAGTCCTATAAAAATATAGCATGGGCCAGGCGTGGTGGCTTATACTTGTGGAGGCAGAGATTGCAGTGAGCCGAGATTGCACCACTGCACTCCAGCCTGGGCGACAAGAGTGAAACTCCGTCTCAAAAACAAAAAAACAAAAAACAAACAAACAAAAAAACACTTTTTATTGCCTGGGCATGGTAGCTCACACCTGTAATCCCAGCACTTTGGGAGGCTGAGGCAGGAGGATTGCTTGAGCCCAGGAATTTGAGACCAACCTGGGCAACATGGTGAAACCCTGTCTCTACAAAAAATACAAATATTAGCCAGGCATGGTGGTGCACCCCTATAGTCCCAGCTACTCGGGAGGCTGAAGTGGGAGCATAACCTGAGCCCAAGGAGGTCGATAATAAAATTTTAAAAATTTTTAGTAGAGATGGGATTTCACCATGTTGGATCAGGCTGATCTCAAACTCCTGGCCTCAGGTGATCTGCCCACCTCGACCTCCCAAAGTGCTGGAATTACAAGCGTGAGCCACCGTGCCCAGCCAACATACTTGTTTATTATCAAATATTATATACTGTACATAATTGTATGCATAATTGTATTTTTTATATATATATATATTTTGAGACAGAGTCTTGCTCCGTCACCCAGGCTAGAGGGCAATGGCACCATATCAGCTCACTGCTCCTGGGTTCAAACCATTCTCCTGCCTCAGCCTCCCAAGTAGCTGAGATTACAGGCACCCACCATCATGCCCTGCTAATTTTTTTTGTATTTTTGTAGAGATGGGGTTTCACCATGTTGGCCAGGCTGGTGTTGAACTCCTGACCTCAGGTTATCCGCCCACCTCAGCCTCCCAAAGTGCTGGGATTACAGGCGTAACCCACCGTGCCTGGCCAATAAAAAGTTTTAAATACAGAAAAAAGTTTATGGAATAAGGATGTAAAGAAAGAAAGTATTTTTGTATAGCTTATAATGTGTTTGTGTTTTTTTTTTTTTTTTTTTGAGACGGAGTCTTGCTCTGTTGCCCAGGCTGGAGTGCAGTGG
>NW_012115821.1:14331943-14334105 GCF_000951035.1 Colobus angolensis palliatus | reverse complement strand
ACCTCAGCCTCCCAGGTTCAAGCAATTCTCCTACCTCAGCCTCCCAGGTTCAAGCAATTCTCCTACCTCAGCCTCCCAGGTTCAAGCAATTCTCCTACCTCAGCCTCCCAGGGAGCTGGGATTACAGGCGCCTGCCACCATGTCTGGCTAATTTTTGGATTTTTAGTAGAGACAGGGTTTCGCCATGTTGGTCAGGGTGTCTCAGACTCCTGATCTCAAGTTATCCACCCACCTTGGCCTCACAAAGAGCTGGGATTACAGGTATGAGCCACCACGCCTGGCCCAATTTTATCTTTTATATTGTATTTTTATTATACCTTTTTAATGTTTAGATTCACAAATACTTACTGTAACAACTGCCTACAATATCAATATAGTAACTTGCTGTATGGGTTTGTAGCCCTGGGCAACAGGCGATCCCCTCTAACCTGGGTGTGTGGTCCCCTGTACCATCTAGGTCTGTGTGAGCACACTCTCTGGTGTTCCTATCATGACAAAATCCTTGAGCATTCCCATTGTTAAGCAACACAGGAGTGTGCTTACTGAGTCCCTATTGTGAGCCAGGGCCAGGTAATATATTCTCGCCCCCAGGCTGTTGTGACCATTTCTAGTGAGTCAGTTCATCTGTCTGAACAAAGCACTTTGACATTGATTGTATGCAAATAACCTGTTACAGAATGGTTCTACCCATAAATTGGCTGGCCTCTCTGGGGCAGCCCTCAAAATTGCAAGCCCTTGCCCGTAGTCCTGTTCAACCTCTCCTCCTCAGAAGCTTGCCTGCTCTGAACTCCTCTCCCAAACGAGGTTAGCAGCCCCTTCTCTGGTACTAGGGCACCCTGTGCCTCTCTGCCAGACTTGCATTATGGTTCTAACTGTGCTGTGTGGCCTGGGCAAGCCTCTCAACCACTGGGTTACTTCTTTTTTTCTTTTTTTTTTTGAGATGGAGTTTCACTCTTGTTGCCTAGGCTGGAGTGCAATGGCGCCATCTCCACTCACTGCAACCTCTGCCTCCTGCGTTCAAGTGATTCTCCTGCCTCAGCCTCCCAAGTAGCTGGGATTACAGGCATGTGCCACCAGGCCCAGCTAATTTTTTGTATTTTTAGTAGAGACGGGGTTTTTTCATGTTGGTCAGGCTGGTCTCGAACTCCCAACCTCAGGTGATATGCCCACCTCGGCCTCCCAAAGTGCTGGGATTACAGGCATGAGCCACCGCACCCAACTTGAAAGAAATTGCTTTGCACTGTGCTTGGCACAGAGGAACAGCAGGTGTTCATTCAATGCTTGCTGTTGTAATTACTCAGGCTTTTGTCAACAGAGGGCTGGCCTGAGACTCTGCCATATCTCAGAACCTAGCACAGAACCTGGATGAGTACAGAGTAAGTGCTCAATGTATGCTGTGGCAGGCAGAATAACAGCCCCCAAAGATGTTCACATCCTAACTCCCAGGACCTGTGAACATTTCCTTAAATGGCAAAGGGGAATTAAGGTTGCGAACAGGATTAGGGTTGTTCATCAGTTGATTTTAAAATAGGGAGATCATGGTGGACTAACCAGCTGGCCCAATGTAATCTTAAGAGTCCTTAAAAGGGCCAGGTGTGGGGAGGTTGAAGCTGCAGGAAGCTGAGATTGAGTCATAGCACTCCAGTTTGGGAGATGGAGTGAGACCTTGTCTCAAAAAAAAAAAAAGAAAGAAAGAAAAAAGGCCCTAGGCAAGGTGGTTCACGCTTGTAATCCCAGCACTTTGGGAGGCAGAGGCCAGTGGATCGCTTGAGGTCAGGAGTTCAAGACCAGCCTGGCCAACATGGTGAAACCCCATCTCTACTAAAAATACAAAAATTAGCGGGGCGTGGTGGCGGGTGCCTGCAGTCCCAGCTACTCAAGAGGTTGAGGCAGGAGAATCACTTGAACCCAGGAGGAGGTTGCAGTGAGCCGAGATTGCACCACTGGACTCCAGTCTGGGCAACAGAGCGAGACTCCGTCGCAGAAAAAAAAATAGAAGAGGAAGATGCGCTTATGGAGAGAGAGAGGACTGTGTGAGAGACTCCACCTGACATTGCGGGCTTTCTTTTCTTTCTTTCTTTTTTTTTTTTTGAGGCGGAGTTTTGCTCTGTCACCCAGGCTGGAGTGCAATGGCATCATCTCAGCTCACTGCAACCTCCGCC
>NW_012115821.1:14317093-14330783 GCF_000951035.1 Colobus angolensis palliatus | reverse complement strand
GCTTCGGTTCTCGCTACTTCGGCCTTTGGGCCTCCAAACACCAGTCCCCGGCAGCTCGTTGCGCATTGCGTTCTCCCCGCCACCAGGATGCCGGTAACCGAGAAGGATCTGGCGGAGGACGCGCCTTGGAAGAAGATACAGCAGAACACGTTCACACGTTGGTGCAACGAGCACCTCAAGTGCGTGAACAAACGCATCGGCAACCTGCAGACCGACCTGAGCGACGGGCTGCGGCTCATCGCGCTGCTCGAGGTGCTCAGCCAGAAGCGCATGTACCGCAAATACCATCAGCGGCCGACCTTTCGCCAGATGCAGCTCGAGAACGTGTCGGTGGCGCTCGAGTTCCTGGACCGTGAGAGCATCAAGCTCGTGTCCATCGGTGAGTTCTCTGGCCAGGTCCAGGCGCCGACTGTGGTGCCGACCCGCCCCCGCGCGTGCACCCCTGCGGAGGGCGAAGACTTCCCGCAGCGCGCCCCCACCTCGGAGACAAGGGGGAGTCGTCCCCGGGGGTGGGATATAGGGGGCCTAGACCCCCTCCCCGGTACCTTCCTCTGGGCTGGGACCTGTTGTGATCGCTCCCCGCCGTGCGCCCCAGCAGTGCACCTTTGGCTGGCTAAGGGTTGAGGGTTTGGACTGGGGTCACAGGAGGAGAGGTGGAGTTGTGGCATTTCTCTGCACCTGGGGCGCCCGTATGGGAGCTAGGGGACTAGAAACCCTCGTTCGCCATTCCCGGGGGCGGGGCCCTAGAGTCAGATGCTCTCCGGAGCGCTCGCCCGGCTGCGCCCAGGTTGGTGCTCTCTGCGGCAGCTGAATGGGCGTTGGCTCGGAGGCCGGACATGAGACCTGGGGAGGAACCGTTCTCTGCGCCTGGGGCCTCCCCGCCCAGGTGGAGATGGAGACCTGGTACCTTCCCCTGCTGTCGCTGGAATGGGTGTGGGCCCCGAGGTTGCAAGGGGAGGCGCGGGTGTGTGTCCTCGCTCCCTCTGCTCCCAGCTCAGCTCTGGCCGCGCGCCGCAGGTTGAACCCACTCCTTGCTGCCGAAGTTATAATTTAGGGATGGTGGTGGTAACAGTAGTTGCTGTCTTGTAGGGAGCCCAACTAGCGTCCTCTGTGTACCGTCAGCCTTCTAAGTTATCTCCGTCCCTACACATCCTGCGAGCTGGGGTGAGGCTAGACCCGTTTTAGAGATAAGGGGGTCCAGAGGGTTAGTTGACCTGTCCAAGGTCAGCAAGTAGGGCCCAGCTGAGAATTGAAGGAAGTGGGCGACAGTTAGAAGAAGGCTTTGTTTTCCTCTCCCCTCCCAAACCCACACCAGGGTCTTCCTGAAAGGAGGAAGGGAACTGGTGTCTCTTGCTGGACTGAGCCAGCTGGACTGGGGAGGAAGGATAAGGATGAAGTCTCCCTTGTGGTCTGAGATAGTTGGGGGCTTCCAGGAGGGCCACAAGGCTGCTGAGAGTGTGGGCTGTGACAGTAGGGGCAAGGAGTTTGTAGTATGTGTGTGTGCATGTGGACATGTGTGCAGAGAATGTGTGTACACACATAGCATGTATGTATAGTGTGTGCATATGCAAAGAGAGTTTGTGTGTACACGGAATGGGTGTGCAGAGTACGTTTGTATGCAGAGAATGTATATCCGCCTATGTGTGTGTGGGGGGGGTGGGGTGGGTAGGTGGGTTGGGGCGGGGGAGGGTCCTGAGTCTGGATCTCTTCCTAAGGAGAACCAGGGACTGGCCCTGGCCTGTGACTTGGGTCTTTTCCTGAGGAAACCAGGTCACTATAATGACCCTAGTGACAGGAAGAAAGGGAGATGGGTGTGGCTGCCAGGACTTTCTCCAGTGGAAAAGGGATTCCCTCTAGGCTGAGCCTCCCCTAGGCCTCAGGGCCTCACCCTTCCCTTCCCCCACACCTGTCCTGGCAGGTAGGGCTGCTTCCTGCTTCCTGGGCAGCTGCACCACCCAGCCCAGCCGCACCACCCAGCCGATCTCCAGCAGCCCTCCCCCTCCCCAAGGGTGGCTTCCGGGCAGAAAAATCCACATGCCATACTGTTGTCTTCTTTCTGGGGTCCATCTCCTGTACTGGGGAGGGATAACTTCAGAATCTTCTGGAATTCTTTACCGTTCAGAAACCAGCCTCCCCTCTGAAGAATCCCAAGGCCCAGCTGGGCTCAACTTCAATCTGTTCTTTGTTTTCAAAATGTGTATTTATTTAATTAACTGAATAAAGAAACTTAAAGTAAACCAGAAGTATCCAGATATGACATGAAATCTCTAAAACAACAACAAAACCAAACCAAACCGCAGCACTAGCAAATCACAGCCTGCCTGATCTACCAACTGTTTACAAAGGCAGCAGCTACTTCCAGCACCGTCTGTCATCAGTGCCTGGGGCTGTGGGTCTCATTCTAGATTTTGTCTGGTCGCTTACATTTTTTTACTTGGTTCTCCTGATTCCCTGCTCCCCCTGCTCCCTACCACCCCGCCCCAAGATGGAGCCTTGCCCTGTCTTCGGGCTGGAGTACAATGGTGCCATCTCCGCTCACTGCAACCTCCGCCTCCTGGGTTCAAGTGATTCTTCTGCCTCAGCCTCCTGAGTAACCGGAAATACAGGCACGCGCCACCACGCCCGGCTAATTTTTATATTCTTAGGAGAGACAGGGTTTCAGCATGGTGGCCGGACTGGTCTCGAACCCTTGACCTCATGATCCACCCACCTCGGCCTCCCAAGTGCTGGGGTTACAGGCATGAGCCACCGCGCCCAGCCCGGTCCTCCTGATTTTTATTTTCAAATCCACTCAGGCCCTGGCTACTCCCATTGTCCCGACATTCCAGGGTTAGTTCCCCTTCCTCTGTGCTGGGCCTGTGGGCTGTTGGCAGCTTCTTCCTGTTCCTACCACAACTTACATTCTAGTTTTTTCCTTTTTAATGATTTCTTGGATCATATTCCCCAGAGTGACATTCCTGGGTTAAAGGGTGTGACCACATTTATGACTTGTATCATTGGCTGTCTAATTGCTCTCCCGAGAGATCTTGCAACAAACAGGTTTTCCAGCCTCTGGAGACCACAGAGAGCCTTGGCAAGTGCTAGGACTGCTGTGGGGATAAAGCAGGAGGTTTCTTCCCTCAGCTCTTGAGGTTGTTGTGGGTAATGGTCCTTCAAGGCAAAGTTACCTCCAGCTTGGACTAAGGTTCATATATTCACTGCTTAGGTTGTGTTACATTGTGCTGACAATGACACTAGCTTCTATTTGGGGGGCACCTACTGGGTGTTAAGTGTGTTCTATTGATCACCCCATTGAATCTTCATGCTAATCATTGATTGATAGCAACTACTGCCCTATCTCTAATGATCTGCTTCTGCAAGTCACTTAGAGAGTTCAGGGCTTAACTCTGTCCTGGGCATGTGTTGCTTAGAAAATGGTGCCTGTTAATTAAATAAGGTGCTGTCTAATAATTATCTCAAAAGTAATGCCAGGGCTGGATGCCGTGGCTCACGCCTGTAATCCCAGCACTTTAGGAGGCCAAGGTGGGCAGATCACCTGAGGTCAGGAGTTTGAGACCAGCCTGGACAACATGGTGAAGCCCTATCGCTACTAAAAATAGAAAAATTAGCTGGGCATGGTGGTGCACACCTGTAGTCCCAGCTACTCAGGAGGCTGAGGCATGAGAATCACTTGAACTGGGAAGGTGGAGGTTGCAGTAAGCCGAGGTCTTTGTGTAACTGCACTTCAGCCTGGGAGACAGAGTGAGACTCTGCCTTTAAAAAAAAAAAAAAAAAAAAAAAAAAAAAAAAAAAAATCGTGCCAGAATAGTTTGCACACTGAAGGGACATTCAAAATCAGGGGAGAACAGCCTAGTTGTTCCTGTTTGGTTGATCCTACTCTTGCCGCGGTTAGTGTTATTATCTTTATTTAAAGATGGGAAACAGGAGTGAAGCCACTTGTGGAAGTGACCCAGCTAGCTAGTAAATGGTGTCTGAAACCCAGGTCTGCCCAGCTGTTGAATTGAAGCCTTAACTGACTTGCCTTCCAGTTTCAGAGATAAGGAAAATACAGCTTTTCTCTCCACATCAGAGGGTCCTGTAACACACTAGGTTTGCAAGTCTTAGGTGTTAGGGTGGTGGCTGGATACCCATACTCTGAACCTCTGACCTTCGACAAAATAGGAATGTCAGGGCCTTCCATGATTGGCAGGATGAATCCTCTCGGCTGTGATGAGCGTCTCACAAGTTGAGAGTCAGCTGGGAATTAAGTGGGGTCAGTTTGCCTCTTGTGTTTTCCTCATTATGTTTTGTTTTTGGTTGGTTGGTTGAGATTTCCTACTACCCAATGGATGATGTTTTATTCCATCATCAGGGAAGGTATCGTTGAACGAATACAGGGTTTTGTATGCTTTGGATAAGGCCAGACAGTTGGGGGAGTCATTAGAATTGTGTACATGCCTCCAACTCTGAGATAGGTGGTGGTTCAACAGCTGCCAGAGGACTCTGGCTTTTCTGCCTAGAATTCACTGAAAGACAATCCTGGCTATTTATTCACGTTTGTGGTTCATTGTAAGGTAGGCCCCTAGGCGCCATCCAAAAGTTGAACATTTCCTTACGTTTCTTGTTATGTGGTGGGCAGTTCATAGTGAGGCCTCAGTGTCTTTGATTCCAGATGTTTGCCAGGAGTTGGCAGTTTTATTTACTTGTTTTTCCAAAAACCTTTCTGACATGGGGCAGCCCAGCCAGCTGGGAGGAAAAGGGGTCTCTCAGCCCAAGAATGATGATCAAGGCCTAGAAGTTTGGGTGGTGTGTTTTGTTTTGGGCCTTTAGAGAAAGAAATTGTTTCTTTTTCAGAGGATGTGGTCTGACCCTAAAGTTTACTTGACTGACTTGCACCAGGCCAGCTCCAGAGCAGGCAGGGTATGTGTTCCCAAGACTTCGGGTCACTGGGCAGTTTCCAGGGTGGCAGGTCACTGGTCCAGTCAGCTCCTTTTCCTTCCTCTCCCTTTTGTGCTACTACTACCAAAATAATTTCCAAATAACTTTTAAGTTCTGCTCTTTCTTGCACGTCTAGCAGATGCCAGCGTGTCTTTTAGGCAGTACAGAGAGTGCTTAAAAAGTAGCAAAGTTGGCTGGGCACAGTGGCTCACGCCTGTGTTTCCAGCACTTTGGGAGGCTGAGACGGGCAGATCATGAGGTCAGGAGATCGAGACCATCCCGGCTAACATGGTGAAATCCCGTCTCTACTAAAAATACAAAAAAATTAGCTGGGTGTGGTGGCGGGCGCCTGTAGTCCCAGCTACTTGGGAGGCTGAGGCAGGAGAATACTGTGAACTCGGGAGGCGGAGGTTGCAGTGAGCCAAGATCGTGCCACAGTGCTCCAGCCTGGGCGACAGAGCGAGACTCTATCTCAAAAAAAAAAAAAAAAAAAAGTAGCAAAGTTGGCTGGGCGTGGTGGCTCACGCCTGTAATCCTAGCACCTTGGGAGGCCAAGGTGGGTGGATCACCTGAGGTCCGGAGTTTGAGACCAGCCTGACCAACATAGAGAAACCCCATCTCTACTAAAAATACAAAATTAGATGGGCGTGGTGGTGCATGCCTGTAATCCCAGCTACGCGGGAGGCTGAGGCAGGAGAATAGCTTGCACCCAAGAGGCGGAGGGTGTGGTGAGCCGAGATCACGCCATTGCACTCCAGCTTGGGCAACAGGAGCAAAACTCCATCTCAAAAACAAAAAAATAGCAAAGTAGCATGCTTTGTCAGAATTATTAATAACAAGTTCTGGGCCATGTACAACAAGGTGGTACATTAGCATTCAATGTCACTTGTGTAGTAGTTAAGAGCAAGGATTCTTGGTTCAAATCCCACTTGCCACTAAGTAGCTATTAAGAAACTTCTGTACCTTGGTTTTCTTAGCACTAAAATGGGGATAATAACCACCTCCTTAAAAGGCTGTTATAAAGATTAAACAAGTTAATAATTTTTAAAGTGCTTGGCCCAGTTTATGGTACATAGTAAGTGCTCTGTGAATGCCTGTTAATTAAATAAGACACTTGTCTAATAATCTTAGAAATCATGCTGGAAAGGTTTGCACACTGAAAGGGCATTTAAAATCAGCGCACTCTGGGGAGAACAGCTTGGTTGGCTAAGGTTGATCCTACTTGCTAAAATATGGCTATGGGCTGCCTAGAGGGTGTTGCCTCCTTGAAAGGGGCTGCCCGCTGCCTCCTTGAAAAGGGGCTGCCCCCTGGTATGTTGTGGCTGCCTCCAGGGCCCATTCACACCAGCTTTGTTTCCAGGCTGGACAGGGAGCTCCAGGCGGCTGGTCATTCCAACCTCCCACCCGGTTCAGGAATCTCTGGGCCAAATCACTTCCAGATGGTGGTTGGGCCTCTGTGGAGTTCTCCCAGCAACAGCGGAGCCAGCATGCCAGTCAGCAGCCGCCTTCGTTCTTGGAGAGTCTGTGCTAAAGGAGGGCTTTGATTTGGAGCCAAATTGTGTCTCGGGTCCTGGTTTTGTTCTGTGAGGCAGGTACCATTCAGTGGGCTGCTGGCTTAGTTGAGGATGGCTGCCCTGCTCCAGTGGCTCCATGGTCAGGGTGCCAGTCACCCTGCTTTTTCTTTTTCTTTTTTTTTTTGAGACGGAGTCTTGCTCTGTTGCCCAGGCTGGAGTGCAGTGGTGTGATCTTGGCACTTGCAACCTCCGTCTCCCGGGTTCAAGCAATTCTCCTGCCTCAGCCACCTGCGTAGCTGGGATTACAGGCGTGCACCACCATGCCTGGCTAATTTTTGTATTTTTAGTAGAGGTGAGGTTTCACTTTGTTGGTCAGGCTGGCCTCGAACTACCAACCTCATGATCCGCCTGCCTTGGCCTCCCAAAGTGTTGGGATTACAGGCGTGAGCCACCGGGCCCGGCCAGCTTTGCTATATCAGTCTCCAGGTAGCACATCCTAGGCAAAACTAGATGTAGCCTAATGATTCAGGGCCTCTGTCTGAAGCTAGACTGTCTGGATTCTAATCCGCACTCTGCCTGATACCAGTTGTGCAACTCTAGTCCACTCTTTTAACCTTTCTCTGCCTGCTTCCCTGTCTATAAAATGCAAGAGCAAAATAGTTGCTATCTTATTGTTGCTGGAAGCATTATATTTGATTAGGTTAAGTTATAGCACAGTGTTGTCATTATCACTATTAATATTGTGCTTTTGGACCCAAGTCCAGGACTTTGTCTTGTCTTCTGTCTATTCTCTGGCCAGTCCAGATATTTTTGGAATCCTATTGCTGTCATCTGGTGTGTTAGCTGTTCCCTTTCTCCAAGTTCAGAACCTCTGATGAAGATGTCTCCCAAGATCCCTTCTTCTTTTCCTCATTCAACAAACATCTGAAAGCCCATCTCTGAACCAGGCCCTGTGCTGGGTGCTAGGATCACAGGAATGAGAGGATCATGTCCTTTGCTTGCCTCAGATACTGCTCAGAGGACAAGAGACAAGCAAGCAGGGTGAGCCATGCAGAGGAGAGCTGCTCAAACCTTCAGGCCCCTGCTCATCACCTGGGGACTTTGTTAAAAATACAGATCTGATTGAGTAGGTGCTGGGGTGGAGGAGGCTGGGATTCTGCTTTTCCAGCCGCTTCAGATCCTGCTCTCTGTGGACCGCGCTGTGAGTAGCAAGGATCTAGGTGCCAAGCCCTCTGAAAAGGAGGAGCACTACCCCCAGGCTGGGTATGGGTAATCTAGAAGGTTCCCTGGAACCTTCTAGTTAGCTGAAGGGACCTTTTAGCTAAGACCTAAAGCATGACTAGAAGTAGGCAGGCAAACAAACATTTAGCACAGGAGCAGATGAGCGTGTCAGTTTAGAGGTCTTGATACTCAGGTCAGAGGGGCAGTGGAGGGGTGGGCAGGGCTGGCTTACCAAGGACTTTCTGAGACTGGAGGCTGCCTATGGGGTGTGCTCCTTGAGTTTGTTTGTTTGTTTATTTATTTATTTTTTGAGTTGGAGTTTCACTCTTGTTGCCTAGGCTGGAGTGCACTGCAGTGGCATGAGCTCGGCTCACTGCAGCCTTCACCTCCTGGGTTCAAGAGATTCTCCTGCCTGAGCTTCCCAAGTAGCTGGGATTATAGGCATGTGCACACCTGGCTAATTGTGTATTTTTAGTAGATATGGGGGTTTCATCATGTTGGTTAGGCTGGTCTCGAACTCCTGACTCAGGTGATCCACCCGCCTGGCCTCCCAAAGTGCTGGGATTACAGGAGCGAGCCACCGCATCCAGCCCCTTGTTTAGTGTAGGGTGGTAAACCCAGGCGAAAGGGGTCGTCTATCTCAGGAATATCACCTGTTGCTCCAATCATTCCTATTAGAAGAAAGTTTTGTATGTGCCTCTTCCTCATATATATATATATTTATATTCATATTTATATCTATATGTTTATATATATTTATAAGCTATAAACATATTCTGCCGTCAATTTATATATTAAATATTAGTAAAGCTTAGTTTCTTTTTAGATGACAAATCCTAATATAAAATCTGGTTTTTTTTCTGGCACTAATGGATTATCTTGTGTGCCGTTGGAGTGTGTATACCTCTTTTGGAGGCTCCTGTGAAGGCTTGTGTTTCCCCATTTAGTTTTTCTCTTTTTTCCATATTCTTGTTATTCTGCTTCTAATTTTCATCTTTGAGTATTCTAAATTAAGGAGCTGGATCTGTAATTGTAACCCCTTCCCCCAACAATAAGTTTAACTAAATGAAAACATTCAATGGAATGAGCCATTTTAATCTAAATGGGGCTATTTCCTGCTTTTATAATGATTACAATTGCTTTTCATGACATTCTACTAGAAGACATCTTACATTACTGTTGTAAATCTAGTTATTCATTAAACGGGCGTAGTAATCCCTAAATTGGCTCAGGTTACTGTATAATAAACAACAATACTTTCTTCTTCAGGAGCCTGAGAAGTGATCTTGTGTTTTTAAGGTGCCTAGCTCACTTTTCATAGGAAACTGAGTCCATGTACCGGGAAGGAAGCTTTTTGGGGAAAATGATTAGAAAACCAAATGGGTCTCTTTATGACTAAAGTGATGATGAACCAGTAGGTGACAGTAGGTATAGATGGTATAGAGGACAGAATTACTGGGTATTTTAATCAGGCCTGCTTAGTATCACAATTTATTATTTCATTTTATTTTTATTATTATTTTTTGAGATGGAGTTTTGCTCTTATCATCCAGGCTGGAGTGCAGTGGTGCTATCTCAGCTCACTGCAACCTCCGCCTCCCGGGTTCAAGTGATTCTCCTGCCTCAGCCTCCCAAGTAGCTGGGATTACAGGCATGCACCATCATGCCCGGCTAATTTTTTTGTGTTTTTAGTAGAGATGAGGTTTCTCCATGTTGGTCAGGCTGGTCTTGAACTCTGGACCTCAGGTGATCCGCCCACTTTGGCCTCCCAGAGTGCTGGGATTACAGGCGTGAGCCACTGCGCCTGGCCAGTAAGTATCAGGATTTATTCTGTGGGAGGGGAAGAGAACAAAGAAAAATACTGAGCTATGTTTGAAGCTCCTGCCCTCTAAGAGCCTTACAGCAGCTGCCTTAAATGTGTTCCTTTGATAAACTGTAGATGGTTGTTGTAACTCTTCTGCAAACAGTTTATTTTTAAAAACAATCTGATGAGATTTTACTTACGCCTATTGTTTGAGTACAGCATTTACCAAAGAACAGTTTTGGCCAGATCCCATGCAGTAGAGTGTCCTTGGCCAAAATTTTCTTGTACTATAAGCAAAGGAGCAGTTTGGTTTTTCACTTAGTCAAGACTGCCTATCAGACTGAGTTACTGTGACAGAGCCGCTGAGTCTCTCCCTTTCCCATTATCAAAACCTGGCTTTTCTAAGCAGCACATGTAGAAAGCTTGGCAAGGAGGATCCTTGTCCTCCTACATACTATTCCTTGGCTCTTCTTGGTACCAAGAATACATACAAATACTGCTGACTGTGTACCGAATGCACTGTTGAGGGTATTTATCCTCTAATATAACATCTAGTATTTCTCATACCTGCCATCTGCTGAGCATTGGTCTGTCTTACTTATACTACTTCTAAACCTCATGAACTCTGCAAAACCAGTGGCTTTACATCTATGAGAAAACAAAAGAACTTTTATCGGAGGAAAGCGAGTCCTTTTAAAGTATCAGGCCTGGAAAGACATTAAATGAGACAGCAATCACATTCTAGTACCCTCTTTGAGCTATGTGTTCATTGACTTATTTTTTTTAATTTTTTTTTTTTTTGAGTCAGAGTTTTGCTTTGTTACCAAGCTGGAGCATAGTGGTGCAATCTTGGCTCATGGCAACCTCCGCCTCCAGGGTTCAAGTGATTCTCATGCCACAGCCTCCTGAGTAGCTGGGATTACAGGCGCCTGCCACCTTGTCTGGCTACTTTTGGTATTTTAATTTTATTTATTTATTTTGAGATGGGGTCTCACTCTGTCGCCCAGGCTGGAGTGCAGTGGCACGATCTTGACTCACTACAACCTCTGCCTCCCGGGTTCCAGCGATTCTCCCGCTTCAACCTCTCTAGTAGCTGGGATTACAGGTGTCTGGCACCATAGCCAGTTAATTTTTTGTATTTTTAGTAGAGACGGGGTTTCAGCATGTTGGCCAGGCTGGTCTTGAATTCCTGACCTCAAGTGATCTGTCTGCCTCAGTCTCCCAAAATTCTGGGATTACATGTGTGAGCCACTGTGCCCTGCCTATGTATTCATTTCTTAAAATTGGTTGCTGGCTAGGTGTGGTGGTACATTCCTGTCCTGTAATGCCAGCACTTTGGAAGGCCAAGGCTGGAGCATCTGTTGAGGCCAGGAGTTCAAGACCAGTCTGGGTGAGATCGTATCTCTACAAAAAAATTAAAAAATTATCTGGTTGCAGTGGCAAAAGCCTGCATAGTCATAGCTACTTAGGAGGCTGAGATGGGAGGATAGCTTGAGCCCAGGAGTTCATCTGCAGTGAGCTATGATTACATCACTGCACTCTAGCCTGGGCGACAGAGTGAGACCCATTTCTGAAACAAAGAAATTGCTATTGTCACAATTAGCTATAAATTAATCTAATAATGCTGCACGCAATACTATAATCCACACCCTATAGCTTAACGATGGATGGTCAACCACTGATCAATGCTATTTCTGTAAGCCAATAGGAATGCCTGACAAACAACTTTGTATCAGTCCACTGCCTGTCTGTCCCCTTTTTTGCTTTTAAAAACCTGCTTGTAACAAAGGCCAAACAGAGCTCATATCCAAGGTTACTTGGGCCTGAGTCTTTCAGGCAGCTGGTCTTCACTTTGGCTCAGGTAAACTCTTTAATAGTTTAAATTTTAAGCCTCAGCAGCCTCTTTCTTTTAGGTTGGCATCTGTTTCTGTTTTACAGATGAGAAAACTGAGGCTCGGCTCAGCCTCACTTTACAGGTCAAGCTTAATCCCTGCCTGCATCATGCTGTAAAGGACTTTTGTATCAAAGTTGGGTTTGACACTCTGTAAAGTAAAATAGATATATTGTAGTGAGAGGGTGTGGAAGAGACTGTTTTCTGCTTCTGTGGATTTTTTTCTTCTTGTTTTGCTTTCCTCCAAACTTTACTCATTTGCACTTGATTCATGTGAAACTGAAATTTCCTTCTACAAAACAAAACTTTTTGGGGGCTACCTGCCATATATCTTTTCCCACACCATGGAGCTCTGACTGGGACCTTTCCACAGTTTTTGGAGACATTGCTCTAGTTCTTTCCCTGTCTTTGGTCGCGGGGCGGGGCGGGGGGGGGGCAGTAATGTCACTGCAGGTGTGGACAATAGGGACTAGCTAAAGGTTGCTTTGGGGGAGGTGGGCAGGGCTTTTCTTTGTGAGGTCTGGAAACCAGAGGTGAGGAAAGAGAAGCCCCTGGAACTCCTCGTGGCTGCAGGGCTCACAGCACACACCACGACACCACAGGAAATGTCTGTGTGTGTGTGTGCATGCGTGTGTGTGCGCGTGCTGGGGGGAGTGTTGTTGAGAGCCAACTATGCCAGGAGATCCTTGGTGACAGCGGACATAGGCACAGCTGTGCTCTGTCAGGAATGAGTTCACTCACAGCCTTTTCTTCTGCTACCTTATTTAACTGGTGGGAGGGTGTGCTGGGTTGTGTTTGCTGGTGAGCCCAGCAATTGTACCCTTCTTTCCAGGCCTGGCACCCGGCCTTTAACAGTCTCATGGCCCTGGCACAAGTGGGCAGCCTGTTTCCAATCCAGCCAGGCGGCTTTCGGCTCATCTGCAGGTAGCCTCGTGGGCAGACCTCTTGCTGTGCACTGCAGCAAGAAGCTGCGTGAGCCAGAGCTGAACTTGTGATCCCCACGGGCATCTCCTGAGGCACACCTCTCCCGAGAGAGAAAGCTGGTCTGTCCAGCCCATTCAGGGCTCAGCCTCCCCAGCCGTGGCAGGGCTGGCTTGCTGAAAGGTTTGGGTGTTAACACAGCACTCCTGTTCTCTCTCTCTGAAGGCCCTTTATGCTGGCATGAATTCCTTTTCTCATAGAGATCTGAAAGCTCTTTTGACTAAATGGGTCACCTTTCTGAGTATTTTCATAAGGCTGTCAGCCTTTACCATGCCAGACAACTTTTCTGGAATTTCCTTTCCAGAAAAAAAAAAAAAGGGCTACTAAAGAGGTTGGAGTTATTTGGAACGCAGGGTGGAATTTTGGCATTCGAGCTATAGGGAAATGGGTGGGGATTTGTGGCAGGCACTATGTAAATTTGCCGCAGCCCATAAATTCAGACTTTAAGATGAAAAATGGCAAGCAACAGTCAGCTTGCCTTCGACAGACAGGAGCGGTGCTACCTTCTGCCTGTGCTGAGTGTGACTGAGGGAGAGACAGGCCTCCTAGGGAGGCCAGGGCAGGAAAGGTTTCTTGGTAGCTAAAATAAGATTTCTCAGTTCCCCCCGTGTCCCAAGAAAATAAGTTCTTATCATGCTTGTACCACACTTCTTGTGCGTATCACCCTGATTTCCCTAAACCTCCTTGAAGTGGTTTATCAGATTCCAGGGACACAAGAATGGTTTGGCATCTACAGCCTATTGTGGGAGCAGGGGCCCGGCCTGGTGCTTCTTGCCCAGGAACAAACTGATTGTTCCCCTGGTGTGGGGTAAAGCAGGCCAGAGTATGGGACCAGGCCCTGCCTCCCAAGGGACCTGAGGTGCAAAGCCTTTGAGCTGAGACCCTAAAAGGCCTTTGTGAGTCTATAGTGCTATCAGTTGAGCAGAGTTCAGGGTTCTGTTTACAAGATTCCCTCTCAGCAGAGGCAGGGGTACCTGCTGGAAGACCAGGGATGTGCTGCCACTGGGACGGGGGCCCTCGGTAGAGCTTCCAGCCATCCGGGGGCAGAACCCGGAATGTGTTCTGAGTGAGGCGCCTTGGCAATATTGGCTTGAAAGCACCTGGGCAGTGGCTTGTCACATTCCTTATCTCCACCAAAGGAGGAAAGCTAGCACCTGGGGAATGGCTCTCCCATCAGGGAGTCCTTTACAGGAAGTAATCCAGGTGTCACATTACACTTCCTGCAGGCATGTACCTCTTACCTAATTGTCTCTCCTATGCCCTTTTTCTGGCACTCTTATCTGACATCCATGGGGAGTCACACCCAAAGTTGGGCGTGAGATCCTCTCCTGGGCACCCAACTCCTTGTTTTTTTCTTTTTTT
>NW_012115821.1:14313717-14316853 GCF_000951035.1 Colobus angolensis palliatus | reverse complement strand
TTCAGGAGGCTGAGGCGTGCAGATCACTCGAGGCCAGGAGTTTGAGACCAGCCTGGCCAACATGACAAAACCCTATCTCTACTAAAAATACAAACATTAGCCAGACGTGGTAGCATGTGCCTGTAATTCCAGCTACGCAGAAGGCTGAGGCAGGAAAATCGCTAGAACCTGGGAGGCGGAGGTTGCAGTGAGCCGAGATCATGCCACTGCACTCCAGCCTGATCAACAAAGCAAGACTGTCTCAAACAAACAAACAAAAATTGCTCTGCCTTACAGAGTTCTTAGGTATAAAAGAGAAGGTGCATCTAAAGCTCTTGGCACTGTGTCTGGCTCATAGTAAGTGCTTGGTAAATGTGAGCTGCTGCTATTGTGGTGTTAGCGTCAGTAATGTTGCTGTGAGACCCTGCACTTTCCACTTAGCCTTGGAAAAATAAGTCTTAACGTTCATGCCATGGGCTACCGCTTCTCTTTTCAGGGCTTCGTGGAGGAGGGTGGAGCTGGAGAGACACGTCGGGGACTGCCAGGGTTACATCCTCCATGAGGCTGAGGCTGTGCTGACTGCCTTGTGTGCTTTCAACCTGGAGTAAAGGGTGGCTGTGCCAGCTGCTCCCATACCCCAGGAGTCTGACTCGTCCCTGCCTTGGCCCTGGGCAGCACTTCCCTCCTAGCTCTTTGGCATCTGGGGTCACGGTGGGGCCGCCTGCCATCTGTCAAAATTTTTGCTGCCCTGGGTGTGGCGTTAAACCCCTCACTATCCAACCTGGTGTCATGGAGCTGTCGACAATATTTTTACAGTGGTTAGTGCTTGGAAACTGGACTTCTGGGTTATGCCCTGTACAAACAGCATCAAAGTCACTGGGCTAGGGTGACAGAGGAGGCTGCCAACAGGGAATTCTCTGGCTCCTGGGACAGGAATGGATATGGGAGGTTGGGGGCCAGTATTTTGAGTCAGTATTTGAGGAGTTGGCGAGTATTAGTCTTTGCCCTGATGGATAGAAGGAATCTGTCTGTGTCTTGCATGAACCGTGTACTTCCCCCAGTTGCTGCTTGGATACCAGCTGCCTGCTGTTCATAATTGGGCCAGATTTCTAATACTGCAGCGCTACCAAATGTCAGTTTTAGGCCGTCTCTGGTGTAGCCAGGGAACGCCCAACACCTTTCCCAAAGGTAGAATTTGTGTGGGTTTTACTTCACTAAGTGACTAATGCAGATCTTTATGTTTTAATGATGGGAAGAAATTTGTCAGCCTAGGTACTTTTTCCATGTGATGGGGCAAAAATTTAAAACACTTGCACAACGGCTTTTGTTTCTCCAGCTACTAAAGGTGACTATCAGTTAGGCATTATGAGTATGATCAGCCGGTGTTAACCCACTCCCCTTCTGGAGACCTGTTTCTGGTTCTGGGAAAGGTGTAGGACATGCTGGATTTGGCAGGATTGCAGGTCCCAGGCAGATGTCCGGACTTAGACTCTGGCTCTCTCTTTTCTTTTTCTCCCAGACAGGGTCTCCCTCTGTCTCCCAGGCTGGAGTGCAGTGGCGTGATCTCGGCTCGCCGCAACCTCCGCCTCCCAGGTTCAAGGGATTCTCCTGCCTCAGCCTCCTGAGTAGCTGGGACTACAGGTGCGTGCCACCATGCCTGGATGATTTTTGTATTTTTATAGAGACAGGGTTTGCCATGAAGGCCAGGCTTGTCTCGAACTCCTCACCTCAAGTGATCCACCTGCCTCAGCCTCCCAAAGTGCTGGGATTACAGGAGTGAGCCACTGTGCCTGGCCTGAAATTCACTTCTAATAAGTTTTTATTGGAGCATTAAAAAGTTATATCTGTAGTTCTTACTCTTAGCAAAAAATTGCAAGAACACAGAAAAATATAAAGAAAAAACATCACCTGTGAAGAATTTTAATGAATCTTTTTCTACTTTTAGGGAATTTTGCTTACAGTTGCTTTTTAATCAGAACAGGGAAGAAGGAGATTCCTTTCTCAGGAAAAAAGCGACTGTGGACTGGAAGCGCTTTGTGAAATAATTTTGGTCATACTGATGGTTATGATGAGATTCGTCCTCAATTGAGTTATTGCTGAGCTTTGTCCAGCATTGAAATGTAAGGTCTCATTTGAGTCTCATTGTGGTTTGCAAGTCTCCCTTAGTCTAGAAGTATGTTTGGTCAACCACGGCCTGGAGGTGTTCCAGCTACTTTCTGTCTCTTAAAAGTTTTTAGGACCCACTTTTATTGGGACTGCCGAGATCTCTTAATAATAGTTATTATACTTGGTAACTATTGTGACCTTGTCTCATAGGCAGCCCAGCATAGAAACTCATTTAGCTTTTAGTTGCTCAGCTCCATTAGCTGTTTAAACATGTTTCAGATGTGAGCCTGACAATGTAGTTGGGCAGCTCGGTTCACCCTTGACTGCCTGGGAACTTTGAGAAGTCTGAAAATTATATGTAGCCCTAAGGTCTTCATTGTATTGTTTTTTGGAGGCACCATTTCCCAACAGCCCTCAGAATACCAGGCTCATGAAGCCATCCTGTCTCAGCCAGGAGGCAAAGGAGATGGAATGGAAACCACTTCTGGATACAGATCCAGCCACTTCCCGAGTGCTTCAGAGCATGGGTCAGATAGACCTTGCTGCTTTCTAGCTGGCAGACTTGGGGAAAGTTGTTTGATCTGAGTTTGTGTCCCAGGCTATAGCAGTACCCACTTCTGGCATTGTTGAAGATAAAATGATATAATCCTGATAAATCACTTGACCCAGTCCTTGGAGGCGGTGGTGGGGGCTGGGGTAAGTGCCCCATGAACGGTGGTCATCATGCCCCCCCACCTCCTTTTTCTCTTCTTTCTCCTTTCCTGTCTTTCACACCCCTAATTCCTGGACCTGGGGGTGATCTCTCTAGACTAGATGAGGAAGCGACCCAATTATCTAGGAAGGTAAAAAGTGGTTGGGAATACTCCCAGAAACAGGTCAAAGATACCTCCTCTTACCTTAAGACTCTTTTTAGAAGAAGAGGCAACCTGGGTTTTTGGATAACTGTTGAGTAGGAACCATCCTGAGTGGCATTTCTGCATTTCTGGTCTTCTGGCCAAGCCTCCTTTTTTTTTTTTCCTCCTTCTTGAGATGGAGCCTTGCTCTGTTGCTG
>NW_012115821.1:14303266-14306357 GCF_000951035.1 Colobus angolensis palliatus | reverse complement strand
CCTGGTTTTCCCTGTCCCAGACCACCCTCTTGGAAAGATGCTCTCCCAGCAGCAGCAGTAAGGTCCTGGTCTTGTGTTTGCTCCTGGGCCTGAGTCTTGGCTTTGCTCCTTTGTAGCTAGCTGGCTGATACCAGGGAGCTGCTTCCCTCCAGGAGTCTGTCGTCCATATGCTGAATGTGATCCTAAAATGCTCTAACAACGGCCAGGCGTTGTGGCTCATGCAGTTCAGGAGGCTGAGGCGTGCAGATCACTCGAGGCCAGGAGTTTGAGACCAGCCTGGCCAACATGACAAAACCCTATCTCTACTAAAAATACAAACATTAGCCAGACGTGGTAGCATGTGCCTGTAATTCCAGCTACGCAGAAGGCTGAGGCAGGAAAATCGCTAGAACCTGGGAGGCGGAGGTTGCAGTGAGCCGAGATCATGCCACTGCACTCCAGCCTGATCAACAAAGCAAGACTGTCTCAAACAAACAAACAAAAATTGCTCTGCCTTACAGAGTTCTTAGGTATAAAAGAGAAGGTGCATCTAAAGCTCTTGGCACTGTGTCTGGCTCATAGTAAGTGCTTGGTAAATGTGAGCTGCTGCTATTGTGGTGTTAGCGTCAGTAATGTTGCTGTGAGACCCTGCACTTTCCACTTAGCCTTGGAAAAATAAGTCTTAACGTTCATGCCATGGGCTACCGCTTCTCTTTTCAGGGCTTCGTGGAGGAGGGTGGAGCTGGAGAGACACGTCGGGGACTGCCAGGGTTACATCCTCCATGAGGCTGAGGCTGTGCTGACTGCCTTGTGTGCTTTCAACCTGGAGTAAAGGGTGGCTGTGCCAGCTGCTCCCATACCCCAGGAGTCTGACTCGTCCCTGCCTTGGCCCTGGGCAGCACTTCCCTCCTAGCTCTTTGGCATCTGGGGTCATGGTGGGGCCGCCTGCCATCTGTCAAAATTTTTGCTGCCCTGGGTGTGGCGTTAAACCCCTCACTATCCAACCTGGTGTCATGGAGCTGTCGACAATATTTTTACAGTGGTTAGTGCTTGGAAACTGGACTTCTGGGTTATGCCCTGTACAAACAGCATCAAAGTCACTGGGCTAGGGTGACAGAGGAGGCTGCCAACAGGGAATTCTCTGGCTCCTGGGACAGGAATGGATATGGGAGGTTGGGGGCCAGTATTTTGAGTCAGTATTTGAGGAGTTGGCGAGTATTAGTCTTTGCCCTGATGGATAGAAGGAATCTGTCTGTGTCTTGCATGAACCGTGTACTTCCCCCAGTTGCTGCTTGGATACCAGCTGCCTGCTGTTCATAATTGGGCCAGATTTCTAATACTGCAGCGCTACCAAATGTCAGTTTTAGGCCGTCTCTGGTGTAGCCAGGGAACGCCCAACACCTTTCCCAAAGGTAGAATTTGTGTGGGTTTTACTTCACTAAGTGACTAATGCAGATCTTTATGTTTTAATGATGGGAAGAAATTTGTCAGCCTAGGTACTTTTTCCATGTGATGGGGCAAAAATTTAAAACACTTGCACAACGGCTTTTGTTTCTCCAGCTACTAAAGGTGACTATCAGTTAGGCATTATGAGTATGATCAGCCGGTGTTAACCCACTCCCCTTCTGGAGACCTGTTTCTGGTTCTGGGAAAGGTGTAGGACATGCTGGATTTGGCAGGATTGCAGGTCCCAGGCAGATGTCCGGACTTAGACTCTGGCTCTCTCTTTTCTTTTTCTCCCAGACAGGGTCTCCCTCTGTCTCCCAGGCTGGAGTGCAGTGGCGTGATCTCGGCTCGCCGCAACCTCCGCCTCCCAGGTTCAAGGGATTCTCCTGCCTCAGCCCCCTGAGTAGCTGGGATTACAGATGTGCACCACCATGCCCAGCTAACTCTTTTTTTTGAGATAGAGGTTCACTCTGTCACCCAGGCTGGAGTGCGGTGGCCCGATCCGCCCGCCTCGACCTCTCAAAGTGTTAGGATTACAGGCATGAGCCACCGTGCCTGGCCCCAGCTAACTTTTGTGTTTTTATTATCAGCGAGATTTCACCATGTTGGCTTTGAACTCCTGGCCTCAATTGATCCGCCCACCTCCGCCTCCCAAGGTGCTGGGATTACAGGCATGAGCCACCGTGCCTGGCCCAGACTCTAGCTCTTACTCCTGGGTCTACCTCTACCATCACTGGGGCCCTCGCTCTGAAGCTTTTCCCCTATCTATAAAATGGGAGAACTAGACTAGGTCCCCCAAGCTTAAATCATTCCTAAAGGAAGCACCTTTACTATTTTGCGATATCCCACGGCTGTCTCTATTTCATTTTTCACTTAATATTATTTTCCCCTGCAGTTGACTCACTTGTGAAACAAATGTATTTGAAAAGGAGACTTTGTGTCACTGTAATAATGGAAAAACAGCGTCACTAGGTAAATGGAAGGTAACCATAAATAAACCCCAAACAGTTATTAAATTCTAGCCAGCACTGTTGCCTGTTCACAGCATGAGGCATACTCTCTTTTGGTTAAAAAGGGAAATTAGCAAGAGATGGAGAGGTGTGGAAGGTAACCTAGCACTACATTGAGCCTTTTCCTTGACCTGCTCAGAAGGATTGAGAAAGCACTAGGAGAACTGGGAAGAGAATAACGTCTTTTTGTGATGCAAAGTGCCTGAGTGTGACCCAGAGCTCAGAGTAGTAATGTATAGATGCTTTGTTCGGATACTTTTGCAGCCGTTACCATGTGCCAGGGGTGTAGAGGGGCTAGGAGTATAGAGGGGATTGGGACTTGTTCACCGACCTCTGGTTGCTTGTGGACTAGTAGTGGGGAGGTGGTCATAGGAGAATATTGAATATAAATGAAGGTCCGAGCAGGCTGCAGGAGTTTAATAGGAAAATCATAGGACTAAGTTCTGTCATGTGTATATGGGGTCTACAAATAAGAGTTGTTTAGAATTTTTTTTTAAATTTAAATTTCTGATGAAATGTGTAATAAATCTGTTTCATTCCAGAATGATTCTAGAGAAGCTCTAAATACATTAAAGTTGTGTTGGCTGGGTGCAGTGGCTCATGCCTGTAATCCCAGCACTTTGGGAGGCTGAGGCAGGTGGATCACTTGAGGCCAG
>NW_012115821.1:14300822-14303006 GCF_000951035.1 Colobus angolensis palliatus | reverse complement strand
TAGCTGGGACTATAGGCACCCGCCACCACGCCTGGCTAACTTTTTTGTATTTTTAGTAGAGACGGGGTTTCACCGTGTTAGCCAGGATGGTCTCCATCTCCCGATCTAGTGATTCACCTACCTCGGCCTCCCAAAGTGCTGGGATTATAGGTGTGAGCCACAGCACCTGGCCTCATGTTCTATACTCTCTGCAAAGCAAGATATATACCAGAATTGGACCTCTAAAAAGCCTCATACCGTTGTTAATCTCTGGGAATGAACAGTGTTCTTTGGGATAATGGGATATGAAGCTCAGTCTGATTTTTCTGTTCTGCTGGTAGCTTAGGGCCCCCTTTCTTCTGTTGGGTTTCTGGGAGAATGATAATTTTTTTTTTTTTCTTGAGGGTCTTGTTCTGTCGCCCAGGCTGGAGTATGATGGCGCGATCTCAGCTCACTGCAATCTCCGCCTACTGGTATCAAGCGATTCTCCTGCCTCAGCCTACTGAGTAGCTGGGATTACAGGCGCCCGCCACCATCCCTGGCTAATTTTTTTGTAATTTTGGTAAAGATGGGGTTTCACCATGTTGGCCAGGCTGGTCTCGAACTCCTGACCTTGTGATCACCCCCCGCCCCCCGCCAGCCTCCCAAAGTGCTGGGATTATAGGTGGGAGCCACCTCGTCCAGCCAAGAATGAGAATTTGGGAGTCAGGCAGCTCTGGGATTGAATCTGGAATTGACTAAGTGACATGCTTTCTCTGAGTCCTCTGTCCCCACTGCTCTCATCTATAAACTGGGAATAATCATAGTTTCTATCTGAAAGAGTGGGTGTGAAGATTTAACGAGCTAGATTATAAAGTGCCTGAGACATGGGAAGAAGTCAGGATGTGCTAATGGGTAATCCTACACTTCCCTAATGGAAAGGGCCAGTTTATATTACTCTAGGCTGACAATGAGCGAGGGAAAGGGGATATCAGGTTTGGGCTTGGTTAGAACATGCTAATGGCATCAGGACACTCAGAAGAGATACAGAGTTTGATACAAATGGCACCATAAGCCCTGAGACATTGTGTATGGGGTCAATAGGATAGCAAGAATAGCCTTCAAGGAGGGAGGTAGGGCAGTTAGAATCCTTTCAGCTGCAAGGAACTGAAAACTGGCTCACATAGAAGGAAAATGATTGGCTTATGTCAGCAAGCCCAGACGCAGAGCGAGTTACGGGTTTCAGGGATCCAGCATCTAAGTGGTATCATCAAGAACCCAGGATTTTTGGGTCTCTACTCTGTTGGTTTCTTTCATCCTAAAGCTGGTTCTCCTGTGTTTTACCATAGTAGAGTTCCTGTGAGAACTCTACTCTGACCAGTGGGGCCTTCCCAGAGCTTCTGACCAATCAGGCCTTCCCAGAGCCTGGGGTGGAGTGGCTTCTTTTGAGGCCCATGGGTCCTATCCGGAGCGGGTGAATCCAGACTCCTATCAGGCATCTAGGAGGGGCCGGGCACGATGGCTCATGCCTGTAATCCTAACACTTCCGGAGGCCAAGGTGGACAGATCACTGGAGGCCAGGAGTTCCAGACCAGCCTGGCCAGTATGGTGAAACCCCATCTCTACTAAAAATACAAAAGTTAGCTAGGCGTGGTGGCAGGCGCCTGTTGTCCCAGCTACTCAGGAGGCTGAGGTGGGAGGATCACTTGAGCCTGGGCGTGGAGGTTGCATGAGACTGTGGTGAGCTGTGGTTGTGCCGCTGCACTCCAGCCTGGGCAACAGGGTGAGACCCTGTCTCAAAAACAACAACAACAAAATCTTATGTACCCCATAAATATATACACCTATTGTGTATCCACACAAGTTAAAAATTAGAAAAAACAAATCGCAGAGATTTCCATATGCTATGATACTGTTTATATGAAGTTTTACATATGTCATAAAAATACAGATAACCTTTAGGGGAATGATCATTACCAAACTTTTGGATAGTGGTTTCTGGGGATGGGCAGAGAGGGCTATACAGTTATGAAGAGGTGTGTAGGGGCTTTCAACTCTTTGTAGTGTTTTATTTCTTCAGTCCCGTGGTGGTTATGTGATTCTTCACTCTCCCTTGTTTTGTGTGGAATATTTTTCTTATAAAAAGTGTGTCTTTTTTTGAGATGGAGTCTCACTCTGTCACCCAGGCAGGAGTGCAGTGGCGCGATCTCGGCTCACTGCAAGCTC
>NW_012115821.1:14282278-14299712 GCF_000951035.1 Colobus angolensis palliatus | reverse complement strand
CTCCCAAATTGCTGGGACTGTAGGCGGGAGCCACTGCACCCCCACCCAAAAGTGTCATTTTAATGCTGATATACTGCATTACTAAGCCCGACCAGGGGAAGAGAAAGAAAAATACCTCGTGTTTATTATTTTGTTTGTTTGTTTGTTTGAGACAGGATCTTGCTCTTTCTCCCAGGCTAGAGTGCAGTGGCATGAACATGGCTCACTGCAGCCTCCACTTCCCAGGGTCAAGCCATCCTCCCACTTCAGCCTCCCAGGTAGCTGGGATTACAGGTGTGTGCCACCACACCTGACTAATTTTTTTGTATTTTTGGTAGAGGCAGGGTTGCCCAGGCTGGTCTTGAACTCCTGAGCTCAAGCAATCCTCTCTTCGGCCTCCCTAAGTGCTGGGATTACAAGTATGAGCCACTGTGCCTGGCTTGTTTGTTTGTTTTAAAGACAAGTTTGGGCCCAG
This sequence comes from Colobus angolensis palliatus, assembly GCF_000951035.1. Lineage (NCBI taxonomy): Eukaryota > Metazoa > Chordata > Mammalia > Primates > Cercopithecidae > Colobus > Colobus angolensis. Next base: position 14,299,258 of record NW_012115821.1, on the reverse strand, counting down.
CTTATAAGAAAGAAAACAGACCATTCTTTGGGTGTCAGGATGATATTTTGTCAAAAGACTTTCATGCTTAGCAGGATTGCCCTCCCCCTACCCCCACCCCAAGTGTTGAAATGCCTGAGCTAATTACCTTAGAATGTAAGCCTTCCTCTGTTGCTTGTGAACGAGGGAGACTTGGGATTCTCAGAGACAGCGGGCTTCAGAAGCTTGCTTCCGGGAGTGTCCCATCAATAGCTTTTTGTCTAAGCAGAAGGAGATATTGCTCAAGGTACTATCTCAAGGGACTGCTGAATCAGTTGCATTGTCTCTAAAAGTAGGTAAAAGTCTAGAGTAGGGGTTGGTTCAATAGTGGAATGAGTGTTAAGAGAGAGTTGCATTCTAAGAACAGCTTTACACTGTGGCCAAATTCAAGCAGGTCCATTTTGTGGTTTGGTGGTCCCCATCTAGTGGGCTGTGGTCTGGTACCCCAGACACCTGAATATATGAGCTCAGATGGGTTTAATTTTTAAAAACTGCTTTATTGGTTGGGTGTGGTAGCTCATGCCTGTAATTGCAACATTTTGGGAGGCCAAGGCAGGAGGATCTGTTGAGCCTGGGAATTCAGGACCAGCCTGGACAACACTGAGAGATCCCCATCTCTACCCAAAAAAAAAAAAAAAACTGGATGTAGCTGGGTGTGGTGATGTGCACCTGTGGTCCCAGCTACTCAGGAGTCTGAGGTGGGAGGATTGCTTAAGCCGGGGAAGTCAAGACTGCAGTGAGCCGAGATTGCATGACTGCACTCCAGCCTGGGCAATAGAGCAAGACATTGTCTCAATCTCCCCACTCCCGCGAAGAAAACCCCAAAAATATTGAGGTATAATTGTCATACAATAAAGAACACATTTTGATAAGTTTATACACACACTCCTATGTACACATGTACACTCACACATCAGGAAACCATCACCATAATCAAGACAGCGAACCTCTCTATCCAGCCCGGGAAGTTTCCTTGTCCCTCTTTGTAATTCTTGCCTTTTATCTCTCCATGCCTTCCACCCCCATCCTCAAGCATTCACTGATCTACTTCCTGTCATTATAAGTCAGTTTTCATCTTTTAGCCTTTTATGTAAATGGAATCATATAGTATGCATTTGTTTGTTTGTTTGTTTGTTTTTTGAGACAAGAGTCTCACTCTGTTACCCAGGCTGGAGTGCAATGGTACGATGTCGACTCACTGCAACTTCCACCTCCCGAATTCAAGCGATTCTCCTGCCCTAGCTTCCCGAGTAGCAGGGATTACAGGTACATGCTATCACGCCCAGCTAATTTTTGTATTTTTAGTAGAGATGGGGATTCACCATGTTGGCCAGGCTGGTCCCGAACTCCTGACCTCAGGTGATCCACCCTCCTTGGCCTCCCAAAGTGATAGGATCATAGGCATGAGCCACTACGCCCTGCCAGTATGTACTCTTTTTGAATGGCTTCTTCCAGCATAATTATTCTGAAATTCATCCTTGCTGCATGTGTCAATAGTCCTGTTCCTTTTTATTGCTGAGTAGTAATCCATTGTATGGATATACTACATTTTGTTTACACATCCTTCTGTTGATAAATTTGGGTGGTTTCTTATTTATTTATTTTTGACACGGCGTCTCACTCTGTCAAACAGACTGGAGTGCAGTGGTGCGATCTTGGCTCACTGCAACCTCCACCTCCCGGGTTCAAGCAATTCTCCTCCCTCAGCCTTCTGAATAGCTGGGATTACAGGCATTTGCCACCACACCTGGCTAATTTTTGTATTTTTAGTAGAGACGGGTTTTCACCCTGTTGGTCATACTGGTCTCGAACTCCTGACCTCAGGCGATCCGCTTGCCTCTGCCTCCCAAAGTGCAGGGATTACAGGCGTGAGCCACTGAGCCCAGCTGGGTGGTTTCTAAATAAAGCTATCACGAACTTCTTTTACTACTCTTTGTACGGATGTATATTTCTATTTTTCTGAGTGGAATGTTAGGATCATACATCATAGGTGTATGTTTAACTGTTCAAGAAACTGCCAAACTGTTTCCCAAAGTGGTTGTATTGTTTTACATTTCCTTCAGCAGTGCTTGAGAGCTCTAGTTCTTGCACATCCTCACCACAAAAGGTTTTGTTTTTTAAAGACAATTTTTTTTTTTTTTTGGAGACAGTTTCGCCCTTGTTGCCCAGGCTGAGGTGTAGTGGTAAACTAATCCCTGCTACAGACCAGAGACTGTGCTCAGTTGGTGTTTTACACCAAGTATCTCACTTCACTCTAACGCTCCACCATTTTACAAATGAGGAAACCGAGGCACTGAGTGGTTTAGTAACTTGTGACACAGCCAGGAAGCAGTAGAGAAAGACTTTGAGTATACATGTATCCATTAGGATGTATATGGTTCCAAGTCATAGGAAATCTACCTAATCCTGGTTTATCCAAAAGGGGAGCTCATTGGCTCTTGTAACTGAAAAGTCAAGGGGTAGGCAGGCAGTTGGACATGGAAGTCTCCAGGGCATCTGCTTCTGTGATTCTGTTGTCTCTCCACAGATGGGTGGGTGTAGCAGTCCCAGGCCCGCAGCCACACCCCACACCTCCCAGAGGAAGAAGACAGGCCCTGATCCCAGTAGTCCCAGGAAAGCCCTGAGGTTCACTGTGATTGGATCAGCCTATGTCACCTGCTCACATCTCAGCTAACCACTGGCAAGGGTGTTTGACTCTTGGGAATGATTCTTGGGACTGGCTTAACCTAGATTACATGTTCTACCTGAAATTAGGGACATTGCAGAGGATTGGTGGAGTGGACCTCAAGGAGGTGTTTCACGTGGCTTCCTGTGACACTAGGTTGCCATTTATTCTTTAGAATCCCCCTTCATTTGATGAAACCCTGGTGTCACAGGCTGTGTGACTTAGGGTAATCACCTTGTCCACATCTGTGAAATGAGATTACCTCTTCACCTCACAGGCAGATCAAACAGGAAAACAAAAACAAAACCAGACCCAAAATACAAGTAAATTGTAGAGTGCTTGAGGTTTCTTTTAAGCTGTCTATATAATTAAAAGCTGTTACTTAGACTTGGATATGAAATAAAATCTGACTTCAAATTTAAGTGGTGTAATTTCCATGCCTCTTAAAATATCAGGTAACTTCATTTGTGAGCCTCAGTCTGTAGACCTGAGGGATTTCCAGCTGAAGAGGCGGCAGATTGGTGGCTTAGGGAACACAACATGTACCCCCACCCCCAACTTTTTTAGGAGGAAGAGTTGAAAGAAAGAATGAACGTGTGAGAAATAGGGAGTTTGATTGCCTTCCAGGGTCCGTGTTGAAGGAGAGGAAAATGTAGCTCAACCACAGTGATTCTCCCCAATTAAAAACTAAAAAAAGATCTGTGGTTATAGGGCTTGGACTTCTGACAAGCCAGCGGCCTCAGTCATTGTGAGTGTGATTCCAGATTGGAAGGTTCTGCTAGGAGGAAAGTGGAAGTTTTGAGAATTGCTAGTTGGACGGAATGCCTCTTGATCACGGCCCCAGCTAAAGGAGACCACTCTTTGCTGGATGGATCAGTCGGCTACGTGTGAAGTTTGGCTCAGTACAACATTCTCGGCCTGGGGCGGCAACATGGGAAAGATTTTTATTGGGATTAACTTTCTACAGAGATGCACTTTCAAATGAGACCATCCTTTTCTCACTGGTGAGCTCACCTGGGCTTTTATTCCACAAAGCTTAATTGTTTTGGACCCATACATTTAAACTCCTTAATTAATTGACTCAAGACTTAGGACAGATTTGCTTTTCTTTATAATGAATCCATGGCTGTAAATGCTGATTCAGATGAAAGAGGACTGTGGAGCACAGAATGAGAAGGACGTGGACTCAGGATACCTGGTTCTTTGTTCTGACTGTGCTCTTCGTCAGCTCTGGGGCTTTGGACCTCAGTTTTGTAACCACCTAACGAGTTCACCTTGCCTGCTGCCTAGACAGAGCTGATTTATCAAGACAGAGGAATTGCAGTGGAGAAAGAGTAAGTCACCCAGAGCCAGCTGTGTGGGAGGCTAGAGTTTTATTGTTACTGAAATCAGTCTCCGGAGCATTTAGGATCAGAGTTTTTAAAGATAATTTGGCAGGTAGGGGCTCAGGAAGTGGGGAGTGCTGATTGAGCAAGTTGGAGATGGAGTCATAGGAGCTAGAAGTGAGGTTTTCTTGCTGTCTTCTGTTCCTGGGTGGGATGGCAGAACTGGTTGAGCTAGATTACCGCTCTGGGAGGTGTCGGCTGATCCATGGAGTGCAGGGTCTGCAAAATATCTCCAGCACTGATGTTAAGTTTTACAATAGTGATGTTATCTCCAGAAGCAATTTGGGGAGGTTCAGACTCTTGCAGCTTCTGACCCCTAAACCTTAATTTCTAATCTTGTAGCTAATTTGTTAGCCCTACAAAGGCAGACTGCTCCCAAGGCAAGAAGAGGGTCTTTTTGGGAAAGGGCTATTAGCAGTTTTGTTTCAGAGTGACACCATAAACTAAATTCATTCCCAAGGTTAGTTTGGCCTATGCCCAGGAGTGAACAAGGACAGCTTAAAGGTTAGAAACAATATGGAGTTGGTTAGGTCTGATCTCGTTCATTGTCTATAGTTTTTGAAAGGCGGTTTCAGTTTCTCATCTGTAAACGTTGAAGACTGAACCAGAATCAGGGTCAGCAAATAGCACCCCGGCTATACTTTCCTCTCTTCATGACAAACACTGCTGGTCAGTTGATATGATATTCTTTCCTACTGGGCCCAGACTTGACATTAGAGTCTTTTTTTTTTTTTTTTTTTTTTGAGACAGAGTCTCACTCTATCAACCTGGCTGGAGTGCGGTGACTCCATCTCAGCTCACTGCAACCTCCGTCTCCAGAGTTCAAGCGATTCTCCTGCCTCAGCCTCCTGAGTAGCTGGGATTACAGGAGTGCGCCACCATACCCAGCAGATTTTTGTATTTTTAGTAAAGACGGGATTTCGCCATGTTAGCCAGGCTCGTCTGGAACTCCTGACCTCAGGCCATCCACTCACCTTGGCCTCCCAAAGTGCTAGGATTATAGTCGTGAGCCACCGTGCTTGGCCAACATTAGAGTCATTTTAGCCTGTGATGCGAGTTGTCCTTATTGGGCCACTAGCATTGGCTTCAACCTTCATATCAGCCAGCTAAAGCCCCTTGTAATGAATGGGGAGGTTCCTTCACCCTTGCCTCCCCCTGCCTCCGCTTGACCACTCATTTCTTTTTTCTTTTTTTTTTTGAGATGGGGTCTTGCTTTGTCACCCAGGTTGGAGTGCAGTGGTGTGATCTTGGCTCACTGCAACCTCCACCTTCTGAGTTCATGCAATTCTCCTGCCTCAGCCTCCCAAGTAGCTGGGATTACAGGCATGCGCCACCACGCCTGGCTAATTTTTGTATTTTCAGTAGAGACAGGCTTTCACCATATTGGTCAGGCTGGTCTTGAACTCCTGACCTCAAGTGATCCACCCACCTCAGCCTCCCAAAGTGCTGGGATTACAGACGTCAGCCACCACGCCTGGCCGACCACTCATTTTTTTTTCTTGTAGTTCAGAAACCAATTCAGATGATTTCCCTTGTGAAGCCCTCTAGAAACCCCCCAGGTAGACTTACTCATTTCTTCCCTTGCGTTCCCACAGCACTGTGCCCACAAATTGGAATCCTTGTAAAATGGCCACGATTCTGTTTATGACCCTGGCCCTCCACCAGACGAGCCTCTCTGCCCTCTGGCTTTTTTAGATCACTGGCATGGTTTCTGCCTACTCCAGGTGCCAGTATTATTTTGTGAATGTTTTTTTCTTTACATCTACTCATCTTTATAGTACTTTACTCATAAAAGGAAACTAGAGAACATGATCTTAAATGAAAACCACGATCACTTGCCAGAAAGAATAGGTAACTAGGCTTTGAAAAAATAAGTTAGAGGAGATAGCATAAGAAAAAATTAAAAAATAAAGTCAATGGAAACAATGTGTTACTAAATTCTCAAAAAGTTTGTTGAAGACTCTGAGCCTGAGGCCTATTCTTATGTTTTTTTTTTTGTTTGTTTGTTTTTATGACAGAGTTTCGCTCTTGTTGCCCAGGCTGGAGTGCAATGGCGCGATCTTGGCTCACTGCAACCTTTGCCTCCTGGGTTCAAGCGATTCTCCTGCCTTGGCCTCCCGAGTAGCTGGGATTACAGGTGTCCGCCACCATGTCCAGATAATTTTTGTATTTTTAGTAGAGATGGGGTTTCGCCATGTTGGCCAGGCTGATCTCGAACTCCTGACCTCAGGTTATCCACCTGCCTTGGTCTCCCAAAGTGTGGGGATTACAAGTGTGAGCCATCATGCCCAGCCTGTTCTTACTGTTAAAAAGAGAGATTTGTGTGAAAGCTGCTGACATCTTTTTGGCACCAAGTCAAGACTGACTTAGTTCTTGTCAGAATCTGATTATTTTTGAATTTATGGCTTTTTTTTCCCCCCTGAGTTGGGGGTCTTACTGTGTTGCCCAGGCTGGAGTACGACCACTATAACCTCAAATTGCTGGGCTCAAGTGATCCTCCTGCCTCAGCTGCCCAAGTGGCTAGGACTGCTAGGCATGCTCCGCCATGCCCAACTAATTAAATTTTCTTTTCTTTTTCTTTTTTGGTAGAGACAGGTTCTCACTATGTTCCCCAGGCTGGTCTCAGATTCTCAAATTCCTGGCTTCAAGTGATCCTCCTGCCTCAGCCTCCCAAAGCTCTGGGATTACAGGAGTGAGCCACTGTACCTGGTTGGATTTTAAAGTTCTGCCCATGCACCTCCTTAGCTCTGGCAGTTACTACCTGTAGGCAGCTGCTTTGTCTGCACTGCCCCTTGTTGGGAAAGGCGGTGCTGACTGTCAGCTGGCACCCAGTGCATAGAAGAGATAGTTCTCTGTAGATGATGTTGAACAACGTGGTACTGTAATCCCAACCTGCTGTGTCTTTATTTACTGTCAAAAGCAACAATTGGGCTGGGCATGGTGGCTCATGCCTGTAATCGCAGCAGTTTGGGAGGCTGATGTGGGAGGGTTGCTTGAAGTTAGTTCTTTTTTTTGTTTTGTTTTTAAAAGACAAGGTCTCGCTCTGTCACCCCGTCACCCCGGCTGGAATGCAGTGGCATGATCATAGCTCACTGCAGCTTTGACCACGTGGGCTCAAGGAATGAACCATTGTGCCAGGAGCTCAATACCAGCCTGGATAACACAGTGAGACCCTGTCTCTACAGAGGAAAAAAAAAAAGAAAGGGAAGAATTGCATAAGGATCATCAGAACTGTTGAATGGAAAACCAGACTTTTGTGGGTTTGGTTTGTTAATTACATCTCGTTGGATTAGAATTTGATAGGTTAAAAAAAAAAAAGTGTAGAAAAGTGATTTTTTTCTCAAGCCCCAGTCTTGAGCAAATTTTTAATGGAAAACGGTGTCTTGGTTCTGTGTTCACTACAACTTGTATCTAAGGGAAAGCCTAGTGATGCAGACATTTCATTTCGTGATGGGAACACTGATGCCCAGAGGTTCACAGCTGACTAGGGGCTAGTCTGATTGGGGGAACTAGGTCACCACCCCCCTTGCCTTGTTCTCCCAGCTAGTGCATTTCCTACTAGACTTTACATGTAATTCAAGTTGCTGAGTAGCAAACAAGAACCACAATGACCAGAAGGAACAGAACTAACTTTTTTGCGATCTGAAAGTGGAAACTTATTGAGGGTTCTTTTCATTCCAAAGAATGCAGAAGTGCCCTGATTTGCTTTTGGAAGGACACCATTCACTTTATTGCCTCTTCTCATTGTTGCCCAGAATGTCACCATGATTTATTCGTAGGTGGTGGGGAGGGTAGCACTAGTGTATGCTCCCAGCAAGGAGGAACATCTCACGTTGTGAATGCGCAAAGCCAGGGCAGGGCGTGGTGGCTCACGTCTGTAATCCTAGCACTTTGGGAGGCTGAGGTGGGCAGATCACCTGAGGTCAGAAGTTCAAGACCACCGTGGCCAACATGGTGAAACCCCATCTCTACTAAAAATACAAACATTAGCCAGGTCTGATGGCAGGTGCCTGTAATCTCAGCTACTTGAGAGGCTGAGGCAGGAGAATTTCTTGAACGCGGGAGGCAGAGGTTGCAGTGAGCTGAGACTGTGCCATTGTACTCTAGCCTGGGCAACGAGCGAAACTCCATCTCAAAAGAAGCAAGCCACATCTGTGGGGTGCTGTGATGGCAAATTACCCAGTGCTGACCTCTCAGGTTCTCTTGCGGGATTAGTGTTTGTTGAATAATAAGCAATACACCCTGACCCAGGGAGCAAAAGCAAACAGGACAGTAACTGAAACTGCAGGGGAGTGTGAGTAAACAGTTACCTTCTACCCTCATGGAGCTGGCCTCTAGCCAGCAACATGATAGCTGTTTGCATCTTACTCTTATGGAACCATTGGCCCTCTCATTAAGGTGGGGGCAGCTTCTGGTCCACGCCTGCAAGTCCTCGTGGGTGTGGGTACCTGACAGGGTGTAAAGGGTAGCTCTGAGGACATGGTTTCTTTTTTTTGTGGTTGTCAAGATGGAATCTTGCTCTTGTCACCCGGTCTGGAGTGCAATGGCACTCTGTCTCCGGGTTCAAGCGATTCTCCTGCCTAAGCCTCCTGAGTAGCTGGGACTATAGGCGCATCCCGCCATGCCTGGCTAAGTTTATATTTTTAGTAGAGACAGGGTTTCACCACGTTGGCCAGGCTGGTCTCGAACTCCTGACCTCAGGTGATGCACCCACCTCAGCCTCCCAAAGTGCTGGGATTATAGCAGCACGTGAGCCACTGTCCCCAGCCAACAAGGTTTCTTTAAAATATACTCCCCCCTCCACCCCATTCATATATGGGAGTTGAACTGCATCTGAGTGGTTTTTTTTTTTTTTTGTCTTTTTCTCTAAATCTTTTTCTAAATCTTTCTTGTGTTTTTTTTGGATCACAGAATGGATACATGTTTGTTAAAGTTTGATCATTATAGAAACTTAATTGGACTATTATTTGAGTGCTAACCATAGTGAGTGAGTGCTTACTGTGTGCTAGGTGGCGTTTTATGCCTCATGTCACTTACATGAGGTCTGAGAAACAGTGTTAATCCCCATTTTGCAGCTGAGGAAACTGAGGCTATGTTTACGGTCACCCAACTGGCAAGCAAGTGGCTGAGCCTGAAGCAGCAGCAGATCTGGGGAACTCCACAGACCAGATTCCTGTGTGGTATCCCTGTTTACACAAGGATTTAACCCGATTCTTTTTGCTTTCAGTATCATTTTATGATAGTACAATGAGCTTGTAGTATTTATTTTCAGAAGAAAAGCCAAGGCCGGGCGCGGTGGCTCAAGCCTGTAATCCCAGCACTTTGGGAGGCCGAGACGGGCGGATCACGAGGTCAGGAGATCGAGACCATCCTGGCTAACACAGTGAAACCCCGTCTCTACTAAAAAAATACAAAAAACTAGCCGGGCGTAGTGGCGGGCGCCTGTAGTCCCAGCTACTCGGGAGGCTGAGGCAGGAGAATGGCGTAAACCCGGGAGGCGGAGCTTGCAGTGAGCTGAGATCCGGCCACTGCACTCCAGCCCGGGCGACAGAGCGAGACTCCGTCTCAAAAAAAAAAAAAAAAAGAAAAGCCAGATTATTCTCATTTATAAGAGAAGCAGCCAGGTAGGCAAGGATTCTCAGCGCTGAACCAGCCAATGTGTGCATCGTCTCTTCCCGCTGAGCGGCCCTGGTGTGCTGGGTTAGTCTGTGAGCTGCAGGAAATGTTGTTAGGACCTCTGGGCTTTTGGATGTCAGCAGGCCTTCAGTGGTAGGGGGATCGTGGCTGGACTCAGAGGACTCCTTGCTTTTCCTGAACGACCCTCCCCACCAATCACCACCACCACCAGTGTGGCTAGCCCATGCGCTGTAAGCCAGCCTCTTCATTCCTAACTTAATTTTCCAAAGAATAGTAACTTACCACCACCACTGCCGTCACTGGGCTGGGAAGACAAACACTCCTGCCTTGAATCCGTGCCTTGAGCCAGTAGCCTTGACCCAGGGTAAGGCAGTTATGTGCTTGGTTACCTGGGTCATGGTTTTGAAATTGTCTCAAACCTACCTTACAAATCCTTCCTGGAACCCTGCTTGGCTTTTCTTTGTGGGCTTCCCTTAGGAGGGAAGCTTCCCGAACAGCTTGTCTTGACTGTAGCCAGCTGGGTGGTCCCAGCCAAACAATTTAACTGTCAAACAACCCCAGAAGTGTTCCTCATCCAGCTGTCTTGCCCCAAGTGCCCTCTTTGCTTTCTTTTTAGAGAGTTCTGAGACTCATTAGAGAGTTTAGAGATTTTAGCATTCTGGAAGTTCTTTCTGTGGTCACTTTGGTGAACCATTTCATTTCTAAAGTTTCTCAGTTGACCCCATTCTTCCCCACTTCGTATTCTCCATGAAGCCACCTGTGTTTGGTGTGTATGGGTTTTCTGAAACCTATGTTGAGCAAGTCCTCTAGAATCCTGAACAATTGGTGATTCATGCTGGCCTAGTTTTTCTAATTGGCCTGGAAATGTGGCTGTAGTGGACTTGGCCTCCTCCTTGATGCAGGGTAAACTTTAGATTTGCATTAGCTCTAGCTCTGTTTGATTAGAGGATCTTACTGGTTTTTGTTGTTGTTATTTATTTACCATATATTTACCTTTTAGGAGCTTTAGTCTCTTAGGTGTTTTGTTTTTTTTTTTTTGTTTTTTTTTTTTAAGACAGGGTCTTATTCTGTCACCCAGGCTAGAGTGCAGTGCAATGGCATGATCACAGCTCACTGCAGCCTCCACCTTCCTGGGCTCAGGTGATCCTTAGTTTCCTGAGTAGCTGGGACTACAGGTGTGTGCCACCATGCCCGGCTAATTTATTTCTACTTTTTAAAGACAGGGTCTCACTTCTTACCCAGGCTAGAGTGCAGTGGCATGATCACGGCTCACTGCAGTCTCAACTTCCCAGTCTCAAGGGATCCTCCCACCTCAGCCTCCCAAGTAGCTGGGACTATAGGCACGCATCACCAGGCCTAGCTAATTTGTGTTTTTTCTTGTAGAGGCGGGGTTTTGCCATGTTGCCCAGGCTGGACTCGAACTCCTGGGCTCAAGTTATACCCTCTCCTTTGCCTCCCAAAGTGCTAGGATTACAGCCTTGAGCCGTTGCGCCTGGCCTAGTCATTTTAGATTTATCCCCTCTTTCATCTCATGCTACGAAAGCAGTTCTTATATTCTTACCCGACTTGTGACTTTCTACTGGGAATGTTTATTTGTGATGGTTGGCAGGGTGCTGAGAGGGAATTAATCCCAGGAGGCCCAATATTGGGCCGTGTCATGCTGTTGGCCACAGTCATTTGACACCTGTAACTTCTCATCAAATTCTTCTGATGGACTGGGGAGGAATTGGGAAATTTCCTGGATTTTTGTCTGCATTATTGTGTTGTTTTGAGAACATAAACCTTAAACTCTAGCTGTGTAAACTGGATAAGTCATTTTGGTAATTTGGCGTTCCTTTTTTTTTTTTGAGACCGAGTTTCGCTCTGTTGCCCAGGGGAATGATCTCTGCTCACTGCAACCTCTCCCTCCCAGGTTCAAGCAATTCTTCTGCCTCGGCCTCCCAAGTAGTTGGGACTATAGGCACGCTCCACCGTGTCCGGCTGATTTTTGTATTTTTAGTAGAGATGGGGTTTCACTATGTTGACCAGGCTGGTAATTTGGCATTCTTTTGAGTACAAGTGACAGAAACTAACTTGAGCTGGCTTAAGCGAAAAAATTATTTGTCAGGAGAGTTTCATGAATTTCTTTTTAGTGGCAAGTCATGGAAACCCCTTTGAAACTGCTTAAAGACAAAAGAGGGAGCTACTTGTCCCAGTAACTGAGATATCCCAGAGCCGACTGCCCCCAAGCATTACTTGGTCCCAAGCCTCAAACGGGTCGTCAGGGTTTGATCTCTCTCCTCATCTTCAGTCTGCTTCATTCATTTTGGCTCTATGTGGTGGCAGAAGGGCTTCTGGCATCTCTGGACCTTTATGCCTCCCAGGTCCAAACCCAGCCAGAAAGAAGAGTGACAGTGCTGAGTGCAAAACTCTCTCCTGTGGCTCCTATACAAGTCCAGGATTTGCTGTTAGACTCCTTGAACCATGTGCCCAGCTCTGAGCCAATGGCTGTGCTTAGGAGGCTCCTGTCTCATGCACCCACCCCGATACTGGGCATCAGAAACAACCAGTGATCCCTACAATGAACCATGGGTTCACAGACTTAAGTGCAGTCCTGCAGCAGGGCCTCAGGAAGACTCGAAACCCAGAATCAGAAAGCCATGGTTTTTTCTTGTCTTCCTGGTATCTGTTTCATCCCCTTTTCTCTGTAGAGGAGTCCCGCTATCACTGTAGGCAATGGGGCTGCCCTGCAATTCCTGCTGTTTACATTTCACTTGGTGTAGCCATAGGCAGAGACCTCAGGGAGAATCTGATTCAGCTTGGATTGAGTCAGGTTCCACCCCAGTCCAGTCAGTTGTGGACTGAGAGGGGATGAGGCTGGGCCGTTTAAGACAAATCTGGGTGGGTAGAGTCTGTGCTTAATGAAGCTGTGATGTTAGCTGATGGCCCAGAAGGGACTGGTAGGTGCCTCTCATTGTCTGGTTGGGAAGCATTCTCTTAAGTCCAAGATGATGATAAATAGTATTAGGCCAGGTGCAGCAGCTCATGCCTTGTATACCCAGCACTTTGAGAGGCGGAAGTGGGAGGATCGCATGAGCCCAGAAATTCAAGGCCAGCGTGGGCAACATAAAGAGACCCTGTCTTGACAAAAAACAAACACGCAAAACAACAATTAGCCAGGTATGATGGCACATACCAGTAGTCCCGGCTACTGAGGAAGCTGAGGTGGCAGGATCGCTTGAGCCTGGCGGGTTGAGGTTGCAGCAAACTGTGATAGCTTGAGCCTGGCAGGCCGAGGTTGCAGCAAGCTGTGTGTGAGACCCTGTCTCAAAAAATAAAAAATTCAAACAAACAAACAAACAAATAAATAAATAAATAAATAAAATCAAGGGCCTCTCTCCCAAGCTAGGAAAATATCAGCTAAAGCTGTAGCCCAGCTACGTGGATGGCTGCTTCCTGCCTGGAAGTGATGCCCAGATCAGCACTTTGGGACCCCTCTGAGCTTGCCTCTGCTCCAGTGTGGGCCCTTCCTTCCTGCAGAGGAGACAGCACTGTCTGAGAGGCATGAATGAGAATTTCCTCCTTCTAGGCCCAAGTCAGCATGACTCGGGGATGGCTTTGACTGGAAAAACTGAATCAAAGAGTGTGCTACAGCCAAGGATTTCCCCAAACACTAATCAGTGCTGATTACTTCCAGGGTATTGCCTTTGGCTCTGTGGAGTTTTGTCCACTGTGGCTTCAGTGTCTGGCTTGTGCTGCCCCGAAGATGAGAAATGAGTTTGTACGGATGAGCCTGCGTGAAGGGATGTGCCCTTCACCATCCTGACCTCTACTAGGTGTAAGAAACCCTGATTGCCAAATTCATAGGTCATGGGTTGGCTTTGCCCCCAGCATTAACACTCGGGGGTGGAGTTGGGGGAATCATAGTATTACTTGCTTAAATGGAATCCTAAAAGTTTGCTGGGACAGCTTCATAAAAATCCTCACCATGATCAGTTTGAAAATGACGTTCCCCTCACATCTTTGTCTTTTGAACTGAGTTGTGATGCTGAGTATGAGTTTGAGAGTCCCAAGATCTTTAAAGCACGCTTGTCCAGCCCGCAGACTGCGGGTCGTAGGCGGCCCAGGACAGCTTTGAATGTGGCCCAACACAAATTTGTAAACTTTCTTAAAACATTATGAGAGCCTTTCGCTTTTTTTTAAAGCTCATCAGCTATCGTTAGTGTTTGTGTATCTTATGTAAGGCCCAAGACAATTCTTCCAGTGTGGCCCAGGGAAGCCAAAAGATTGGACACCCCTGATTTAAAGGAAGTAACTCAATTTTGTGAACCTGAAACTTGATCTTGGATGAACCAAATGAAATTTTATGATTCTCTTAAGCTCACGAAAGTTCAATAACTGTGCTGTGTAAAATAGAGGTAAAGACTTGAGTTTGGCCGGGCGCGGTGGCTCAAGCCTGTAATCCCAGCACTTTGGGAGGCCGAGACGGGTGAATCACGAGATCAGGAGATCGAGACCATCCTGGCTAACATGGTGAAACCCCGTCTCTACTAAAAAATACAAAAAACTAGCCGGGCGAGGTGGCGGGCGCCTGTAGTCCCAGCTACTCGGGAGGCTGAGGCAGGAGAATGGCGTAAACCCGGGAGGCGGAGCTTGCAGTGAGCTAAGGTCCAGCCACTGTACTCCAGCCTGGGCGACAGAGTGAGACTCCGTCTCAAAAAAAAAAAAAGACTTGAGTTGGACCAGGAGCGGTCGCTCATGCCTGTAATCCCAGCACTCTGGGAGGCCGAGGCGGGTGGATCACTCGAAGTCAGGAGTTCGAGACCAGCCTGGCCAACATGATGAAACCCCTGTCTCTACTAAAAGTATAAAAATTAGCCGGGCATGGCATTGTGCACCCGTAGTCTCAGCTACTCGGGAGGCTGAGGCAGGAGAATCTCTTGAACCCAGGAGGTGGAGTTTGCAGTGAACAAGATCATACTACTGCACTACGGCCTGGGCTGCAGAGCAAGACTCCGTCTCAAAAAAAAGAAAAAGACTTGAGTTGGTTCTAATAGAATACCTTGGAGAACCTTAAGATGCCTTCTGGTCCAGCCAGGTTTACAGATTGGAAGATATTCTGTTAATCAGAATCTCAGGCCGGGCATGGTGGCTCAAGCCTGTAGTCCCAGCACTTTGGGAGGCCGAGACGAGCGGATCACGAGGTCAGGAGATCGAGACCATCCTGGCTAACACGGTGAAACCCCGTCTCTACTAAAAAATACAAAAACCTAGCCAGGCGAGGTGGCGGGCGCCTGTAGTCCCAGCTACTCCGGAGGCTGAGGCAGAAGAATGGCATAAATCTGGGAGGCAGAGCCTGCAGTGAGCTAAGATCCGGCCACTGCACTCCAGCCTGGGCGACAGAGCCAGACTCTGTCTCAAAAAAAAAAAAAAAATCAGAATCTCAGACAAGGACAGGCCATACTCAAGGTAATACAGTGAGTTGTGGTGGCTGGGCTGGGCTAGAACCTGGGCCTCCTCGGTTCCAGGTCACAGGGACCAAGGGATTTGGCTTGTCTTAGTCCTACTTGTAACTATAATACTGCCTTCTGCTAGGAAGAATAAGGGCTTACAGGCTAGAGGAATTTATAGGAATTTTATTTCTTTAAAAAAATCCCCCCCAAAACAGCTTTACTGAGATATAACTCATACACCATAAAATTCACCCTTTCAAAGCATACAATTTTTAGTATATTCACAGAATTATGCAGCTATCACTATAATTTAAGAATTTTTTTTTTTTGGAGATGGAGTCTTATTCTGTTGCCTAGGCCGAAATACAGTGGCATAGTCTTGGCTCACTGCAACCTCCATCTCCCAGGTTCAAGCGATTCTCCTTCCTCAGCCTTCCGAGTAGCTGGGATTATAGGTGCACGACACCACACCCAACTAATTTTTGTATTTTTAGTAGACATAGGGTTTCACCATGTTGGCCAGGCTGGTCTCAAACTCCTGACCTCAGGTGATCCACCTGCCTTGGCCTCCCAAAGTGTTGGGATTACAGGTGTGAGTCACTGTGCCCGGCCAATTTTAGAATATTTTTATCCCCTCAGAAGAACCCCTGTATCCATTAGCAGTCATTCCCCCTTTCCCTTCCCCAGCCAGGCCCAATAAACCACTAATCTACTCTGTCTCTATAGGTTTGTCCATTCAGAACATTTCATATGGTAAAATCATACATGTGTTCTGGTGTTACTGACTTCTTTCACTTAGCAGAATGTTTTCACGGTTCAGCCATGTTATGTCTGTACTTTATTCTTTTTCATGGCCAAGTGTTGGAATATGTAGGATTCGAGTTTTCAAATAAAGCTGTAAAGTTTTCAGATTTATTTTTACTTTGCCTGGTGTGTTTTTTCCTGGAAAGCCAATTTCTACATTTGGAGATTAAATGAGAAACTTACTTTCTTTTTTTTTTTTTTTTGCGTTGGAGTCTCGCTCTGTTGCCCAGGCTGGAGTGCAGTGGCGCGATTTCGGCTCACTGCAAG
The DNA here is from genome assembly GCF_000951035.1 of Colobus angolensis palliatus. Lineage (NCBI taxonomy): Eukaryota > Metazoa > Chordata > Mammalia > Primates > Cercopithecidae > Colobus > Colobus angolensis. Next base: position 14,283,050 of record NW_012115821.1, on the reverse strand, counting down.
CTCCGCCTCCTGGTTTCACGCCATTCTCCTGCCTCAGTCTCCCGAGTAGCTGGGACTACAGGTGCCCACCACCATTCCCGGCTAATTTGTTGCATTTTTAGTAGAGATAGGGTTTCACCATGTTAGCCAGGATGGTCTTGATCTCCTGACGTCGTGATTCACCCGCCTTGACCTCCCAAAGTGCTGGGATTACAGGCGTGAGCCACCGTGCCTAGCCTTAAATGAGAAACTTCTTCAGACTCCCTGTACCTAAGTGGTTACTGCTTTTCTTAAATGTTTTGACACCAAGGAGAAAAATTAGTTTCTAGAAGAAAGTGTGTTTTCTTTTATTGCCAAGAAAATTAATGCATGTTAATTAAGATATATGCTCAAGACCCAGAGTTGTAATAAACTTTTTTCTTATATTTATTTTCCAGATGTTTGACTTATTTTAACAGTTTTCATTTTAGCAATAATGTTTCCTTCCCACTCCCAAATTTATTGGAAACCCTCAATCAATCCTATTTATTTATTTATTTTAGAGATGGGATCTCACTTTGTTGTCCAGGCTGGTCTGGAAACCCTCACTCTTATAGATAGTATGAGAGAAGATTATAGCCAACTCTTACATAACCTTCCCCAGAGCCTCCAATTGTTAATGTTTTGACACATTTGCTTGCTTTATCACTTGCTCTAAAAATGCATATCACATACTTTTTTTTTTTTAATTTATTTTTGAGACAGAGTCTGGCTCTGTTGCCCAGGCTGGAGTGCAGTGGCATGATCTTGGCTC
>NW_012115821.1:14275719-14281623 GCF_000951035.1 Colobus angolensis palliatus | reverse complement strand
CACATCTCAACCTTTCCTTTAGTCAAGAACAGCCCCCCTACCTTTTACACATTTTTTGGTCTTTCATGACCTTTACATTTTTGAAGAAATCAGGCCCATTGTAGAACCGGTGTTTCTCAAGTGTGCTTGGGAGGGTCTTGGTAAAATGCACATTCTGATTCTGAAGAACAGGGTGGAGCCTGGGAATCTGCATTTCTAGCCAGCATCTCGGTGATGCCAGTGCAGCCGGTCTTCGGCTGTAGAATGTTCCACATTCTAGGTCTGTCTGTTTCCTTGTGATTAAATTCAAGTTAAATATTTTTGGCTAGGGCACTTCCTGAGGTCGTAGGTACTTCCCATTGCCTCACAGAACAGGAACACAATCTCAGTTTGTCCTGTGACTTCGTGGTGCTAAGTGTGGTCACCTGCTTCATGTGGTGTCTGCCTGCTCTCTGTTGGAACAGTACCTTTATCCTGGTGTAATGATTAGGTAACCTGTGATTGTAACTGATAAGTTATCTTTGAGACTACATGAATATCCTGTTCCCCAGCAGTTTTCACTCATTGGTGAACTGTTTTGGGAAAAATTATAGCATCCTATAGTTATAATCCCCTGCAGGTAACACGTGGCTCTTATGTTAATTGTTTGTATGTGTGTAATTTTTATTTTTTATTTTTTTGAGACGGAGTTTCACTCTTGTTGCCCAGGCTGGAGTGCAATGGCGCGATCTCCAGCTCACCGCAACCTCCGCCACCTGGGTTCAAGCAATTCTCCTGCCTCAGCCTCCCGAGCAGCTGGGATTACAGGCATGTGCCACCACACCTGGCTAATTTTGTATTTTTAGTAGAGACGGGGTTTCTCCATGTTGGTCAGGGTGGTCTTGAACTCCCAACCTCAGGTGATCCGCCTGCCTCGACCTCCCAAAGTGCTAGGATTATAGGCATGAGCTACTGCGCCCGGTGTAATTTTTGTTTTTAAAATGTAGCTAGTAACTGATACCTGTCATTTGTGTTTTAAACATCGGCTTTTACAGCTTCTCAGTACATTTCAGTCTATGTATGTTTTTGTTAGAGCATTTGTTGTCCTGTGTAATGGTTTAGGAAATCCTGTAGGCCAAATGAAGGGCTTGAGACTCACCTGTGTTCCTACCAAGGTTGCCAGAGAAAATACAGTTAAATTTGAATTTCAGATAGACAATGAATAACTTTTTAGTATTTGTGTTCCAAGTATGGCAGACAGCTCTCACGTGTTACAAGTCGTCGCATAGGACATACCTATACTAAACGATTTGTTGTTTATCTAAATTCATATGTAACTGATATCTTGTATTTTTATTTATAAAATCTTTCAAGCCCACGTCCCACCCCCTTCTCAGGGATGGCCACCATTTGTATTTGCTGCCTGGTGGTGTTTGCAGCTGCAGCAAAGGCCTTGGAGGAGGAGAGAACTGTAGTGGTATCTCCTTGCTGTGGCCTTGGGCACTTGGGTGGGGGCTAGATGAGTAATTAGCTGAATATGACCTCACCCATGAAGAATGTGCCCTTGCTAGGTATTAGCAGAGGTTTAGGCTCCAGGGAGCCATTGTCAGAAGCTTGTCAGTGATGTCATCAGCTGGAAGGCCAGCTTTCAGGCCTCAGGAAAAAGCTTGAAAGCCAGGGCTCCAGTTTTGGTAATAAATGGAAATGGAGTTTCACAGGTAGGGTGTGGAGGAATTTATTATGACAGGAAGCCTGATGGAGCCTCCTGCCTGTGTGCAGCCCCCAGCCAGGTTTCTGAGTTCTGTTGAACTACCAGAAGCTTCCACCACAGCCTGTGATTACACTGTTGGCTCAATGCCCTGGAAAAATTGCCTTGCTCTTGGGGAACACTCCAGGAGCTGCAAAGGGGGTGTTAGGACAGTTATGCAGCTCCCCTTAAATTGGGGAGGAGGGGAGGCTGATGTGAAAGTTGTTCCTTAGACTGCTCAGGGCAGTGTGAGAAAACGTGTAATCTGTGGGCATCTACCCCTAGCTGCCCCTCTGATCTCACCCACTACTGTGGGAGGACCCCGTGGATGGGGGCGGGGGAGGGTCCTCTGGATTTAGACACTCACAAAACTTCCTTTTACCGTGTTCATTGGAAGAAATAGAAAATGCCTTTTTTTTTTTTTTGAGACAGAGTCTCGCTCTGTCATCAGGCTGGAGTGCAGTGGTACGATCTTGGCTCACCGCAACCTCTGCCTCCTGGGTTCTAGCAATTCTCCTGCCTCAGCCTCTGGAGTAGCCGGGACTACAGGCGCATGCCACCCATGCCTAGCTAATTTTTGTATTTTTAGTACAGACAGGGTTTCATCATGTTGGCCAGGACAGTCTCGAGCTCTTGACCTCGTGATCTACCCTCCTCGGCCTCCCAAAGTGCTGGGATTACAGGCATGAGCCACTGCGCCTGGCCTCTTTTTCGTTTTTAAAGGGTAATTTGCTGTGCAGGAGTGGGCTCTCAGACCAGAAGGGGGGACCTGAATTAAATCAAGGACTGAGTATGGTAACTACAGCCATTTAATTTTATTTGAAGTCTCCCGTAAAATGTTCTGGAGAAAACAGGGGTTCCAGGGGTGGGTGGGCAGTTTCAATCATGGACTGGATTTTGCGGTTCAAATTTCCCCAGGCCTGTTGGAGATTCCCGTTAAGCAGTTACCTAAGCCAGTTCTACCCAGCTGAAGTATTGATTACCTGCACGCTGTACCAGTGAGGACTCACGGGTGAGCAGCTGGGAGGCGCTGAGCTTGATTCTGAGACCCTGGCCTCCATCCCACCTGACATTCAACATCATATTAGAATTTGGAAGACCCTTAGTCTCCAGATTGGTGCACTGGGTAGCTCCTGAAATGGGGTGGCTGAGACAGGTCCTCTGTGCCCCCTTTTCTTCCACAGCTTCCCCTGGGGCCCCTCTGCTCACTGGCATGTGGTTCTGGGCAAATAGGCCTCTCCCAGTATTTGTTTTGGCATCTGTGAAATGGGGCAATATTTGTTCCTATTGTGGGTGAAGCACTGCTGCTGGGGTGCTCAGGTAACTCACTCTGTGGGTAACTGATATTGGCTGGGCAAGTGGCATTTTAGAGGAAATCTGTGCCATCAAAAGAGTTGGGCCTGATCACACTTTTGCTTTTGAATATGCTTTGTCCCAGCCTGGCCATTCGTCACTTGGGACCCTCTGGGTCTCTCTGACCCACTGTAAAATGGATATGCCATGGAGTTGTCCCAGGAATCAAGGGCAGGTCCTCTCCAATGAGTGATGGGCTTGCCTCTCACGTCTCTAACACCCTCCTGCTTCCTTGTGTAAGATTTCACTATTAGTGGCTATTCTTCTTTACTGAAGAAAAAGGGAGACACATGCCCCTTCCAGTTCACTGTTCACCATTGCAGCATATTTATTCCAAGGGACTGGCAGAATCATCCCTTTCTTTGTTAGAATGTGGTTTTGTTACCTTGAGACAAGTGGCCAGCATGTCTGCACTGAAGGAGGCTTCGCTCAATAGCCTTGGGCACCTCCAGTTCTGCAAGTATGTACAGTACTTGCTCTCCTTTCCCTTTCTTTGTATACTTTTTCTGGTCTGCTACGGGTCCATCTGCATGTGGATAAAGGGTTGTCTTCTTGAGTAGTGATTTTGCTGTGATGTGATTCCTGTGGAGACAGTGATTCCGAAGGTAGACCCAACTGGAAAGCTTTTAAATTGCTGATACCCCAGCCCCTCTCCCCAAGAGATGCTGATTTTGTTTTGTTTTGGGGAGGGGCAGTTTTTTTTTTTTTTTTTTGAGACGGAGTCTCGCTCTGTTGCCCAGGCTGGAGTGCAGAGGCCGGATCTCAGCTCACTGCAAGCTCCACCTCGCGGTTTCACGCCATTCTCCTGCCTCAGCCTCCCGAGCAGCTGGGACTACAGGCGCCCGCCACCTCGCCCAGCTAGTTTTTTTTTTTTTGTATTTTTAGTAGAGACAGGGTTTCACTGTGTTAGCCAGGATGGTCTCGATCTCCTGACCTTGTGATCCGCCCGTCTTGGCCTCCCAAAGTGCTGGGATTACAGGCTTGAGCCACCGCGCCCGGCCAGTTTTTTTTTTTTTTTTTTTTTAAAGCTTTTTGATGTGTAGCTGTGGTTGAGACTGAAGTGATTTTTGTGAGTAACAGAGAAGTGTTAAGGCTTGAGAAGAAAGTTGGAAGAGCCATGCCTGAGATAGGACCAAAGTCATGTGCCTGGCATTAGCCCAGAGCACCCCTGACCTGTTGGAGAGCTGGGCTGGATGGATGGGGTCAAGGAAGATTCTTGCTTTATTTTATTTATTTATTTATTGATGCAGTTTCACTCTTGTCACCCAGGCTGGAGTACAATGGCACAATCTTGGCTCACTGCAACCTCCGCCTCTTGGGTTCGAGCAATTCTTGTGCCTCTGCCTCCTGAGTAGCTGGGACAACAGGCATGTGCCGCCACGCCCGGCTAATTTTTGTATTTTTAGTAGAGATAGTGTTTCACCAAGTTGACCAGGCTGGTCTTGAACACCTGACCTCAGGTGATCCATCCACCTCTGCCTCCCAAAGTGCTGGGATTACAGGTGTGAGCCACTGTGCCCAGCCTCGACTCACTTTATTATATCCACACTTGGAATACAATTTGGATTGATTGTAGTGGGACATTTTATAATTAGGAAAAATTAATCAGGAAAATTCACTCCATGTAGATTAGTACCACCATATGAGGGGACAAGAATTTCTTCAGATTAGGAACTTCTTCCAACAGGACTGACAGGGTCCAAAACTACTCTTGGATCCAGCTTTAAGATGGACCCAGCCCACTGTTGAGTCCCCTCTGAGGTCTTCTTTCTGTGGATGGATTTGATTGTTAACAATGGCTGAGTCATTTGGCACCCAGCCTGGTGAGTAAGACAGCTGAGTAAGAGGGGAAACAGGGCCTTTGGTCAGAAAAACCGGACTGACTTCAGTCTTATCTGTTTCGAGAAGCCCCAGAAGCTGCAATTTTTGCAGCTTCCAGATGTTAGTGTGCCATGGTCATAATATCGGTGTGGATGGCAGGTTGTCATCTGAGCAATCAGGGCGGCAGCACACAGCTTGCCGGCTGGCTGATGGCCGAGGTGTGTGAACTGACCTGCCCCTAGTGACTTCAGTGCTGAGCACACCATAGGAGCAGTACTAATGGTATGGACAGTATGCTCGGAGGACGTTAGGGAGCACAGCTGTGTGTAAGGGGCATGCCCTGCCCTGTCCAGAGATAGAGCAGCTATAGCACTGAAACCCCATAGTCACCCTTGTGTTTCTACACTTCTGCCTGTGCCAAGTCTAGTTTATGTGTCTCCTCCATTTCGTGTGTACATGGGGGTATTTTTTTCTGCTAAGCAACTGCTATTTATGCCTCTCAGTACTGTGCTTAGTGTGTACTGTTCCTACAAGGTATAGACATTGTCAGCCCATTTTACAGATGAGGAAAATGGAGTTGTTGAGAGGGTGAGATCATTCAGTGGCAGAATGGAATGTTAACCCAGGTAGCCTAACCTCTCTGCTGTAGCTCTGACGTCCATTTGAGCCTCAGACTTCCCATCTGTGTCTAGAGTCTAGCTCTTAAAAAATGTGATAAACAGGTTTTTAGGTAAGTCTATTAATTTCAGAAAGACATTATTATTATTTTTTAGAAAGTTAGAGCTTATATTAGGGCTCAGTCTATCCTCCTGCCTCAGCTTCCTAAATAGCTGGGACTGCAGGCACATGCCACAATGCCTGGTTAATTTCTGTAGTATACATCATTGATTGCTGAGAAGTCACAGTCATTTGTTAAATAACTGAGCTATTCATAGCCAAATCATTTTTAAAAACACAAATATAAGCAAAAACAAAACATTTATTTATTTATTTATTTATTTATTTATTTATTTTATTTTATTTAT
>NW_012115821.1:14238524-14271739 GCF_000951035.1 Colobus angolensis palliatus | reverse complement strand
AACTGAGCTATTCATAGCCAAATCATTTTTAAAAACACAAATATAAGCAAAAACAAAACATTTATTTATTTATTTATTTATTTATTTATTTATTTATTTTATTTTATTTATTGAGACAGAGTCTCGCTGTCACCCAGGCAGTGGCCTGATCTCAGCTCACTGCAACCTCGGCCTCCCGGGTCAAGCGATTCTTCTGCCTCAGCCTCCTGAGTAGCTGGGACTACAGGCACCCACCACCATGCCCGGCTAATTTTTTGCATTTTTAGTAGAGACAGGGTTTCACTGTGTTAGCCAGGATGGTCTTTATCTCCTGACCTTGTGATCTGCCCGCCTCAGCCTCCCAAATTGCTAGGATTACAGACGTGAGCCACTGCACCTGGCCCAAACATTTATTTTTTTAAATGAAAGTGTGTTTATTTTACAAACAGTGCATTCTTACTAGTTTTACAGGCCCTGTACTAGGGACATGGCCTTGTCTTCCACTATCTTAGAGTGAAGAAGTAAAGACAGAGAAAGTGTGCATAAGTCACTACACAAATCTCATTGCAGAGCCTCCCAGAGGTGTGAAGAGCAACACCTTTCACCTGGGCTGTCCTAGAAAGCCCATGGCAGTGGTGGGGTTGGTGAACAGTGGGGCTTAAAGGGGTGAATTCAGAAGACAAAGGACCTTCTGGGCAAAGAAGGGCCCAATAGCAGGAAGTGCAGGAGTGTGAGAGTGCCTGGAGTTGCCCACTCACTGGCTCTGGCACTTGGTGCTGAGTGCTTGGGAAGCATTGGGAGGATCAGTTATGTTGTTGGCTGGGTTCTAAAGAACCTCAAAAGTTATATAAAAGTTACCTTTGATTTGACTGTGCTACCCTCCAGTTATGTGGCTAGTTAAATTAATTAAATCAAATTTAAAATTAAGCTCAGCCATACTAAGCATATTCAGTATTCAATAAGTTATATAAAAGTTACCTTTGATTTGACTGTGCTACCCTCCAGTTACATGGCTAGTTAAATTAATTAAATCAAATTTAAAATTAAGCTCAGCCGTACTAAGCATATTCAGTATTCAATAAGTACATGTGACTTGTGGCTAAGGCTCTGGACAGTGTACATATAAAACATTCCCATCGTTGCAGAAACTTCTATTGAACAGCGGTTGTATCAGTCTGTTCTCAACGCTGCTGTGAAGAAATATCTGAGACTGGGTAATTTATAAAGGAAAGAGGTTTAAATGACTCCCAGTTCCACAGGGCTGGGGAGGCCTCAGGAAACTTACAGTCATGGCAGAAGGGGAAGCAAACATGTCCTTCTTCACAAGGCAGCAGCAAGGAGAAGTGCAGAGAGCAGAGGGGGAAAAGCCCCTTATAAAGCCATCAGATCTTGTGAGAACAGCAGCATGGGGTAACCGTTCCCATGATTCAGTTACCTCCCACCAGGTCCCTCCCGTGACATGTGGGGATTATGGGAACTACAATTTAAAGTGAGATTTGAGCGGGAACATAGACAAGTCACATCAGTGGTGCTATTAGACAGTGGTGCTGTGGTGTGTAGGTGGGAAAACTATGGCCTGTGGGCCAAATCTGGCCCTCTGCCTATTTTTATAAAGTTTTATTGGAATACAGGCCACACCCATTTATTTATGTACTGTCTATGGACACTTTCACACTGCAACAATAGATCTAAATAGTTGCAAAGAGACTGTGTGGCCCACAAAACCTAAATATTTACTATCCAGGCCAGGCACGGTGGCTCATGCCTGTAATCCCAGCACTTTGGGAGTTTGAGGTGGGCAGATCCCTTGAGGTCAAGAGTTCAAGACCATCCTAGCCAACATGGCGAAATCCTGTCTCTAAAAAAATACAAAAATTAGCTGGACTTGGTGGTGCTTGCCTGTAATCCCAGCTACTTGGGTGTCGAGACATGAGAATTGCTTGAACCCAGAAGGCAGAAGTTTCAGTGAGCTGGGATCATGCCACTGTATTCCAGCCTGGGTGACAGAGTGAGATTCTGCCTCTCAAAAAAAAAAAATTTACTCTCTGGCTTTATGGAAAGTTTGCTGACCTCTTCTATAGATGGTAGGGTACAGTAGAAGGTGTTCAAGCCAGGAGTAACGTGAATGATTGTATTTATGGCCTAAGACGATAACTCTGGTCGTGGTGGGCGGGCCATGTTGGTGGAGAGACCCATTTTCAGTGACTTCCAAGAGTCCGCATGAGAGATGACTGAGGCCTTGCCCTGGCAGGAATGGTTCCATTAATCTGTGTCTCATTTGACAAATGAGGAACTACAAATGGGAACTACAGTTTAAGATGAGACTTGGGCGGGGACGCAGCCAAACCACATCAGTGGTGCTAATTGTCAGTGGTGCTGTGGTGTGTAGTGGGGAAGACTATGGCCTGTGGGCCAAATTTTGAAGTCCTTTTACTTTTTGGTTCTAAAAATTATTAACTGTAGCCAGAGTTGTTAACTTAATATGTCTTGGACCCCTTGGGCTCTCTGAAGACTGTACTCTTTCTTTCCATATAATAATATACCAATGATATTGAAATAGATATCAGAAATAAAATTTTTAGCTATAGCGATAAATGCACATCTGTATTAAAATGTGTAATAACAAGATCTAACAGTGAGTCTAATAACTACCATCATTTTCATGTAGCAGTGGCATAAAGGATAGTTTGTACTATATCTAAAACACTGTCACGTGACAGGAGAAGATCTGATTTCTTTGGTGATAAAACGACAGGTGCTGCTAATACACCTGTGTTTTATGGTCTTCGTTCATAATGGAAAGAAATGCTATTAATAAATTTTATTTATTTATTTATTTATTTATTTTGAGGTGGAGTCTCACTCTGTCACCCAGGCTGGAGTGTGGTGGCATGATCTCGGCTCACTGCAGTTGCCACCTCCTGGGTTCAAGTGATTCTCCTGCCTCAGCTTCTGCCTCAGCTTCTCGAGTAGCTGGGATTGTAGGCGCGCTCCACCATACCCAGCTAATTTTTGTATTTTTAGTACAGACGAGGTTTCACCATATTGGCCAGGATGGTCTCGATCTTCTAACCTTGTGATCTGCCTGCCTCGGCCTTCCAAGGTGCTGGGATTACAGGCGTGAGCCACCACGTCCTGCGACTAACTCAGTTATTTAACAATTGACTGTAATTTCTCAGCAATCAGTGTGTACTTGGAAATTGTTGGGATATGAGAAAACTAACCTATAACTCGTTTTCTTTTTTCTTTGAGGCAGGGTCTCTCTTTGTTACCCAGGCTGGAGTGTAGTGGCATGAACAGGACTCACTGCAGCCTTGACATGGGCTCAATCCTCCCACCTCAGTCTCCTGAGTAGCTGGGACTACTGGCATGTGCCACCATGCCTGGTTAATTTTTGTATTTTCTGTAGAAATGGCGCCTTACTGTGTTGCCCAGGCTGATCCTGAACTCCTGAGCTCAAGCGATCCGCCCACTTTGGCCTTCCAACGTACTGGGATTACAGGGGCGAATGAGCCACCATGCCTGGCCTGGAACTTCTATAAATACCAAAGTTAGTAATTAGTGAAGATGATAGTCTGCAAGCACTGAATTATACTTCTATTAATTTCAATTCCTTTCCCTTTTCTAATGTTTTATGCCCAGCCTGTCCTGTCTACCTCTACCCAGCTTTAGAAGTGTTTTGTTGGTTCCTGAGAAGGAGCTGTGCCTGAGGGGTATGAGGTTGCCCTCTGAGTTCAGTGAGGAGATTTGGGAAGAGTTTTGATTTGTAGGCTTAGATGGAGTGACCCATAAAGGGACTTGACATTAGCTGATGGCCTAGGGAACAACTGGGCTAGGGAACAACTTAGAGGCAGCTAACAGGATTCAGGGAGAGTAGATTTGGTGGGCGAGAGTAGTGTAGGATGAATCCAATTGGGTTTTTATGGGTAGTTTGGTAGTTGGTTGACTGGGTGGGTCGTCCCTTGGTTGTTATTTGTTGATTAGTGGTTGTTGTTAGGTTGGTTACACTTACATTATAGTAGACGGAATCTCAGATTTGGATCTAATACCACATGTAAGTCGAGTGTTTTTTTTTTTTTTTTGAGACTTTTTTGGCTCTTGTTGCCCAGGCTGGAGTGCAGTGGAACAATCCTTGGCTCACTGCAACCTCCGCCTCCCGGGTTCAAGCGATTCTCCTGCCTCAGCCTCCTGAGTAGCTGGGATTACAGGCATGCACCACCACACCCAGCTAATTTTGTATTTTTAAGAGATGGGGATTTCACCATATTGGTCAGGCTGGTCTCAAACTCCCCACCTCAGGTGATCCGCCCACCTCAGCCTCCTAAAGTGCTGGAATTACAGGTGTGAGCCACTGTGCCCAGCCAGTTGAGTAGATTTTATTAGCACTCAAGCTTCATGCCTCATTGCTATTATTGTGCATGTGAGCGTTTTATCTTTAAGTAGCATTAGGGATGCTACTTGGATGTTTTAGTTATTACAGAAATAATTTTTACTAACTTTTACTAAATTCTCTTTCCTGTGTAGGAAGTTTAGAGTGAAGTAGCAATTGGCTGGAGGTTCTGAAGGTTTCCCCCTTTCACATAATTTGTTGTTCCAGTTGTCCACATCTGGACGACTCCCTCTCTTTCTACTGATGTAAGCAGTGGGCCAAATTATGGGGCTCCATCCCTGCATCTTCCTACTTGTCTAAATCTTCATCACAGACAACATATTGCCATTAGAAGCTCTAAAGGAAACCTAGAAAGGAGGAGAAGCTGGTTTTAGCCCAAATTCCTCAAAATCATCGCCTGTTGTTTAAGAATTACAGTTTGCACTGGAACAATAAGATGTTCCTTAATGTGGTTTTTAAGTGAGTTGGTTGTCACCAGAATTTCATAAACACTGTGGCTAAGGATTGTGCAAAAGGGTGTGCTTCCCTTTAGCATCCTTAATTAGGGACAACGTTTTGAAAACTGCTTTTTATTATCCTTTATCTGCAAAACTTCTTGAATCCAAATAGCAAGATTCTGATTTCTTAATCACTGCCACAGAAAGTTGTAGATTAGAGAAAGCTCCAATTCCTTATTTCCTGTCTTCCTTTTTTTGTGTGTTTATTGCCTGTGTCTCATCCTCACTCCTGCCAGTTTTATAGAATGTAACCTCCCAGCCTCTGGGAATGTTTGGAAGACTTGTTTGTAGAGGATCTGAAGAGCAGTTTAAAGTGGACTTACCCAAACTGCCTTCTGGAGAACATTAGTCTCTTTGAGATAAAACTTTTAAACATCCTCTAGTCCAATAGTGTTGGCAAATTCCCTGTGACACCGTAGCCCTCTCTTTGAGATTGTCAGTGTACACTGCATGCCAGTACATGTTAAAGGCTCTGAGAAGTCCTGCAGCAGTTAAAAAATTGTTTAGTCTAGTGTGCCTCCAGTTGTTTGGCCACTGAAACCCCCTTTCTGGAAAAACCAGCTAACATCTAGTAGTCTTTTCTAAGAGGTGGTACTGAAGATGATACTCATGTTACACATTTGAAAATTCTAACATGTATTTTTCATGTATTTATAAAATGCAACAAATGTATCAAACCTGTGATTTCCAGGACATAATTACTTAAGCTAAGGAAAAAAGAAAACATGAGTGAAGGAAAAACTTTAGTAAATGGGCCAGGTGGTAAGAGGAGAGAGCCTTGTCTGTGAGTGTGGTCTAGGGGGATGCTGGACCTAGCTTTTCAGAGCTAGGTTCAGGCAGAGCTGCTCTGAGATGTAGACATTGCAGCTGGGGTTCTTGTTGAGCCGGGAAGCAGCTTCTGACTCAGGCGCAGACTGTTTAGATGAGCTGGTCATAAAGAGCCCTGACTGTGGACTGCGTCTCCAGCCACGGCAGCAGCTGGTGGATGGGGTGATGCCTTGGATATTCATCGTGTGTTGCTCGCCTGCCCTGCCCTTGGACAGTGTGCCTCAGGAATGTTAGAATGTGTTCCCCTTTTAGCAGCAAAGCCGATCTGCTGGTTACTTGGTCTGTTTATCTTACTGCTACGACCGTTTATCATGGGCCAGAGTTCAGGGGCACAGTGATAAATCTCTTTTAGGAGGATGATGTAACCCTCAGCATTTTCCCCCTCCTTGGTTCTGAGTTTTTAAAGCCTTCGTAACACCATTGTGTCCTTGTTTGGGCATCTTCCTGTGTCCTCCCATTGGGTCTCCAGGGTGAAATGGCCAACAGTGGATTCCAGAGTCATGACCTGGGTTCAGATTCCTGCTCTGCTGCTTATCAACTCTGTGACTTTGGATTTAATTGACCTATTCATTATTTTTCTTAATTTGGAAAATGGAGCCAACAGCAGTTCCTCTTAAAGCAGCTGTGAGGATTCAAGGGGGTAACTGCACGGGACCAGGCCCTCGGGCTTCACCTCTCACTGGGAGATCGGACCTCTGCATAATGGACAGGCTCTCTTTAGGGTGCAAGTGAACGGGGCACAAGGGAGTTAGGAAGGTGGGTGTTTTTTTGTTTTTGCTTTTTGTTTTTTGGTGGCTTGAAAAACATGCCCAAGGCTGGGTGTGGTGGCTTACGCCTGTAGTCCCAGCACTTTGGGAGGCCAAGGCGGGAGCATTGCTTGAGCCCAAGAGTTTGAGATCAGCCTGGGCAACATGGTGAGACCCCGTCTCTTTCGTTTTTTGAGATGGAGTCTCGCTGTGTCGCCCAGACTGGAATGCAGTGGTGCAATCTCAGCTCACTGCAATCTCCACCTCCTAGGTTCAAGCGATTCTCCTGCCTCAGCCTCCTAAGTAGCTGGGATTACAGGCATGTGCCATCATGCCCAGTGAATTTTTGTGTTTTTAGTAGAGATGGCATTTTGTCATGTTGGGCAGGCTGGTCTCGAACTCCGGATTGCAGGTGACCCTCTCACCTTGGTCTCCCAAAGTGCTAGGATTATAGGCATGAGCTGCCGTGCCTGGCTGACCCAAAATATTAGCTGGGTGTGGTGGCACACATCCCTGTAGTCCCAGCTACATGGGAGGCTAAGGCAGGAGTATTGCTTGGGGCCAGCCTGGGTAACAGAGCAAGACCTTGTCTCAAAAAAAAAAAAGAAGAAAAAGAAAGAAAGAAAAGAAAAGAAAAACATGCCCAAAGGCAACCAAATGACTCTATCTTTTGCAATGTAATCTTCAACATCTACTCCTCTGGCAAGCTGTTTGGAAATGGCAAAGTCCATCTCCTGAGGCTGGGAGATTGCTTGTCCAGGACGGGTGTGTCTGGTGAGGAATGGAAGGCATTTGGATGGCCACTGAGAAAGCTGAGCCAAGGAGCGTCAGAAAGACAATCAGGCAAACCCACAGAGTCTCCAGGTATTCCTTTGCTGATAGGTAACATTGCACTAGCTGTTTAAACAAACAGGTGAAAGGCCATCACCCTACTACCCCTCCTCACCTCCATTCCTTGCAGCTTTTCCCAGAAGCAACTGCGCGGTCCGGGAATAATTTTTTGTCTTGTCCAGAGACAGTCTGTATATAGATGAATTCAATTATTTGATTTCTGTAGTACCCTGTACTCAAATTTGAACCTGCCATACACATTGCTTTTATCATTTCATAATACCTGTTGATTTTCCCACATTAGTACCTATAGATCCTGACAAACAATTTTGTTAAGATGAAGATTTCTTCATATGTATATTACTATGTTTCTTTTTTTGGTGGTGTATGTCAAGATTTATTATAAAAGCAACAGATGGGTAGGGCATGGTGGCTCATTCCTATAATCCCAGCACTTTGGGAGGCTGAGATGGGAGGATCGCTTGAGCCCGGGAGTTCGAGACCAGCCTGGGAAACCTGGCGAAATCCTGTCTCTACAAAAATTATGAAAATTATCCAGGCATGGTGGTGACCGTCCCAGCTACTTGGGACCCGAATGTCCCAGCTACTCAGGAAGCTGAGTTGGGAGCCTGATCCTCAGAGGTCCAAGGTTGCAGTGAGCCGTGATTGCCCCACTGCACCCAGCCTAGGTGACAAAGTGAGACCCTGTCTCACCCTGGCCTCCAGAAAGAAAAAAAAAAAAAGATAACATATGTAGTTTAAATTTTAAAAATTCAAATTTTTTTTGGACTGGGCGTGGTGTCTCACGCCTGTAATCCCAACATTTTGGGAGGCCGAGGTGGGCAGATGACCTGAGGTCAGGAGTTCAAGACCAGCCTGGCCAACATGGTGAAACCCTGTCTCTACAAAAGCACAAAAATTAGCTGGGCATGATGGTGGGTGCCTGTAATCCCAGCTACTTGGGAGGCTGAAGTGGGAGAATCGCTTGAACCTGGCGAGCCAAAATCGTGCCACTGCACTCCAGCCTGGGTGACAGAGTGAGACTCCATTTAAAAACAAAAACAAACAAAAAAAATTTCAAGCAATGCAGAATAAATAACAACAATAAAATGAAAGCCCATCTTCCACCATCGGCTTCTTAGTTTTCTTCCTAGAAGGAGCCAGTGAGGACAGTTTGGTGTTCATGCTTCCAGATCTTTCTATTCAGATGCAGTCATGACTTTTGAAAAACAGGATTGTATAGTTTATACTTTTCTACAAATTATCCCCTTGCCTTAATACATCATAGAAGCCTGTTCATATTGGAACAAACAAACCTTTCTTACTCTTTTCACAGCAGCCTGTTTTCCTCTTGCTTGAATGTAAAGTTTATTTAACCACTTACTGTCAGGGAGGCATTTGTTTTCAGTTCTCCCTCCCTCCCCCCCAATTATCTTGCAATGACCTGCTTTAATGGCTAAAGATCACTTTAATATCAAAACCTCCCCCATCTCCCATTAGAAAAAGAAATCATGTTAGGGAACTTCAAATTGAATTTACGGACCTTGTGTTTAATTTTGTGTCAGCAGTGGCCCAGCCTGGCCCCTGCAGACTGCCCAGGAATCTGCGGGAGGAGTTGCGGTGGCCTGCACACTGGAGCACACTGCCAGTTCATTCAGCAGCTCACCAAGCAAGAAACATCTTGATTCTATCAGGTTTAATCCTGTGTCCCATTAGGGACCCAGCTCTTGTGGTCATTAGCAGATGGAATGCTCATCTGTGCTGGAAGGTGGAATTCTAGGGCATTGGGCTCTGAGCAGTCTTGAACCAGAATTGAATGGCTTGAATCCTTTTCACAATGCCACTGGGGAGGCACCCTTAGCTCCCAAACTTGTGTTACAATACTATGGCAGTAATAACATTGGTTGCAGTAGCCCCCATGAATTTGATGGGACAATCATCAGGCAGTGCTGCTTGCTTGCTTTACTCTATCGTATCACCGCAGCCTGATGAGGCGAGGCAGTCCCGACTCTCATTTTGCAGATGAGGAGACTGGGCACAGGCACTCAACCCACTCATGGTCACACAGCTAGTAAGTCACTGTGCTTGGGAGGTCAACCAGGCTTCTCTGATGCCCCAGCAGGACGTCTGAACTTCTAGCTGCCCCATCACTGACGGACTTAATGCCCCTGACTCCTGGGTGACTTGGCCACCAGTTACTTCAGCCAGCGACCTGCCCTTTCTTTGAGTGGGTTCCACCCATCCCCGCACCATGCTTTTTACTCTGGATGTTGGTGGCATGGAATTACACCCGTAAGAAAGAGGTCGGTCCCTGGGCTGAGAGAGTTCTTTGCAGAGAGCTCTGTTGGGATTGGGTGGGACGTGTGCTCGGAGGCCTCCTCACCTAATTGTGGGCTGAAAGGTCCAGATTTGGGGATATAAAGTTGAGCCGTCAGCTGAGCTAAAGACAGGGCACAGGAAGGAACCATCCAGAAAGTGTCAGTGTAGGTAAAGCAGGCAGAATTCCCCCTATCTGTCCTCTGAGGGCCTCCTTTCTTGTGGCTTCCTCCCCTTTCTGTGGTGATGGTCAGAGCCAGCGGTTATAAATTATTTGGAATTTTCCTCAGCTTGGTTCCTACTCAAGACTTTAAATTAGGAGTTTTGTTCCTTTTATGACTTCACAATCTTTGGGCAGGCTGCCATCTCTATAACAGACTTATATGAGTTGTAACCTGCAGTGAGTTACAGGGGAAAAATGGAAGCGGATTTCTTCTCTTTCAAACCAAGGAAGCCACCTTGATCTAACTTTGTAACAAAGCTCAACTTTTATAAGTTTGCAATTAAAGGATAAATACCTATCCTATTTATTATTATCATGAACTTTTTTTCATAAAAGGGGGAAAAAACTCTCAGGAAACATAGCCTAGTATGAGGGACAGAAAGCCAAAAGGTTTTTTTTTTTCTTCCTTTAAAAGGTCCTCAATGTCTTGCCCTGTGGACACTGGTTTTCATTATAATAATGTTGTTATCTCTTTGTAGAGTCATTTAAAGCCAATTTAACTTTCTCATTTAAAAGTATAATTGATATTCAGCACAGAGCTGGGAGCTCAGTAGGCAGTTAGAAAATATGTATATATTTTTTGAGATGTAGTCTCGCTCTTGTCACCTAGGCTGGAGTGCAGTGGTGCGATCTTGGCTCACTGCAACCTCCACCTCCCGGGTTCAAGCAATTCTCCTGCCTCAGCCTCCGAATAACTGGGACTATAGACACTCACCACCACGCCCAGCTAATTTTTGTATTTTTAGTAGAGATGGGGTTTCACCATGGCTGGTCTCAAACTCCTGAGTTTCGCCAGGCTGGTCTCGAACTCCTGATTTCAGGTGATCTACCCACCTTGGCCTCCTAAAGTGCTGGGATTATAGGCATGAGCCACTGTACCTGGCTGGTAGTTAGGAAATATTTATTGAATATGAGAAAAGAAAAATAGAGCAAATTGAATCTTCAAGTACTATATGAGTAACTCTAATTTCTGTTTTCTGGAAAACACGCAGGCTGATAGGTTTGGGTAAATAAGAGCAGAGCTGCATCTTCTCTCAAGTTCCCTGATTCCCTCAAGGAGTTATCTGAGAATAGCTCTGTGCCAAGCAGTGAGGCATGCATAGGGGACCTCTTGAATGGAAGGACAGCCCATTATCATTAGAATCCCCAGTTCCAGCCAGGTGCAGTGGCTCACGCCTGTAATCCCAGCACTTTGAGAGGCCAGTGTGAGCAGATTGCTTGAGTTCAGGAGTTCAAGACTAGCCTGGGCAACATGGCAAAACCTTGTCTCCCCCAACTCCACCCCCCCCCCCGCCCCAACACACACAAGCCAGGTGTGGTGGCAGGTGTCTGTGGTCCCAGCTACTTAGGAGGCTGAGGTAGGAGGATTGCTTGAGACTTGGAGGTTGATGGTTGATACTGCAGTGAGCCGTGATTGTGCCACTGCACTCCAGCTTGGGTGACAGAGCAAGACACTAGACGCTGTCTCAAAAAAAAAAAAAAAAGAAATCCCCAGTAGTAGAGACTGAGTCAGTCATGGCTGAGACAAAGGGACTGTGCTCTCTGTGCCTCCTGTGCCCTGTGTTTATATGGTTCATACGCTGCCTGTCCACCATGTTTTTCCCTGGAGCCTCGGCAGTGTGGGCATCGTGGGAATGATTGGGGCAGGTGGAAATTCAGAGGCCCTACCCTGGGGGGCAGAGAAGCCTGGCTTACCTCCCAAGCACAGCATGTGGGTGGATCACTTCTCTGCACTCAATCTCCTCATCTCCAAAATGGGAGTCGTAACTGAGCTCACTTCATCAAGTTGTTATGAGATGATGTAGATTCAGGGACGTAGCAAGAGTAGGAGTTTGGGCTTTGGCAACACAGAGAAGTGAGTTTCCATCTAGATTCTCCCCCTATGTCACTTTTGGCAATTGGCTTCACCTCTGTGGGCCTCTGTTATGTCATCTGTAAAATGGGATTAGCCCTAAAAGCCACCCTCACAGGGTCATTGTGAGGATTGCACAAGGTGATGCAAGTGGCATGGGGCCTGGCCCAGGAGAGGGGGTGGAAGAGAACGAGCTGCCGTTGTATTTTGGTTGCTGTAGATCTAAAGGAGAAGAGGTGCTTAGGAGTCTTTCCCAGGCATGGTTCCCCCTGCCTTCACCTATCACTCCTTTCCTCGAGGGATTCCCTGTGGCGTACACAGCCCCAGGGTGGGCCTGGCTGAGCTCACAGGAGCCTGGGCTGTGTTTCAGGTGAGGTGGCCTCACCACATGACAAACTGAGCTGGAGTCAAAGGGTCATGAGGACCTCCATTCACAGCCAGCATTTATTATTTCAGCTGGAAATGTTTGCCGAGCAGTTGTAGCTGGAAGCTGTGAGCGAGACACAGACCGCCATCAGGCTGAGGCCTCCAGAGCTCATGCTGGGCTTTAACCTGAGCCTCTTAGGGGCTGGGCTCTGAACTCCTCCACTCCTGCTCATGCCCAGGCATCCTTGGGGGCCTTGAACTGTCAGTTGTCCAGGGGAACTGTGTGGTAGCAACAGAGTGAGTTTGTATAGGGACCTGTTGCTTTGAGGTCTAAAACTTAGTTTAGAATGCAATTGTTTTGACCATTTTGAAGTGTCTATCCTTTTTTTCATCTTCTTTAATCTTTTCTTTTTTTTTTTTTTTTTTTTTGAGACAGAGTTTTGCTCTTGTTGCCTAGTGGCAACAAGAGTGCAATGGCGAAATCTCGGCTCACCGCAACCTCTACCTCCTGGGTTCAAGCTATTCTGCTGCCTCGGCCTTCTGAGTAGCTGGGATTACAGGCGCCCGCCACCATGCCTGACTAATTTTTGTATTTTTAGTAGAAACGGGGTTTCACCCTGTTGACCAGGTTGGTCTCGAACTCCTGACCTCAGGTAATCCACCTGCCTTGGCCTCCCAAAATGCTGAGATTACAGGCGTGAGCCACCACGCCCTGCTTCTTTGTTTTCCTTCTTTAACCTTTCTAACAAGAGGTTAGAATCCTGGTTTTAACTTTTAAAGGATTTTCCAGTGATAGAAAGTGGTAAGATAGTTACTATATCCTAGGCCCTTTAGCAGACCCATCTCATTTATCATGGATGGCTTTGTTGTTGGATATCAAGTAATTCTCAAAAGTTTACCTTTTCAAAAGTGGCATTGAAAATAAAGGCATTGGGTGATGAAAATGGAACTTTTAAATACAGCGATTCCTGTTAACCAGAAAGAGGGTGGCTGGGATAATTTATGAAGCAGTACACCGTCATAGATTCTATGAGCTGAAAGTTCACCAAACTCTCTATCCCAAAATAAAAATAAGGTATTTATGAAGTGATTCGTTCCAAATATTTGAGGCAAAAATTGTCCAGCAAGTGAGAGAGAACAGAAGGAATAGTTGGCAAAGTAGGGAATTTGAAGTCTGAGGTTATGCATAAGGAATGTGTTATGGGCCTATAGTAGAAATCTCAAATCAGGGATTAGGGAATGTTTACTCAATTCTGTTGTGGAGAAATCCTGGCCGCCACTCCCCCACGCCATGCCCAGGGCAGGCATTGCTAATCTTCACTGCCTCCATTCTCCATACCCTGTTCATGGACGACATTTCTAATGCATTTTAGCAGCCTTTTTTTGCTGAATCCAGATGTGGCCTCAGAATCCTTCTCAACACAGTGTGCTAGCACCACTTGGCGCTCCTGATCTCCTGTATCATCCCTTGAAAAACTACTAACATAAAAAGACCTGCCAAGTCAACTCTATCTTATCCAAACCCTTGACACAGTGATGGATAAAAATTAATTCAGACACCTTCTTTGTGATCTTTGAGTAGTTCATGAGCAAGAAAGAGAACTGGAAATCCAGCCAACTTCAGTCCCCTTGTCTACTTTTATTTTATTGTGGTTTATGTTTTCTCTCACCAATGGAGATAGGCCCATGTGACTTCTGGTCTTCCAAAGCCCAGAGAACATCCCCACATTATAGTTCAACCACCACTGTAACAGAGGTTTTTTTTTTTTTTTTTAGAGAAGAATCTCGCTCTGTCACCCAGGCTGGAGTGCAGTGGTGCGATCTCAGCTCACTGCAAGCTCTGCCTCCCAGGTTCACACCATTCTCCTGCCTCAGCCTCCCAAGTAGCTGGGACTACAGGCGCCCACCACCACACCCGGCTAATATTTTGTATTTTTAGTAGAGATAGGGTGTCTCAATCTCTGGACATCTTGATCCGCCCACCTCAGCCTCCCAAAGTGCTGGGATTACAGGTGTGAGCCACCGTGCCCGGCTAGAGGTTTTCTTAAAAACAATAACAACAAAAACAGTTGTGGAAAGCATGTAGAGTGTGGGTTTTTTCAGTCTTCAGGTTGGCAGGGCATCTGGGACCCAGGTTCCTTCCCTAACCTTGCTGGGCCTCTCCTAGTGCAGGCCAAAGCCAGGTAACTGCGCTGTCCAGGCTCCTGGCTGGCAATCGGGGAGAGAGTGCATGAAGCAGGCACACCCACTGTTCAGGTCCTGAAGCTGTGGCTCGTTTCATACCATTTGTTGCCCATTTGAAAGACAGGCACACCACTGACTTCCAGGGGAGGCTGGGTGGAAGCTGCATGCCTGGGAGGGAGAAGGGGATGAAGGATCTTCGAGGCCACAGATAGACATTAGTTGTCAGGGCCTTGAGTCTGCTTTCTTGGCATGCAGCGTTTTATTGGATCAAGGTCCTGGAGAAAATCCCTGAGCAGGAGGAGATAAAACAGTTTGGTCCCCTTCATCCTACCCAGGGGCCTCTGGGGTACCTGAGCCAAAGTGCACAGTTCATTGGCTGTGTGGATGGAAGGGCTGTGGGACTTGAAAATGTAAATGTGACTCCGGTCCTGGGCAGCTGACCAGGACAGCTGACTGACATGGTCCTCTTTAACCTGCTCTCCAGGGAGATGGGTTGCATCTGCCTTGGTTTTGACTGAGGACCTGAGGAGAGCTGTTAGCTGTCCCCGCTTTGGTTCAGAATGCCCTTTTGTTTGGACAGCTGAAGCCTACAATTCAGCCATGGTTTGTCTGGGCTCAGAAAACAGGCAAGGATGGAGAGAAACTGCAAAACTGACCTGGACTATCAGTGGGCACCAGGTCCTGCTGGCCTGGGGTCTGGATGCAGGAGATCTGACCTTTTCAATGTGGGGTGGCCTTGCAGCAGCTCTTCACAGGCTGCTGCTGCTGCAGGCTCACCCAAGCAGCCAAGACAGTCAGGATCTATTCTAGTTTTGCATAGAATTGGATATAGAAGAGGCATTAGCCAGGTCAGGAAAGAGGATGGATAAGGAGTTCCAGGCCAGGTGAGCATGAGGCAAGGTAAACGGGGATGTTAAGGAGGGGCCAGTTTGTGACTAGCCTGGGCAACACGGCGAAACCCCATCTCTATAAAAAATTAAATTAGCCAGGTGGGTGGCATGTGCCTGTAGTCTCAGCTACCCAGGAGGCTTAGGTGGAAGGATCGCTTGAGCCCAGGAGGCGGATGTTGCAGTGAGCAGAGATTGTACCATTGCACTCTAGCCTGGATGACCGAGACCCTGTCTTAAAAAAAGGAGGGGGGAGGGGCCAGACCCCTGACCCATATGTGCTGCTTTTTTCTTTCAGGGAGGTTTCATAAAATATCAGTAGTTCAATTCCTTTTTTTTTCTCTCTCTCTCTCTGAGATGGAGTCTCACTCTGTTGCCCAGGCTGGAGTGCAATGGAGTGATCTCGGCTCACTGCGACCTCTGCTTCCTGGGTTCAAGTGATTCTTGTGCCTCAACCTCCCGAGTAGCTGGGATTATAGGCACCCACCACCATGCCTGGCTAATTTTTGTATTTTTAGTGGAGACAGGGTTTCACCATATTGCTCAGGCTGGTCTCGAACTCCTGACCTCAGATGGTCCAACTGCCTCAGCTTCCCAAAGTGCTGGGACTATAGGCATGAGCCACCGTGCCCAGCCCATAGTTCAGTTCTTCAGGTGGTTCTTGGTGCTGCATGTGAGATCTCTGCAAGAAGGACACATCTGAACTGTGTGGTTTAGAAGGCCAGCATGGCCCAAGACCCTCAGAGTAGCACCAAGAACCACCTAAAATTCTTTCTCAGACATGTCCTCCTTGCAGAGACCTCATGTGCCCCAGGTTCGCTGCAGCGTTAGAGGTCAGCCTCCCCTTGGAACAGGAGAGCAGGGGCCTTGGAGGTGGCGGTCATGGCCCTCCTAATGAATTGCTTGACTCAGAGAAGTGATAAATCGAACATTTCAACCACCTGTTAATTCACAAGGTACTTCTTTTCATTTCGTGTTGCTTGCACAAAACACTTGGAGTATGTCTTGTGGATGTCTGGCCCTAGGGAAGAGTGTTTGGCACATAGCAGGTACTTAAGTATTAGGAAAATGAGGATGGAGGGAAGGGAGGGAACATTATTAAGCAGCCAACTGTGAGACAGGCGTTGTGCTTGACTCTTTTTTTTTCTTTTTTTTTGAGACAGTCTCGTTCTGTCGCCCAGGCTGGAGTGCAGTGGCGTGATCTCGGATCACTGCAACCGCGCCTCCTGGGTTCAAGTGATTTTCATGCCTCAGCCTCCCCAGTAGCTGGAATTACAGGTGCCTGCCATTATGCCCTGCTAATTTTTTAATTTTTAGTGGAGACAGGGTTTCACCATGTTGGCCAGGCTGGTCTCGAACTCTTGACCTCAGTGATCCGCCTGCCTCGGCCTCCCAAAGTGCCAGGATTACAAGTGTGAGCCACTGTGCCCGGCCGACACTTGGAGTTCTCTAACCTACCTACTCCTTACAACAGCCCTGGGAAGTAGTTGACTGTGGCCATTTCTATTTGGTAGATGAGGAAAAATAAGGTTCGGAGATGGTTTGTTCAAACTTACGTATCTAGTCAAGCTGCTGGTTCCTGAGCCTGTGTTTGCACCCCCTCCACCATGCAGCCTCTCTGGGTGGTAGAGATGAGGGGGCAGAGTGCACAGTGCATGGCATCCTGTTCCCCAGATGGCCAAGTCTTAGTGCGAGTGTCTATGGGCTTGGTAACTTGTGTCAAGCACATACCCCATCTCTCTCTTTTTTTGAGACAGAGTCTCTCTCAGTCGCCCAGACTGGAGTGCAGTGGTGCCATCTTGGCTCACTGCAACCTCTGTCTCCTAGGTTCAAGCGATTCTCTTGCCTCAGCCTTCCGAGTAGCTGGGACTACAGGCACATGCCACCACGCCCAGCAAATTTTTGTATTTTTAGTAGAGACTGAGTTTCACCATGTTGGCCAGGATGGTCTCGAGCTCCCGACCTCGCGATCTGCCTCCCTTGGCCTCCCAAAGTGCTGGGATTACAGGCTCACTCTCTTTCTTTTTTTTGAGACAGTCTTACTCTGTTGCCCAGCTTGGAGTGCAGTGGCGTGATCATGGCTCACTGCAGCCTTGATCTCCTGGTTCAAGCAATTCTCCTGCCTCAGCCTTTCAAGTAGTTGGTACTAATGGTCATTCACCACCATACCTGACTAATTTTTTTTATTATTATTTGTAGTGACAGGGTCTCCCTATGTCGCCCAGGCTCCGATCTTGAACTCCTGGGCTCAAGCTATCCTCCTGTCTCAGCTTCCCATAGTGCTGGGATTACAGAGATGAACCACCTGGCCTACACACCCCTATCTCTCCTTGATTCTTCTTTTTTTTTTTTTTTTTTTGAGATGGAGTCTCCCTCTGTCTCCCAGGCTGGTGTGCAGTGAGGCGATCTTGGCTCACTGCAACCTCTGGCTCCCAGGTTCAAGCAATTCTTGTGCCTCAGCCACCCAAGTAGCTGGGATTACAGGCACACGCCACCATGCCCACCTAATTTTTGTATTTTTAATAGAGATGGGGTTTCACCATGTTGACCAGGCTGGTCTTGAACTCCTGACCCCAAGTGATCCTCCTGCCTTGGCCTCCCAAAGTGCTGAGATTATAGGCGTGAGCCACTGTGCCTGGCCTCTCCTTGATTCTTTTTTTTTTTTTTTGAGACGGAGTCTAGCTCTGTCGCCCAGGCTGGAGTGCAGTGGCCGGATCTCAGCTCACTGCAAGCTCCACCTCCCGGGTTCACGCTATTCTCCTGCCTCAGCCTCCAGAGTAGCTGGGACTATAGGCGGCCGCCACCTCACCCAGCTAGTTTTTTTTTGTATTTTTTAGTAGAGGCGGGGTTTCACTATGTTAGCCAGGATGGTCTCGATCTCCTGACCTCATGATCCGCCCGTCTCGGCCTCCCAAAGTGCTGGGATTACAGGCTTGAGCCACCGCGCCCGGCCTCCTTGATTCTTACAGTCACTTTGTTGGCTGTTTCTGATGCAGCAGCTACCTGCCTTATGGCCAAAGGATGACTTATTCCTTCCCAGGAGGGCAAAAATGTAGAATAGTGTCTGTCCATGCCTCTCCTCATGGGCCACCACCTTGGTCACCCTGGTTAATCAGTAACAACCAGGAGAGAAGCTGCTGGAACTGATCTCTGGGAACTCCCTGGATGGTTTGGTGCAGGAATGTAGTAGGCATACACATGGTAATGTGGATCTGGGCCCTCCTGATGTGAGTAGAGAGGTAAAAGGCCACCATCTCCCTGACCTCTGGGGAACTCGTCCACAAATAAGATGTTTCCAAGATGCTTCTGAAGGTTGCCTAAAAATAGCTGATTTCCACCCCCATAAATGCATCCATTCCAGAGTGCTCCTTCACCAGGACCAGAGAACTGATTTACAGAAGTGACATGAAAACATTCCATCCCAGAATTTGTAGTAGCTCAAGTTAAGTTTCTAGCTATTAAACAAAACAAAACAAAAAACACCCACCCTGCTCACTTATAAGCAGCACTGAGTAATTTTAAGTAGTTTGAGAAAAATGTATGTGGTTTGAGGGTCAGGGTTGTCCAGAGCCAGGACCAGTTATGTGGGAATTGTGATTGGCTGGATTTGAGGAGGAGAAACCCATGGCCCAATTCCAACCCACTGAAATCTAAGCAGATTGTAGGTGGTTTGGCGGACCTGGTAGGCGTTAGTTTATTTTATTCCCGAAAAAGGCCCTCGAGCAACTCATGGGCCTCACGTGGAATCCTGCTGAAAGGCTTCCGTCTCATCTGGCCTTTTCCTCCTCTTAAGGTTCTGCTCCACGTTTTACCCTCGGTGTAACCATGAGGTCTGAAAAGTGTGTCATCTGTGTGATGGTCAGACGTTGTTGATCCTGTGATGCTGTGTAGCATTTCATTTTCCAGGCATGGGGAGTCTCCTATTTCATGTGGATGGGAACCTGGAGGTCTTTGGGCAAGTCGCCATCTTTTTATTGTTCCAAGAGTTTGGTGAAGCGTTTGAACCTTCACCTGTCAAAATCAGTTTTGGAATGAGAACGGCTCTCTCTGTAGCTCCTTAGAATAGCAGGCGGAAGGTATCATTTATCCCAATGAGACCATAAAGGGGGCTTTCCCATGTGAACACCCACCTTGAATTCGATTGGAAACAGAAGTTCTGGGCATTGTATTTTTTGTAAATTTGGCTCAGATTTCAACTGGGTCATATTTCCCCCAAAATCTTTTCAAAAAAAACCTTGTGTCTCATTCCTTTTGACTAGCATTTGTAAGCTGGGTAAAAATAGAGCAAGCTGATTTCATGTTAATGATTTCATGTTAAGTTTATGAATCAAATCTGTGAGTCTGCTTTTGAAAAGCATTTAACATATAACTTGGGAAAGTTAGAGTTTTACAGACTAATGCCTGTGGCTGGATGAGACTTCATAGCTCCATCCAATCCCTCCTGGTGCAAGAGATCAATGCCTTGAGGGTGCCTGGCCACCACCATTACCCCGACAGTATACCCACTATTTATTTATTTATTAATTACCCTTTTGAAGTTTGCTCTTCTCCCTTTAACTTAAAGGAAATTGGCATGGGAACTTGTTTGATCTGGAATTTCTGATAATCAGTACCTAGTAACTCCATAATCAATCGCACTTCAAAACAACAACCAAATAACAGGATAGCTAATCCAAAAAATTCAGTCATGGTCAAGGACTTCCAGCTCAGGAAATGTCTGGTCCCGTGGGGTGAATTCCTTGGATAACCAAGTTCTGTACAGGGCCCGGAGTTTTATGCAGACCATTCATTGCTCCTTGATTGACCACAGGACCTTAAAAGGAGGGCTAGCTTCATGACCACATGACCTGTGTGCTCAGAAGGGCCCTGTGCTTGGTTTATTGCTCTGCTGTTGCTATCTTGAAGTTCTTAATTTTTTTTTTTTTTGGCAGCAGGGAGTTGCAGTTTCAAACAACACTCATTTATTGTCTCACAGTTTCTGTGGGCCAGGAGAGTCCAGCCATGGCTTAAGACCAGGTCCTTTGCTCCGGGTCTCACAAGACTACAAGGAAGGTGCCATCTCGGTTGTATTTTCATCTGAATGCCTAACTAAGGAAAAATCCACTTCATTCAGATTCATTCAGGTTCATTCAGGTTTTTAAAAGAGTCTGTTTCCATGTGATTGTCTCACTGATGGTCCCAGCTTTTTACTAGCTGTTGCTTGGAGGCTAACCTCAGGTTTTAGAGGCTACACTCATATCTCTGCCACGGGGCCTTATGCATAGGCAGTTAATAACACAGCTGCCTGTTTCCTCATAGCCAGCAAGAGAATCTGTCTCCTGTCTGCTAAAGTGGAGTTTCATGCATCATAATATGGTCATGGGAGTAATAGCCCATCACCTCTGCCATTGTTCTATTGGTTAGAGTAAAGGCACAGGTTTTCCCCCACACTCAGGAAGAACCCATGATATAAAGACTTTCAGTAAAGGAGACAACAAACAGAATATGGAATGATCAGAATTACTCTTATGACCCAGACCCAGAGCATCAGCATTACCTGTGAATTTATGGGAAGTTCAAATTCTCCTGTTTCACCCCCGGCCTGTTAAATCAGAAACTTTAAAAGCAAGCCCAGCATTCTGTGGTTTAACATGTCCTTCAGGTGATTTTGACACCTGCTAAATTTTGAGAACCACTGGTCTAGAGGCAGGCAGGTCTTGCTCCCCTAGGAGTTAAGTTTGATGTATCTTCTGGTAATACTGAGAAATGAGCTGGGAAATGGTTCTGAAATCAGGTTATCCTCCCCAGGATCAACAAGGCTCATACTTGCAAAAGAGAGCGAAGAAGAGAAACTAAAAAAAGCAAGAGGCTGTGTGTGAAGCTAGATTCAAACAGTTAAAGACAGCAACACATGGCAAAAGATGGGAATTTGAGGAAGTGGGTAGTGAAAGCAATTCTTGAGCTAAATAACAAGAAAACACAGTGAATTTGTATCTGTTTCCTGTATTTAGGGGCCTGGCTTAAACGTTAGTGATACATTTGGAGAGTAGAAAATGGATGTTGGTGTGAAGTTCTTAAGTTTTGGACAAGGAACTCTGTAATTTCATTTTTCTCTGAGCCCCATGAATTATATAGACAGTCCTGCTTCGAAGTTATTATTTATACAGTTCATTATAGAGAAAGTCCTTGGGAACCTTAACTTTGAGTGAGGATTGCTTGAATTACTTTTTCTTACCAGCCACTCCATGATACTCTTTGTTTTTTCCGGGTTAGATGATCAAGTTTTATTATGACTGAATCTGCAACTGCAAAATTAATTCTGATTAATTAATTAAATTCTGATGATTTCTCTCTGATGGTTTGGGTGTGGGCTCTTAAAGAGGGTCTTTTGTTGCAAGAGGATATAACAATAATCAGGTTAATTAAATAAAGCTGTTACCCTTTCAGTTTTGAGTGGCATGCCACGCACCGCTTATCAGCATGTGAGTTGCTTTTCATGTGGTTGTGGTTGGGTTTCATTAAGTGTAGTTTGGCGTGTATTCAACCAGCGTTCAGGTGTCTCTTGGCGGGTGGCTGGGGAGACACGAAGATGCAGACAGCTCAGTCACTCCCCAGCAAGCGGTTTCAGTTCTGGAGTGAGGTGGGAGCCCAAGGAACTCACACGTAAATGCTGGTGGGAGTGAAGTGCCACCAGCTGTAGAATCTGGTGTCAGAATTATGAGCCAGGAGTTGTCCCACAGGAGGATGAGTGAAGGTCTTCCCATCAAAGGGATGGAGAACACACGAAGAGGTCCAGGGGCTCAGGGCAAGATGTAGTCCAGGAACAAGGAGTCTTTGAGCCTGCAGTGTGGTGGGTGGGAGTGGCAAGAGTGGAAAGCGGATCAGATGGGTGTTGTGTAGGTTCTGAGGTGTGCTGTATGTTTAAGAGCTGACTGTGTGTAGCAGGGACCCTGGTAAATTTGGAAGCACAGAGGTACCTGACGAGGAAGATGGTTCTGGGGTTATGTGAACAGTGATTTGCTTGAACCCGGGAGGCGGAGGTTGCAGTGAGCCCAGATCGTGCACACGTGCACACACGCATACACACACACACACACAAAATCTGGTACACTGTATACTACCAGATTAGCAGGTTGTTACCTCTGGGATGCAGTCAATCCTTTTTATCATCTATATTTGTGAAATGATTTCTTTCAGTTTTTGAGACAGCATCTTACTCTGTTGCTCAGGCTGGAGTGCAGTGGCGTGACCTAGGCTCTCTGCAACTTTGTCTTCCCGGGCTCAAGCGATTCTCCAACCTCAGTTTCCTGAGTAGCTGGGACTATAGGAGTGAGCTGCCATGCTTGGCTAATTTTTTTTTTTTTTTTTTGGTGGAGAGGGAGCTTTGCCATGTTGCCCAGGCTGGTCTTGAACTCCTGAGCTCACAGCAATCCTCCTGCCTTGGCCTCCCAAAATGCTGGGGTTACAGGAGTGAGCTACTGTACCTGGCCATTATTATGGAAAATTTTAAGCATACAGAAAAGTAGAGACAGTGGTGTCTTACGTGCTCATGAACCCATGATCCAGTGACATCCGTTAACAGCATTTTGGAATCATATTTCATCTCTTCTTGTCCTCAAGTGTTTTGTAGCAAATTTCAGCATTACATCCTTTCACTCTTAAGTATCTCAGTATGGTTCTCTAATAGTTGAAGACTCCATTTACATTTATATAAGGAGCATAATTTACACTTGTGTAACCCAAAGGACTGACCAAGCCTGTGCCTCTCTCCGCAGATAGCAAAGCCATTGTGGACGGGAACCTGAAGCTCATCTTGGGTCTGGTGTGGACGCTGATCCTCCACTACTCCATCTCCATGCCCGTGTGGGAGGATGAAGGGGATGATGATGCCAAGAAGCAGACGCCAAAGCAGAGGCTGCTGGGGTGGATTCAGAACAAGATCCCCTACTTGCCCATCACCAACTTTAACCAGAACTGGCAAGATGGCAAAGCCCTGGGAGCCCTGGTAGACAGCTGTGCTCCAGGTAAGTGCCCAGGGCTGCCTAAACAATCTGTCCAGGATGGGGGCATGTGGGTCCCAAACATTCTGGTTTTCAACAGAAATGCTATCGTTGCTTTGATTGGCGTATTTCTCCAGGTCTTGGCCCATTATAAAACGGCTAAGGAAACTAAAACTGGCTCTGTTTACCCTTCCAAGGGCAGATCTTCTAGATATATCCATAGACATGTTTGAGCATCAAGTTGAGCCTTTTATCCAAATTCCAATGAAGGAGTTGGTGCTTAGAAGCAAGACTTGGGTTTAGCTTCCAGACTCCAAAATCCTGTGTCATCCCACATTGGTGCTCAGTTTCTTGTTGGATTTGGAGAAACATTTGGTCCTATTAGGTGGCTTGGCATGAAAATCTAAAAACTTCCATGGAGTGGAAAGTACCCATTTTTATTAACCACTGGTTTGACTATATATGGCATTCTCCACCCTTTTCTTTCTGTGTTACTGTGAAATAGCACTTGGTCAGGATCCAGCTGGAGCCTTTTCCACCCTTGATGGGCTGCTTATTTCTTAGTGGCTGAGTGTATATGAAGGTTGTAATTATTCCCACTGGAGGGTTTAGACTGATGGGTAGAAAGACCAGAGCCAGAGTTTACACACACCCCCTAAAGTTGATTTTAATAAAAAAAAGGTATTAATCATATTTTCCATTTACTGTGTATTCTGTATTTACTGGGCACATTAGATTAGTTAGTTAGTGGTTCTTGACATACTCAAAGCAGAGCTAGTGTAGTTGGGTAGGGGAGGGCTGAAGGCCTCATTCTTCCTTGAGAGCCTATAAGTTGGTGTCATCCAGGAAAAATTCAAAGTGCAGCATTAATTGATTTCCTAATATCCTCTTTTTAACTTCCATTTAAGGACACATTTTAGGATACCTCTTTTCAATTTAAACCTAGGCATTTTTACTCTAGTCCTTTACCTGTTGTGCTTATAAAGCCTTTTAAGATAATTCTAGGTTTGTGCCTTTGAGCAAATGGATTTTTGAATCACACCAGATGCTACTCTAGACTTTTTAAGTATATCCAGGAATAGAGTTAAAAAAAAAAATCCCTCCTGCATAAAGGCACCAGGCTTTTTCCAAGCTTTGTTTATTTTTTAACACCACTCCTTCAAGGAATGGATAATCCCCATCTTCATGCAAGAACATAGCACCTGGAGGAGAAGTCTCAGTGATGGAGGATATTTTATACCCTGGCACACTCATACCTGTGATACTTTTTGCCTATTAAATATATGATTCGCTCAGATTTTAAGAAAAAATCATTCTCTGAATTAAAAGAACAAATGGGGTTAGTTTAGGCACATGGTTTCCTTTAATCTCTTTGGTCAGCTAATGCTAAAAGCATCTTTTGTGTTCTGTTAACAGGTCTGTGCCCAGACTGGGAATCCTGGGACCCGCAGAAGCCTGTAGATAATGCACGAGAAGCCATGCAGCAGGCAGATGACTGGCTGGGTGTCCCACAGGTATGCACAAGTGTGCCAGGTCCTGTGAGGTTGCCCCCACCACTAGCTTGTCCTGTGGATGCCTTCCTGGGTCAGGGAGGCAGCCCGACCTTCTTGGCATTGAGACTTAAAAGAGCATTGCTTGTGACGCGCTCTCATCTTCCTCAGTTTACCCATAATAGTAGGTTCTTATTGACTTAGGTGCTTATAGATCTTAGTGTGTTGGTTTAATGTAGATCATCCAGAAATTTTCATGTCACTCTTCTTTGTCACACACTGGCAAATTTCCTAGTATTTCTTCTCTAAATATTTTGAAGGCTACCTTTAAACCCCAGACTACAAATATGAACCCTAACTATTAGGTTGAGCCATAAGAAATTGATAGTATTTGACCATTTTTCAATCTACATTTTAAAAGGTAATTTTAATCCAGTAGCTTAGGAAAAGTCACAGGACTTAAAACTTTTGGTTTTTTTTTTTTTTTTTTTTGCGACGGAGTCTCACTCTGTCGCCCAGGCTAGAGTGCAGTGGTATGATCTCGGCTTACTGCAACCTCCACTTCCCGGGTTCAAGCAATTCTCCTGCCTCAGCCTCCTGAGTAGCTGGGATTTCAGGTGCACGCCACTGCGCCTGGCTAATTTTTTGTATTTTTAGTAGAGACAGATTTTACCATGTTGGTCAGGCTGGTCTCAAACTCCTGACATCATGATCTGCCCGCCTCGGTCTCCCAAAGTGCTGGGATTATAGGCGTGAGTTACTGCGCCCAGCCGACTTAAAACTTTTAAAAACATGTAAGCCAGGATAATCCACCATTAATGGAAATTCTGGAATAATCTCTATCACCCATAATCCTATCATAGGAATATAACAAGAGGACTCAGAAATCAAGTAAGTCTTGGATACCATCTACAGTAGTCACATTGCTTAGCTGAAGTCTGATCTTCCTAGCTGGGAGGAAAACCAGTGTTTTCTTTCCAGAAACTCCCTCCAACAGTTAGGCACCATGAGTCCCATGTCCAAAGGCTAGCCAGGGAAGATTGCAGGTAGCCAGTGCCATGGGACTGATGGCCTCGCTATAGGCTGCATTGAGGTCTGAGTTCAGTGTATTTTTTAACAGGGTCCCTTGGAAGGTAGAACAACATGCCTGTTTCTTTGGTTTGGTTTTGGAGTCATGTCTCTCCTACATGGCCCATTTGTTTCTTGGCTCGTCCACTCAGGAAGTGGTGTGGTGTGTTTTTCATCTCCGCTTAAACCTAAACTGTCTCCTTTTTACGTTCATGTGATGTTGGCATGGGTGAAGTTGTTGAAGGAGCTGCCGGGAAGAAATGCCAAATCGACACACATCCTACTTTTTATGGAATGTATTGAAGGCGACTGTTCAAACCCAAGTAGCTCTTTTGTTCCTGCAGGCTAATGGTCAGAATGTTTTCTGGTGCTTTTTATCACATGGGGAGGGAAGTTGGACACATCTGTTGTTCGTTGCACATGGTAAACCTGGTTCATGAGACACAGCCTCTGTTCATCCAAGGAAGTGTGATTTACCTCCTTAGCACCATTGCTGGAGGCAGGGAGGACTCTGCATGCTGTTTAGGGCTGGGTCAGGTGATGGTACTGAAATTGAGGTGGTGGCACCTTCAGGGAGGTCACCTGTCCAGGATGGGTCTAGTCTTGCTCCTAAACTGAATGTCAAGAGAAATTCACCCACTCCCTATTTATTTATTTATTTATTTATTTATTTATTTATTTATTTGAGACAGAGTCTTGCTCCGCCACACAGGCTGGAGTGCAGTGGCACGATCTCAGCTCACTGCAATTCGCCTCCTAGGTACAAGCGATTCTCCTGCCTCAGCCTCCTGAGTAGCTGGGACTGCAGGTGTGTGCCACCGTACCCGGCTAATTTTGTATTTTTAGTAGAAATGGGGTTTCACCATATTGGCCAGGGTTGTCTCGAACTCGTGACCTCATGATCCGCCCACCTCGGCCTCCCAAAGTACTGGGATTGCATGTGTTAGCCACTGTACCCAGACTTTTATTTTATTTTATTTTTTTTTAAGGAGACGGCGTCTTACTCCTCTGTCACCCAGGCTGGAGGGCAGTGGCATGATCTTGGCTCATTGAAACCTCTACCTCCTGGGTTCAAGCCATCCTCCTGCTTCAGCCTCTCTAGTAGCTGGGATTACAGGTGTCTGCCACCACACTGGGCTAATTTTTATAGTTTTAGTGGAGATTGGGTTTCACCATGTTGGCCAGGCTGGTCTCAAACTCCTGACCTCAAGTGATTCTCTTGTCTCGGCCTCCTAAAGCAATGGGATTACAGTCATGAGCCACCACCCCTGGCTTCCCTATTTTTTTAATGGCTCCTAGTATATTGAGATCACATATCTAATATTTATATGTTTTTTCTTTTTTATTTACCTTTTTTAATTAGTAGAGTTAATACAGATACAGACCATGAATATATGAGGGAAGGAAAAAGCTGGTTAACCTGTGCACTTTTTTGTAACATGCTCTCATCCTGTGTGTGCTTCTTTCTTCATTTTCCTGACTTGCCATAGTTTATCCTTTTATCATTTTTGAAAACTTTGACCAGAGGAGTAAATGGACTTTTGGGGAATGGGGAAGACAATGAACTTTCGGAAGTTACATGCAGAATTTTTTGGAGAGGGGCCCCTAGCTTTCAAAGGGGTCTGCAATTTCTCAAAAATGGTTAAAAACACTGATGTTGGTCTATTGGTTTAATGTAATTTCACTTAATTGAGAAGCTGACTCAGTTTCCTAGTATTTGTAGTGCTTGATTTAAGAGGCATTTGCAAACACTTCAATAGTTGCTAAGTGATGTGTTCTGGGTGTTCATCCACTATGTCATTATCCTAGGTCATCACTCCTGAAGAAATCATTCACCCGGATGTGGACGAGCACTCGGTTATGACTTACCTGTCCCAGTTCCCCAAAGCCAAGCTGAAGCCAGGGGCTCCTCTCAAACCCAAACTCAACCCGAAGAAAGCCAGGGCCTATGGCAGAGGTGAGTGTTGGTCCTCTGATGTTGTGTTGGAGACGTGTCCTCTGGTGTTGGAGATGATTTCATGGTTTCAAGAGTGATGTTCTCGGAAACAAAAATATATGGGTGTAATCCTCAAAGATACCCCAAGCCTTCTTTATAACACATTTTATGACTGTTTTATTCTGCCTTGTTTTTCTAAGGCTTTAAAAAATCCTTCTGCTTAGATGGAAAGGGCAAGTTTGCGGCTTGGTGATTTTAGTGCAGTAGCCCATTGCTCCCATTTTTCAGAAGAAGAATCACGGGGTAGGGAGTCAGGGTTGTTTGGTCTTGCCCCAGATCACTATAGTCAGTGATGGGGGTGGGCCATCTGGCTGCTGATTCATTTCTCCTTCTGTTACGCTAAGACTGCCTCAGATTTCCAGCCGGAGTGGGAGCTATTGTTAACCCCTGGCAGATACTTCCTTGCTAAGACATCCTGTTTATGACTGTGAGGCAGCTGCAAGAACACCGTTCTGCTCAGAACATTATAGTGGGTAGAAGCCATTTCAAGGCGTTTGGCGTTGTGACTGGCACCTGACTTCAAGCACACTAGCTTTGTGAAGAGAACAGTTACATGGCTGCAAAGTGTGGTTTCTGGTAAAGATCAACACGGCCAGATACAACTTAACGCCTTTTCTATGGGGCAGGGGAAGGAGTGCGTTTTATTTCTCATTTTTCTTTTTTTTTTGAGACGGAGTCTCGCTCTGTCGCCCGGGCTGGAGTGCAGTGGCCGGATCTCAGCTCACTGCAAGCTCTGCCTCCCGGGTTTAGGCCATTCTCCTGCCTCAGCCTCCTGAGTAGCTGGGACTACAGGCGCCAGCCACCTCGCCCGGCTAGCTTTTTGTATTTTTTAGTAGAGACGGGGTTTCACCGTGTTAGCCAGGATGGTCTCGAACTCCTGACCTCGTGATCCACCCGTCTCGGCCTCCCAAAGTGCTGGGATTACAGGCTTGAGCCACCGCGCCCGGCTCATTTTTCATAATTAAGAAAATATCAGCTGGGTGCGGTGGTTCACGCCTATAATCCCAGCACTTTGGGAGGCCGAGGCAGGCGGATCACCTGAGGTCAGGAGTTGGAGACCAGCCTGGCCAACATGGTGAAACCCCGTCTCTACAAGAAATACAAAAATTATCCAGGCGTGGTGGTGGGCACCTGTAATCCCAGCTACTCAGGAGGCTGAGGCAGGAGAATTGCTTGAACCTGGGAGGCAGAGGTTGCAGTGAGCTGAGATCATGCCACTGCACTCCAGCCTGGGTGACAGAGTATGTGAGCCTCCATCTCAAAAAAAAAAAAAAAGAAAATGTTATCCCAGTGGGATAACAGTTATATACACAATATTCTGTATATCTTCTCCCAGAATTGACAGTTGTTACCATTCTAGATTAATGGTTTTCTCTTGCCCTTTGTGTGTATTTGCATATGTGTTTGTGTGTATGATTGCTGAATTATTTGAAAATAAGTTGCAAGCATGATGACAGTTCTGTCCTCAGTACATCACTAAGCTTCTCCTAAGAATAGGATATCCTCTTGCATAACCATAGTACTCGTTGGCCGTATGTAAGAAAATTAACAATGGTTTCATATAGTCTAATATTGTTTGTGTTCGAATTTCCCTATTGTCCTAAGATTGTCTTTTATAGTTGTTGTTTTACAAACTAAGGTCTGATTAAGGTTCACTTACTACATTTGTTATTTCTCTTTAGACTCTTTTCATGCTAAATAATTTCCCCAAACTTTTTTTTTTTTTTAAATGACACTGACTTTCTGAACAGTTAAGGGCGTGTGTCTTGTAGGATGTTCCTTCCCTACATATGTTCCCTTTGAATAAAGCATTTTCCTGCTTGGTATCAGCTTAGTGGTTTTTGTTTGTTTGTTTGTTTGTTTGTTTTTGAGACAGAGTCTCGCTCTGTTGCCCAGGCTGGAGTGCAGTGGCACGTTCTCAGCTCACTGCAACCTCTGCCTCCTGGGTTCAAGCAGTTCTCCTGCCTCAGCCTCCCGAGTTGCTGGGATTACAGGCGTCCACCACTATGCCTGGCTAATTTATGTATTTTTAGTAGAGATGGGGTTTCACCATGTTGGCCAGGCTGGTCTCCAACTCCTGGCCTCAGGTGATCTGCCTGACTTGGCCTCCCAGTCAGCTTATTCTTAAGATGACACATGGCTAGAGCAGTGGTGCTGACCACGTGCTGTTCTCACCTCAGTGGCCGGGTCTTCTTATCTGACTTTTTGGGCATGATATAGACCAGCAGATAGTTCTGGAAGGAACCCCTTACCATTTGAGGTTCTGTTTGCAGTGAGGTGTGAGGTCTGTGACATCACTTGTGTTATGTAGGGACTAGGGACTTCAAAGCCCACCTCCCATTCACAGTCACTTGAAGGTTGGCATGTCCTCACTTGCTTTAAAAGTGCTTTCTTTGGCCTGGTTTGGTGGCTCATGCCTGTAATCCCAGCACTTTGGGAGGCCAAGGCGGGCAGATCACGAGGTCAGAAGATTGAGACCATCCTGGCTAACAAGGTAAAACTCCATCTCTACTAAAAATACAAAAATTAGCTGGGCGTGGTGGTACAAGCTTGTAGTCCCAGCTACTCAGGAGGCTGAGGCAGGAGAATTGCTTGAACCCGGGAGGCGGAGGTTGTAGTGAGCCAAGATCGCGCCACTGTACTCCAGCCTGGGCGACAGAGTGAGACTCCATCTCAAAAAAAAAAGAGGGGGGACTTTCTTTAAGGTATACTACAGGTGGTGGCTGGAATGAGGAATCTCTGACTGTAAAGATTATGCTTCCTTAATGGCAAAACAGTTGCAAACAACCAAGTAAATCCTTTGTCAACCAGATTGGTCAAATGGACTGAATCTAATCAAGGCATAATGTATGTTTGTAATAACCTTATCAGTGGCTGTCCGGCTTCCCTGTTGTTAATGTGAGACGGTTTCCTTTCACGGTGCTATTTTCTAGGAAATGATCACTTGTTATGGTTCAGGAATGTGGCTGGTCATTGCCATTTCCTTCATCTGCCTCTTAGCAAGTGTGGTGCACTTGTGGAGGAAACACACCCTTTTTTAAAAAAAATTTTTTTTTATATGTGTGCATTTTGCATTTTTTTAAATTGTGGGAAAATGGCCATAACATAAAATTCACTATCCATTTTTAAGTGTGGCATTAAGTGCAAACACCACTGCTATCCATCTCCAGAACTTTTTCAACTTCCCAAACTGAAACTCCATACTCATTAAACAATAACGCCCCATTCTCCCCTCCCCTCTGCTCCTGGTAACCTTTATTCTACTCCCTGTCTCTGTGAATTTGCTTATTCTAGGTACGTCCTAGAAGTGGAATCATATGCTTTCTGTTAGGTACCTCCTAGAAGTACAGTCACATGCTGTCTTTTTTTCTCTGGCTTACTTCACTCGTCATATGTTTTCAGGATTCATCCATGTTGTAGCATGTATCAGAATTTCATTCCTTTTTAAGGCTGAATAATATTCCTTTGTATGTCTATATTTTGCTTATCCATTCGTCTGCTGATAGACATTTAGGTTGCTACAATCTTTTGGCTATTGTGAATAATTCTGCTATGAAAACATGGGTGCACAAGTGCTGTTTGAGACCCTGCTTTCAATTATTTTAGGGATATACCCAGAAGTGGAATTGGTGGATCATATGGTAATCCTATATTCAGCTTATTTTTCAGGAGGAAGTGGCCTCACTCTGCTTTTTAAAGTAGGAAGAAAAAATGGTCATATTAGGTGACAGGGTCACAAGGCCACATGGGTGGGGCTGTGAGATATTGTTCTTGTCATGTGGTGAGATGAAAGCCAGGGTCAGTTTTGGTCTCCTCTGTGTGACCACATTGCTTCCTTTCTGCCACCTGAGCCCAGGAAGAGAGACAGTTTCATCTCGTTTCTAAAAGATTTGAAAGTGTTGTTTTATTTTTTATTTCCTGGTTGTTTAATAGATGCCAGTTGCCAGCCAGTTAGCATTTGTCGATCTATTCACTGAGCCCTACCTTGGATCTATTCACTGAGCCCTACCTTGCTTAGTTCCAGTGGGTTGAAAGGAGAGAGGGCTGGGGTGAGGTGGACCTCCAGCCACAGATCTTTGTGGTGGGCTTCCTTTCAGGGTTAACTATGTGAAAAGCATTTGTCCATAAGCTAATCAGAAATCTTTGTAAAAATCTAGTTCTCTATGAAGCATTTACTGTAGAGCAATCCTTAAGCATCCTTCTATCTGAGTAATCAGAGGGGGGCCAGTTGTCTTCTTTCATGGTAAGCAAAGCTCCACAGGAGTTCACAGAGTAAGGGTGTGGTTCAGCCTCCTAACCAACCATGGTTAGCCACAGGTGGCCAACCCAAGCCCAGACCTTTGACAAGCTGCAGAGTAAGTTGTTTCTTTTAGGCTGCTGGAGTCAGGCAAAGTGGGACTTTTAGTATTTTAGGTGCATGTTTATTTGCTTATTTTTGTTGTTGTCATTTTGAGATAGAGTCTCACTCTCTCTCTCAGTGTAGGGTGTTATGATGCCATCACGGCTAACTGCAGCCTTGACCTTCTGGGCTCAAGTGATTATCCCACCTCAGCTTCCCTAGTAGCTGGGACTACAGGTGTGCACCACCATGCCCAGCTTATTTTTTTAATATTTTATTTTGAGACCAGCCTGGCCCTGTTGCCCAGGCTGGTCTCAAAATCCTGAGCTCAAGCAGTCCCCCTGCCTTGGCCCCCCAAAGTGGTAGGATTACAGGCATGAGCCACCATGCTTGGCCATTAGGTGTATGTGTAAATCCATTTGCTTATATCAGTTACATAACCTGACTGTTATGTAAATCTTAAGCAAAAGAAAAATATATGAAATAAAATTTGAAACTCACCTCCCAACTGCCAATCTCATTTCTGCCTTCAAAGTTTGAGGTATTTATTTCCAGCCTTTTTTCTATGCTGAGTTAAACTGTGTATCTTTTTTGCTTTGCATTTCTTCCTGAGCAGTGTGGGAAGGCTACCTTTTAGACTTTATTTGTAATTCTTTATAATTTTTGCCTTACGTTCTTTTTGGGCAGAAAGATTATCTTATTATATAACAGTCTACGGCCATTTTTTCTTAAACTAAATTATTGGGAAATGAATAGAAATCCAGAGTGTAGTAGCAAATGACCTAGTATCTTTAACAGATTTGTAGCAAGGAAAAGGAAGTGATGGAGAGACAGCCAGAGGTTAAATGAGACTTAAGAGACTTAGCAACCATTTGTAATATGTGACCTTATTTGGATGCTATTCCAACTGATGGTTAAAAAAATTCATGATAGCCAGGTGCTGTGGCTCACACCTGTAATCCCAGCACTTTGGGAGGCCAAGATGGGTGGATCATGAGGTCAGGAGATCGAGACCATCCTGGCCAATGTGATGAAACCTCGTCTCTACCAAAAAATACAAAAATTAGCTGGGCGTGGCAGTGCATGCCTGTAATCCCAGCTACTTGGGAGGCTGAGGCAGGAAAATCGTTTGAACCCGGGAGGTGGAAGTTGCAGTGAGCGGAGATCGCACCACTGTACTCCAGCCTGGTGTTGGAGCTAGACTCCATCTCAAAAAAAAAAAAAAAAAAAAAAACATGATAAAG
>NW_012115821.1:14236107-14237595 GCF_000951035.1 Colobus angolensis palliatus | reverse complement strand
CTGGTCTTGAACTGCTGACCTCAGGTGATCCTCCCACCTCGGCCTCCAAAGTGCTGGGATTACAGGTGTGAGCCACCGCGCCCAACCTTTTTTTTTTTGAGCCGAAGTTTTGCTTTTGTTGCACAGGTTGGAGTGCAATGGTATGATCTCAGCTCACTGCAACCTCCGCCTCTGCCTCCTGGGTTCAAGGGATTCTCCTGCCTCAGCCTCCCGAGTAGGGATTACAGGTGCCCACCATCACACCTGGCTAATTTTTGTATTTTTAGTAGAGACAGAGTTTCATCATGTTGGCCAGGCTGGTCTTGAACCCCTGACCTCAGCTAATCCACCTGCCTTGGCCTCCCAAAGTGATGGAATTACAGGTATGAGCCACTGTGCCCGGCCTACTTTGGAATTCTTCATAATAAAAAGCTTTTTAAAAAGGTAATATTTGAACTTCTGCTCCTGGGAAGATGGAATAGAAGGACTTTTCCTAATTCTTTCTGCTAACTACAACTAAAACCCCTGGGCTATGCATAAGGAAAACATAGGGAGACTCTGAAAAAGGATGAGGTAGACCAACCAGGGATCTTGGGACTCGAGGAATGACACAGTACTGAATTCCTTGGGTTTACTTTGCTTTATATATTCCAGATTTGGCCAAAGAAAGAAGCCAACAACCTGAAAATGCCAGTGGGCACAAACACAGAAAGTGCCAACAAAAGCTCCCCTGTCCAGCCAGAAGACCAGGAAAGGGCAGCCCAGTGAGGCAGAAAACTTTTAAACAATCACTGCTCTACTCCAGGTCCACACCACAGAAAAAACGTGCAGCTCTGCACTTACGCAGAGTTGAATGGGGAGCCTAGGCTTTGACAGCAGTCTAGCAATAAGGAAGCCACTCTCCGGCGCCATGGAGAAGTAATGAGGCACTCCTAGTCCCTCCAGCCAGAACTTGCACCCCCATGCACCAGTAATGAGCCCCCCAATCTTGAGCATCAGTGGAGGTTGAATGGAGAACCTTGACTTCTTCCCCCACTGTTAGTAACAAGGTGTGTATCCTTCCCTCCCCTGCCAGCGTGGTATCATAAAACACCAGCTACAACAGAACGTTTACAGAAGACCCAGAGTCTCATTACATGATACCCCAAATATCCAGTTTCAGAAAAAAAAAAAATCACTTGTCATACCAAGAACCAAGAAGATCTCAAACTGAATGAAAAAGATAGTTGATGCCAACACTGAGGTGATAGAGATGTTAGAATTGTATGACAAAAATTTTAAAGCAGTCATTAAAAAAGGCTTCAGTAGCCGGGGCATGGTGGCTCACGCTTATAATCCCAGCACTTTGGGAGGTCGAGGCGGGCGGATCACCTGAGGTCGGGAATTCGAGACCAGCCTGACCAACATGATGAAACCCCGTCTCTACTAAAAATACAAAAAAATTAGCCAGGCGAGGTGGTGGGCACCTGTAATCCCAGCTACTCAAGAGGCTGAGGCAGAAGAATCGCT
>NW_012115821.1:14191188-14235422 GCF_000951035.1 Colobus angolensis palliatus | reverse complement strand
TTTTTTTTTTTTTTAAATTAAACACACGCATTAGCCTAGGCTTACACAGGGTCAGGATCATCATTATCACTGTCTTCCACCTCCACATCCTGTCCCACTGTCCCACTAGTAGGTCATCAGGGACAGTAATGTGTGGAACTGCCGTCTCCTATAATAACAATGCTTTCTTCTAGAATACTTCCTGAAGGGCTTGTTGAGGCTGCTATACAGTTAACTTAATTTTTAAATAGAAGATGCACACTCTAAAATGTAATGATAGAAAGTATAGTATATTAAATACACAAAACAGGAGCATTGTCATTTATCATCAAGTATTGTGTATTGAACATAGTTGTACGTGCTCTATACGTTGCTATGGCCAGCAGCGCAGTGGGTTTGTTTATACCAGCATCACCACAAACACATGAGTAATGCGATGTGTTACTGCGACGTCAGTAGGCAACAGGAATTTTTTGGCTTAATTTATAATCTTATGGGACCATCATTGTATGTGTGGACTATTTTTGACGGAAACTTCATTGTGCAGCAAATGACTATGTTAACAAATAAAACTGAGCTGTATATAATGAAGAAGTACACGTTATAACCAAGTGGGGTTTATTCCAGGGATGCAAGGCCTGGTTCACTATTAGAAAAGCAGTCAACACAGGCCGGGCACGGTGGCTCACGCCTGTAGTCCCAGCACTTTGAGAGGCCGAGGCGGGTGGATCACCTGAGGTCGGGAGTTTGAGACCAGACTGACCAACATGATGAAACCCCGTCTCTACTAAAAATACAAAATTAGCCTGGTGTGATGGTGGGCGCCTGTAATCCCAGCTACTTGGGAGGCTGAGGCAGGAGAATTGCTTGAACCCGGGAGGCAGAGGTTGCAATGAGCCGAGATCGCGCCATTGCACTCTAGCCTGGGCAACAAGAGCGAAACTCTGTCTCAAAAAAAGAAAAAAAACCAGTCAACGTAATCTTCCATATTAACAGACTAACAAAGAAAAGTTACATGATCCTATCAATAGATGCTGAAAAGGCATTTGACAAAATTCAACAGCCATCCGTGATAAGAATTCAAACAAAAGAGGAATGGGGGAACTTTCTCACTTTGATATAGAGTGGCTACTACAAGAAACCTACAGCTAACATTATGGTTAATAGACTGAATGTGTTCTCCTGAGAGAAACAAGGCAAGGATGGCTGTTCTGACCACTCTTATTCAACATAATGCTAGAAGTTTTAGCCAGTGCAGTCAGGTAAGAAAAGGAAATAAAAGACATGCTTATTGGAAAGTAAGAAATAATACTGTCTCTATTTGCAGATGTAGATGATTGTCTATGTAGAAAATCTCAAAGAATCCATGGTGGGGAGAAAACCCAAATACCCCGTAAGTGAGTTCAGCAAAGTCACAATATACAAGATCAATATGTAAAAATCAATTATATTTCTATATAATTTAATGAACAAATGGACACAAAAGTTAAAAATAGCGTAGCCTGTTTATAATTGCATTACAAAATGTAAATGTAATAAAACATATATAGGAGTTAAATGCTGAAAACTACAAAAACACTGATAAATAAAAGAGACCTAATGGAGCAATATAATGTCTTCATGGACTGTAAAAGTCAAATAGTGGGCCGGGCGTAGTGGCTCACACCTGTAATCCCAGCACTTTGGGAGGCAAGGGTGGGCGGATCATGAGGTCAGGAGATTGAGACCATCCTGACTAACACAGTGAAAGCCCATCTCCACTAAAAATACAAAAAATTAG
Source organism: Colobus angolensis palliatus (assembly GCF_000951035.1). NCBI lineage: Eukaryota > Metazoa > Chordata > Mammalia > Primates > Cercopithecidae > Colobus > Colobus angolensis. The sequence goes on along the minus strand of NW_012115821.1, from coordinate 14,233,663 downwards.
CTGGGCATGGTGACGGGCGCCTGTAGTCCCAGCTACTCGGGAGGCTGAGTCCCGAGAATGGCATGAACCTGGGAGGCGGAGCATGCAGTGAGCCAAGATTGTGCCACTGCACTCCAACCTAGGTGACAGAGTGAGACTCTGTCTCAAAAAAGAAGCCAAATAGTAAAGATACCACCTCTCCTCAAATTGTCATTGAGGTTCGATGCAATTGCTGTCAAAATCCCAGCAAGAGCTTTTGCAGATAGCAAGAAGAGTATTATTTTAAACATATATGGAAAGGCAAAGGAATTAAAGTAGCAAAAACAATTTTGAGAAAGAAGTACAACATGGAGTCATCAGCCTTCCTGATCTCAAGACTTACTGTATAGCTACAGAAGTCAAGATTTTGTGGTATTGGTCAAAGGATAGACATTATAGATCAGTGAAACAGAATTGCAGCCCCACACAAATATGCACAACTGATTATTGACAGAGGTGCAAAGATAAGTCATTGGAGGAAAGAACCTTTTCTGCACATGGTGGCAGAGAAATTGAACATCCGTAGGCAAAACAAAACAAAAGCAAACCCCAAACCAAAAAACAAAAAACCCATATAACTATAAAACTTTGAGAAAAAAACATAGAAGAGAATCTTTGAGATCTAGAGCTAGGCAAATAGTTCTTAGATTTGACACCAAAAACATGATCCATTAAAAAAAATAAATTGGACTTCATCAAAATTAAAAACTTTTTAACGTTTTAAGAAGGATGGTCTGTCTCAAAAGCTCAACATGGTACATGGTGGTTGGCCTTTATGTGCTGTTGAGGGTTTTCTTGCATCAAAGGGTGTACTCCTGGGTCACCCACTGTCCTGCAAGACAAGCTGTCTTAGCCCTCACCCTGTAAAAGCCACCCGGACACATCTCAGACAGAACTCAAAATATTGCTGAGACTGGGATCTGGGGGCTGGATTTAACTTTTACAAACAATTTAAAACTTTTTACAGTTAAGAGGATGAATACACAGCTAAAGACTGGGGGAAAAATTTGCAAACCATATGTCCAACAAAACACAAGTATCTAGAACATGTAAAGAACTCTCAAATCTCAGTAGATAAAAAATAGACAAACACTTAACCAAACAACCCAATAAGAAAATGGGCAAAAGACATAAACAGTTTCTGCTAAAGAGTACATCCATATGACCACAAAAAAAAAAATAGAAATTTGTTCAGTATCATTAACCATGAGAAAAATGCAAATTAATCCTAGTACACACTATCAGAACAGCTAAAATAAAAAGTATTAATACTGATAACACTGAATGTGGAAAGGATGCAGAGAAACTGAATCTGGGTCACTCATACATTGCTGGTGGGAATGTAAAATGGTGTAGCTACTTCGGAACACTGTTTGGCAGTTTCTTAATAAAGAAATAGGCTGGGCACAGTGGCTCACTTCTGTAATCCCAAGCACTTTGGGAGGCTGAGGCTGGAGGATCACTTGAGCCCAGGAGTTTGAGACCAGCCTGGGCAACACAGGGAGATTGTGTCTCTACAAATAATTTTTTTTTTTTTTTTTTTGAGACAGAGTCTCGCTCAGTCGCCCAGGCTGGAGTGCAGTGGCACGATCTCGGCTCACTGCAAGCTCCACCCCCTGGGTTCATGCCATTCTCCTGCCTCAGCCTCCCCGGTAGCTGGGACTACAGGTGCCCGCCACCACGCCCGGCTAATTTTTGCATTTTTAGTAGAGACGGGGTTTCACCGTGTTAGCCAGAATGGTCTCGATCTCCTGACCTCGTGATCCATCCACCTCGGCCTCCCAAAGTGCTGGGATTACAGGCGTGAGCCACCGCGCCCGGCCTACAAATAATTTTTAAAAATTATCCAGGTGTGGTGGTACACACCTGTGGTCCCAGCTACTCAGGAGATTGAGGCAGGAGGATTGCCTGAGCCTGGGAGGTAAAGGTTACAGTGAGCCATGATTGAGCCACTGCATGATCCAGCCCGGGCTACAAAGTGAGACTGTTCTCAAAACAAAAACAAAAACAAAACCTCAAAAAACAGTACATGCAGCTACCATATGGCCCAACAATTGCACTCCTTGGCATTTATCGCAGAGGAATGAAAACTTACTGTATAGGAGAGCCACTGTTTTTCCTTCTATATTCTCATAGCTAAAGAAAAAAAACTTTTCTTCTGTACTACTCCTCTCAGTACTTCACTTCTGGTCACCAAAATCTATGGACTTTTCCCCCCATACTGACCAATTCTCCAATTTTATGTGGACAACAAGTAGGTGTCCTATAATCAATTCGCATCAATTCTGACACTGTCTACCTGAAGTTAGTGCGGACCCCACTAAGGGCTCAGTCCCTCAAAACTCACCCCGACTTCAGGGGCTAGTCAGAAGTGGTGGGTCCTCAGGCTACCCGCAACTTCTGTCCAGGTTTGCTACAAATCAGAAGTTCCCATTACCCCTTCCTCCTGTTGCATTATTTGCTAGAGTGGCTCACAGAACTCAGGGAAACACTTCCCTTTAGCAGTTGTGTAGTGAAGGATATGATAGAGGATACAGATGATCCTCCAGATGAAGAGGTGCACAGGGCAAAGTTTAGAGGGGTTTTGAACACAGGAGCGTCTGTCCCCATGAAGTTGGGGTGGGCCATCCTCTTGGCACATGGATGTGTTCACCAACCCAGAAGCTCTCTAAACTCCGTACTTAAGGGATTTTTGTGGAGGCTAAGTCACGTAGGCATGATTGACATTAATTGAGACTACAGTTCCTCTCCCTTCCTTGTAGGATGGGGAGTGGGGCCAAAAGTTCTAAGCTTCTGATCATGACTTGGTCTTTCTGTTGATTAGCCCCATCCTGAAAGCTATCCGGGAGCCCACTAAGAGTTGCCTCATTAGAACAGAAGATGGTCTTGTCACCAAGGACATTCCAAGGAGTTTAGGAACTCTGGAACCAGGGACCTAAATATATAATTTCTTACTATTTTATGCTTACATTCACACACACACACACACACACACACACACCCCTATGCACAGATGTTTACAGCAGCTTTACTGGTAATAGACAACTAGAAATAACCCAGATGTTCTTCAGTGGGCGAATGGTTAAACTGTAGTACGTCTATACCATGGAATATTAGCTACTCAGCAATAAAAAGGAAAAAAAACCATTGATAGAAGCAACAAGCTGGGTGAACCTGTAGACAATTATGTGTAGTGAAAAAGACCAGTCCTAAAAGGTTACATAGTTATGATTCCATTGATGTGATATTACCGAAATAATAAAATTACAGTGTGGAGAACAGGTTAGTGATTATCAGGGCTAAGGAGAGTGTGGGTGTGGTTATGCAAGGGCAGCAGGAGGACTCCCTGTGCTAAAGGGAATGTTCTCTATTTTGATTGTATCAACGTCAGTACCCTGATTGTGAGATTGAGTCATAGCTTTTTACCGTGTTACCACTGGGGAAACTATTTTGAGACAGAGTCATGCTCTGTCGCCTAGGGTGCGATCTGGGCTCACTGCAACCTCCACCTCCCCGGTTCAAGCAGTTCTCCTGCCTCAGCCTCCCAGGTAGCTGGGATTACAGGCATGCGCCACCACGCCTGGCTCATTGTTGTATTTTTAGTAGAGACGGGGTTTCACCATGTTGGCCAGGCTGGTCTTGAATGCCTGACCCCAGGTGATCCACCTGCCTCAGCCTCCCAAAGTGCTGGGATTACAGGCGTGAGCCACCGTGCCCAGCAAGGGCATTGTTTCTTACACCTACAGGTAAAATCTGTCTCAGTGAATTTGCTCAATCATCTTAAAATAAAAAGGTTATTTTAAAAAATGGTTGAATGTAATTTTTAAACATGTCAGGCAATGCAATAAATGCTGCTTAATGAGAAATAAGCTTCCCTCCTCCCTGCTGTGTTGCTTCCATCAAGGCAAGCTCTGCTACTACTTACTAACTACGTTATTTTCCACAATTTCGTATAAACTCCTGACTGAGGTTCTCTGAATATCAAAATTGGATATTGCTTCAGTAACATGGACAAAATTAAGGCTTTCAACCTGTCTGATTGTCCTTGTCAAGGCAGTTTGTCCCCATTTCCAATGTGGGATCTGCAGGGCTGGGTCCCATCTCTCAGTTCCCTGAAAGAGATGCAGTGGGCGATGGCTCATGCCACACTCTTGCCCGGCTTCTAACGTGTCTGTGTAAACCTGTGGCAGGAATCGAGCCCACTGGAAACATGGTGAAGCAGCCAGCCAAATTCACTGTGGACACCATCAGCGCCGGGCAAGGAGACGTGATGGTGTTTGTTGAGGACCCAGAAGGGAACAAAGAGGAGGTATGTTTGAGGATGCTGCCTTTCCTTTCTAGCACCTCATGGAACTTTTGGGGCTTGTAATGAGGCCAGGGACTGTGCCTCCATTTTCCTCATTTCAGCTCACAACAGAAAGTTGTTTTTTTTTTTTTTTTTACCAGAAGGATACTGAGGCTTATAGCTGTTAAAGTAACCTGCCCAAGAGCTGAGCCTTGAAATTGAACTTAAATTGATTGCCGGGGACACAGTGTTTAATGAAATAAAGGATACTTTGTGTTTAGCAAAGGTGCCTTGTCAGTTGAGGTTTTATTATTTTTATTTATTTATTTATTGAGACGGAGTTTCACTCTTGTTGCCCGGGTTGAAGTGCAGTGGCACAATCTTGGGTCACAGCAACCTTCACCTTCCAGGTTCAAGCGATTCTCCTGCCTCAGCCTGGCTGATTTTTGTATCCTGAGTAGCTGGGAGTACAGGAATCTGCCACCATGCCTGGCTAATTTTTGTGTTTTTAGTAAAGACAGGGTTTCACCACATTGGCCAGGCTGGTTTCGAACTCCTGAACTCAGGTGATCCACCCGCCTCGGCCTTGCAAACTGCTGGGATTACAGGTGTGAGCCACCGAGCCCAGCCTCATTTGAGGTTTTAGATACTGATGGCCAGAATAATAAGATAGTCTTGCCCCGCTCTCTTCCCACACTGGCCATTCTTTGGTTCCTCCCTCAGAGCCTTTGCACATGCTGTTCTTTCTATCACTTATTAGGACCTATTTTATTCTTGGCATTTAGCATAATTTGCAGTTCTTAAGTTTACTGCTGGATGGTCCGTTTCTCCCACTGGGGTGGGGATTGTGCCTGACTTGCTCATGTTTTATTTTTAGTACCTAGCAGTGGGACCAGCATTTCATAAGCTTTCAGTGAACTATTGAGTGGATAAAGGTTTAAGTTTCTTACTTCATATTCCCTCTTACCTAGAGAGTGCCAGCCTGATGCTGGACACTGGAGAGTCCTGACTCTGTTATGCTTCTGCACTGTGTGGTTTTGTTTCTGTGACTTTTGGCAGCTTCTCTCTTGGGGCATTGTGCAAGAGGGACAGAAGCTTGCCAGCATCTTCAGTGTTCCCAACCTGGCAGCTCCTGCAGAACCCCTGCTGACACAGCATGCTCCTTACTCACACCGGCGCCTTTTCTAACTGTTGCCCACCTTTCCTCCTAGGCACAAGTGACCCCTGACAGCGACAAGAACAAGACATACTCTGTGGAGTATCTGCCCAAGGTCACTGGGCTGCACAAAGTAAGATGAAGCAGCATGGCTGTGGCTTGGGCTGCTTTTGGGACTTGGAGAAGAAAGATAGCCCAGGAAAAAGAGTGTTTTTCTTAAGTGAATTTCTGATTTTCCTTTCTGATTATAGAAGGATCTATGCTCCTCATAGAAAATTGGAATCGCTAGGATTCCCTCGACTAGCTAGGATGAGTTGTTTGCAGTGTGGTAAGGTTTTTCCAACTCCATCTAGGTAACTAATGGTTGCAGCTGTGTGTCTGGAGTGTAGATGCTGTGGTGACTACACTATAGATGGGCTCTTTTTCCTTGATTCTTTTTTTGGAGATGGGGTCTTGCTCTGTCGCCCAGGCTGGAGTGCAGTGGTGTAGTCTCAGCTCACTGCAATCCCCGCCTCCTGGCTCAAGCGATCCTCTCACCTCAGCCTCCCGAGTAGATGGGATTATAGGTACCCACCACCACTCCCGGCTAAGTTTTGCATTTTTAGTAGAGACCGGGTTTTCACCAGGTTACCTAGGCTGTTCTTGAACTCCTGACTACAAACTATCCTCCCGCCTCAGCCTCCCAAAGTGCTGGGATTATAGACGTGAGCCACCGCACCCTGCTGGCTCTTTGTCCTTAATGCTTTCTTAAGTACTCCCCTTGGAGGTGCTCTGGAGGGGCTGTCAGCATTGAAGGCTGAGGTTGGAGTAGTTCAGCTGAATATAGTAGAGGGAAATGGCCCCCTCAGCACCTGGAGAAATGATAGGGATTGAGGCCTCAGGCTCTTTGTCTTGGCAACCTTTCGTGTTCTGTTTGAGATGACATCCAGGTGGCCTATAGGGCAAGAGCTAAGAGAGACTGTCTTGCAGGAGAGTGGGGTGACCCAGGATCACACTTTTCATTGGAAGAAAGCCCTCAACAGCACATAAAGGCCAATCCCATCATGTACCTGCCCAGACTTTGGAATGTAGACTGAATATAGACCACCTTGGGCTTTAGTGAATTCACCTGGAACGATGGCCTTAGCATTCTCTTAGACTCTTAGAATATGATGCATTTGGAGTAAATGCCCTTGAAGGGAGCATTTATAATGTAATTAATTCATTCCAATCAAGTATAGGTTCATATGAAACCCAACCCAATTACTCCCCAAAAATTTCAAAGATGAGAACAGTGACTCAAGTTTTAGATGGAAATCATTCTGCTTTGTCCCAAATCCATGTGTCTAACTAAGAATGATCTTGGTCCCTTGAAAAAACAGTTTGGCTGTGGATTTGAAATCCTGGAACTGTACATTTTATTCTGAGGGATAGTGGCCCATTCAGCCCCCTGAAAGGACTCAATGTCCAGAGATTGAAATGTGTTTGTTTCCTATTAAAGAGACTAAGCGTATCTAAGGTCAGCATTTTTATTTTGCTAAAGGTGTGATGCCTCAGACCCAGCTGTATGGCTAAAGGGGCCAGGTGGGAGTCCTATTCAGGCTGTTAAACTTGGTTCCAGGGCTCCTCATTTTAGACACCTTGTGTGTGCCATCATGGGAGGGTAAGAGAGGTAATCATCAATGTATGTGGCTTGATGGCAGTCTTGCTGGGCGCACAGAGAACTGATTATGTATTTCTCACCTATCTGTTACCTACAGGTCACAGTCCTCTTTGCAGGACAGCACATCTCCAAGAGCCCATTTGAAGTGAATGTTGACAAGGCCCAGGGAGACGCCAGTAAAGTCACTGCGAAAGGTCCAGGGTTGGAAGCTGTGGGGAACATCGCCAATAAGCCCACCTCCTTTGACATCTACACGGCAGGTAACGTGCCTCTCCTCCACGGATCTGACCTTTGGGCTTCCTTCCAAAGGCTGAAATGTGATCTTCAGGAACTTGAAGGCCTGACCTTTTGTCTTTTAAATCAAATAATCACAAAGACAGTTTTTTCAAATGTGTTACATTAGATTTTTCAAAACCAGCTTTTCTTCTCTAAAATACTCAAGCTTCACTTGAATAAGACATACTTCTTGAATTGTCAGCTTCTTTTCCATGTAGTACATAGAAAATGCAGAAAAAGGAAACATTCAACCGTAAACCCTTCCACCCCTAGAAAATAGTTAACATCTTGGTGTGGACCTCCCTGAGAGCTTGTCTCCTGTTTGCCTTTTTTTTTTTTGGCGGGGGAGGGGTACAGAGAATCGCTCTGTTGCCCGGGCTGGAGTGCAGTGGCGTGATCTCAGCTCAGTGCAACCTCCACCTCCTGTTTCAAGCAATTCTCACGCATCAGCCTCTCAAGTAGCTGGGATTACAGGCGTGCACCACCATGCCTGGCTAATTTTTGCTTTTTTTTTTTTAGTAGAGATGAATTTCACCATATTGGCCAGGCGGGTCTCAAATTCCTGACCTCAAGTGATCTGCCCACCTTGGCCTCCCGAAGTGCTGGGATTACAAGTGTGAACCACCACACTGGTCCTGTTTACATTTTGCACTCAGCAGCAGTGAGCTTTCAGAGAGGGTGACCTGGGCTCAAGGAATGCTTGCTTTCTCATAGGAGCTGGTGTGGGTGACATTGGTGTGGAGGTGGAAGATCCCCAGGGGAAGAACACTGTGGAATTGCTCGTGGAAGACAAAGGAAACCAGGTGTATCGATGTGTGTACAAACCCATGCAGCCTGGCCCCCACGTGGTCAAGGTCTTCTTTGCTGGGGACACTATTCCTAAGAGTCCCTTCATTGTGCAGGTTGGGGAAGGTGAGTGCTGGGTGTCTGGCCTGATCGGCTTCTCATGTGGAAACTGACTGCACAGCTGGGCAGGGAGGCCAGGAAAACAGGGTCCAACAATGACCTTATGCCTGTCCTTTTCTGCCAGGGCTACTTCAGCAGAAAGTGGCTTACTTTATCCTCAATATATTAATATTAATATCTTCTATGAGCCACGCAGAGACCTAAGTGCTTTACTTATATTAACTCATTTACTTCTCTCCAAAACACATGTACAGGAGAGTCATTATCCTCACTGAGGGAGGTGGGACTGAGGCAGTGGGAGGAGTCGGCATCATAACCGAAGTTAGCAGCAGCAACATGGGCCCTGCAGCCTCCATTGCTTGGCCTTTACTGGCCCAGGCACTTACCATGACTGCATCTAATCATTGCATCAGCCTGTGTGTTGCAGGTGCTATTATTATCCCTAGCTTGCAGGTGGAGATGCTGAGGCTTAGATAATGTTAGGTGTCAGTACTACAAGGCGTCATCAGTAGGGCTAGAACCGCAGACTCTGTTGGCCTTACCGTTAACTATTCTGCTAAACTCCCTCTGGCGCTGGGGGTATGCATTTTTCTCAAATGTTAGACTCTCTCCCTCTGACTTTGTTGCCCCTTTTTTTCTGTTTTGTTTTGTTTTGTTTTCCAACTGTACTACCTTTTCTAACCCACGCTTGCCTTTCCCTCTTCTGTCCTCCGAATCTGCGTCTGCAGACGTGGCTTCCTCTTCCGAATCCTACCTCTGGGCCAGCCTGGACCCTGAAGCTGTTGGCTTCCTAGTTGAGACCACTGGGCCAGAGGCCTCTTGCTTGGTAAGGGCTGGTTGGGTGGGACTTCCTTGCCAGTTCTTTGTGCTGCTTGTGAATGTTAGCTGGGCCCGTGCTCTGTGTGATTTTAGGAAACTCCTGTGCAGGTGTTATTATTACAGCTTGTCCAGCCGGAACCCAAACCCACTCTCTAATTGCCTTTAAACACATCTAGGGCTTTTTTAGATAGTGGAGGAGCTGGTGGTGCCCTTCAGACTCTAGCCCCATTTAATGTTTATATGAACTCAGCAGTTACTCTTTTGATGTTGAGACTGTTGCACACGTTCATAATTTCCATGAGTGTGTATGTTTCTTAAGACACATTAAAACCCTCCGAGGAAGTCCTGTCATTGTATTGTGACTTATTTCTGGTGTGACCAACTTTTCTCCCTCTACAAAGAAAAAACAGGCAAAAAAATTCTAATATATTCCCAAGCAAAGCTCTTTTTTACATAAGAGAGCATTTTGAATAGATTTCCTAATTCTACTATTGTTTTCCAACCTTTCCTCACTCATGGACTTCCTTTTTCTTTTCTGGCCTGTACATCCTATACTATTTAGCATTTAATTAATAACCTTTTTCTTTTAATTTACTAACATCCCCTCTCCCACCTAAATGATTTTATATATGTAAAATGTATATATATATATTTGTAAAAAAATATATATATATATATTTGCAGGGGGGCGGTGGGAAAGATACAGGGTCTCACTCTGTCTTTTGGGCTGGAGTGCAGTGGTACCATCATGGCTCACTGTAGCCTCGACCTCCCAGGCTCAAATGATCCTCCCACCTCAGCCTCCTGAGTAGCTAAGACTGTAGATGTGCACCACCATGCCTGGTTAATGTTTTACCTTTTTTTCCCCCCTTTTCTTTCTTTTTTTTTTGAGACAGAGTCTCACTCTCTCACCCAGGCTGGAGTGCAGTGGTGTAATCTTGGCTCACTGCAGCTTCTGCTTCCCTGGTTCAAGTGATTCATGCCTCAGCCACCTGAGTAGCTGGGACTACAGGTGCACACCACCACACCCAGCTTAGTTTTTTTGTACTTTTAGTAGACACGGGGTTTCACCATGTTGGCCAGGCTGGTCTCGAACTCCTGATGTCAAGTGATTCACCTGCCTCGGCTTCCCAAAATGCTGGGTTTACAGGCATGAGCCACCATGCCTGGCCTAATTTTTCTCTTTTTGTGGAGATGGGGTCTCACTATGTTGCCCAGACTGGTCTTAAACCCCTGGACTCAAGCAGTCTCCCTGCCTCAGCCTCCCAAAGTGCTGGGTTTACAGGTGTAAATGATTTTATGTTAAAAGAAACTTTTTATCACTTTCGCAATGGAAAACCGAAGTCACTTGCCGTAAAGTGCCACCATAAGCTTATGTTCATCCATAAAACATCTAAAATCATCTCTAACTCCAAGAGTATATGTATGACTCTTTGGGAAGCAGTTCTTTGCCAAATAGCCAGCTAAGGCCATTGCAGGAAGGATGAACCAGAGAAGGAATTACCTTCCGTCTATGGAGTAGAGTCCCATCTTCTGAAGTCTGTGACCTTCCTGTATAGAGAGTTGTCAAATTTGCAGTATTTGAAAGGAATTTGAAAGGAAAAGCCACTTAATAGTATGACATTTTCCCCACTAGTCTCCCGTTTCTATTTACTGAAAAGGTTGTCCGTGCTGGGCAGAGGATTTATTCTAGGGCATAAAGGTATCTTTTATCAACCTCTACATACCATGGAACAGTAGTTCTGTGGACATTTCAATAAGGGATATTAGAAACTATCTTTGTCCTTAACTTTTAGACTTACAACTTTAGGTTTTCAAGCTAGACCCGGAAATGAAATCAGCAGTGGTTTTTACTGCTAATTATTGCCTTTATAGCCACCCACATTCAGAAGGCCTTGTAACAGACAGCACTAAAAGATTGGTCTGCCTCAGCCAAGGTGGGGCTGAACTGGTCTTTTTCCAAGCTGTGTTGGTTGTTTTTGCCTGGTTGTTCAGGTGGAAGACAACAACATTTAGACACTTAAAAATGGCTGACCCAGGTTTTGGAACCCAGACAGGCATTTTCAAGTACTGCATTTTCCAAGAAGACTTGAAAAAGTCCAGTCTATCCAAATACTGAGCCCTTGAGTATGGCAGTGAGGTTTGAATAATGTCCAGTACTCGGCCTTAACTCCCTTTCACAAATTAAAGGTTAAATGCTGGTACCAGGAGCACAGCATGGATTTGCTGTGCTCTCCTGTTTTCTTTGCCAAAGTCGCTTTTCTCCAGTCCTTCTGTGGTGTGACTGGACAAAGTTATGTTGTGTCTGTATTTGCTGCCTGAGTGGGACCCCTGGTCTTGGGCAACTACTGCATACTATTTGTGCAAATATTTTCTTGGCGGGTAGCTCCAGGTTACCTTGGCTTTCACAACTCGGACTAAAGAATGAAAGATTGAATTGATGTCAAAACTGTGCTTGCAGCCTGCAATCCAAATGCCTGCCGGGCCAGTGGCCGAGGCCTGCAACCCAAAGGCGTCCGTATCCGGGAGACTGCAGATTTCAAGGTTGACACCAAAGCTGCAGGAAGTGGGGAGCTCAGTGTAACCGTGAAGGGTCCTAGTAAGTGTTCCTTTGTTTCTCTATCTCAGGTGTGGTTTTGACTAACTTTGCAGTCATGGCATATGGATTTCATCCCACGGCTGGTTTTCCTCAATAATCCCAAAGGCTATGTCAGGATTTGAGGCTATCTGGGCTCCTTGGGGAAGACAGCAGTGATTGATTAGTAATGTCTGCCCTGGATGCAAACAGTGGGTGGCTTGACAGCTTTGCATTGCATCAAGACTTCTGGGAGTAGAAAAAGCAGTGATGTAAAGGAGTTGGGGAAATGCTGCTGTTGGAAACAAACGGCTCATTTTTTAGTTTAGAAATGTAGGCTCAGAGAGGAAGGCTCTTGCCCAAGGTCATCCAGCTTTTGTAAGCATCTGAGCTGGAATTCAAGCACAGTCTCCAAAACCAGTGATTTTCTCACTACAGGTTAAATTTTATAGAGTATGAAATTATGTCGAGTACTTAATTACTATGATCAGTGCTTATAGAAGGAGAATAAAATTCCCTAAGATTAAGTTTTCTTCGTAGATAAATGCCATTTGTGGAGGGACAGGTTAAACCCTGCAACCCATTCTCTCTCCCTCTTTTGGGGAAGGAGACAGCAGATGTGGGGACGGGTGTCTTCACTTTTTTCCTTGGAACAGAGAAGCATTTCAGCACTTCTAGTCTTGGGTGTAGCAGCCTTTAGTGGTTTTACTCCCATGCCTGTGGAATCTTGAGCTTCCTGTATCAGGATTGCTCTTACCCTCTGTGTTCCCAACAGGCTGGGACAGGAGCATTCTGAGCTCCGGAAAGTTAATATTTGACTTCACAGCACCCAGCTTTGGGGCAGGCTGTGCCCTGAGGGTAGCCAAGGTTCTAGACTGCCCAGACCTGGAGTCAAGCTGCTTGGGGGCTGTCTTCCCTCCCAGATTATTGCAACAGAAGCCAAGGAGGGGAGTGTGTGTGTGTCTGTGTCTCTCTGTGTGTGTGTGCCTGCGTGCATGCGTGTGTGTGTGTGTTTTCTCCTGACCTTGGATACTTGCTTGACTCAACAACTTTCTCGGCCAAACCTCAGGGCTCAACACAAAACAGGTTCTTGCCTGATGGCTGGGTTTAGAGTTTGCAGCGTCGCATCTAAAACCTGTCCTCTTGCAGATAGCGTCCAAGGACTTTCTTGCTTTTGTTGTCCAGCTTTCGATGGAAAAGGATATGCTGGAACACTTAACTTAAAACTCATACCAAATACTTCTAAAGGTTTGCTTCTTCCCCAGTGTTTGTGGGGGACTGGGAAGGGTAGCTATGATTATTGGGAAATACTGAAATGTGACTGGATTTATCTTTACACAGGTCCAGGGAGTTCAGGACCTCAGGGCCCCTCGTAGCCAAGTGAGATTTCTAAAGCTGGGAAGTCCTCCATTTCCTCATACCTTGAAGCAGAGATGGCTGTGTTTTTAGCTTTGAAGTAATCTCCCAGGCTTGGTGGGGAGAGGTCCCATACTCTGGGGCAGTCCACTTGGTTTTTATGTATGGTTTATGTTTTGTCAGTGTGGCTGCCTCTCTCTTCTTGTCCTTTTGATTCTCATTTTGGGCCTAGGATTGTGTTGGAAAGATTGTCTCCTTCCTTCCCACAGAGGGTCTGGAGGAGCTGGTGAAGCAGAAAGGCTTTCTGGATGGGGTCTACGCATTTGAGTATTACCCCAGCACCCCGGGGAGATACAGCATTGCCATCACATGGGGGGGACACCACATTCCGAAGAGGTGAGGCTCCTGCTGCAGAGGGGTCCTCTCTGGAGGGTGCTCGGCCCAGGGCAGACTCACGGGTGGTTGCTTCCCGGGTTGCAGGAGGGAAAGAGATCTGCTTTGTTGAAAACTTCTTTTTTTTTTTTCAGAGCAGTACAGACATTTGGCCTGTTCCCAAAAGCAGCAGAAAGTTGCTGTGGTTTTAGCTGACTTGCTTTAAATCAAATGCTGGCGGTTAGGGGCTGGTGGGAGGCAGGGGAGGCAGAAGGAGCAGTTAGAGCAAATGGGCTGTGTGTCTAGATGCCTGCATATACACTGAGATTCTCTTTTTCAATGAACTCCTTTGTTCATGAATGCCACGGGGCAAAATCTGCTGTGGTTTACATTAAGACCGTCTACGTGAGTGCTTTCAGGGGCCAAGGGACGCAGTCTACAGCTTTGCCTTGTGGGCAATGCACTTGCCCCTCTGCGTTCTGTGTTTTCCAGTTCCCCTGGGGGTGCAACTTTAAACTCCGAATAAATTCAGTTAGCCTTGAGAAATATTTGGGCATTATTGGGTTCTGAATACCTACCACACTTTTTTTTTAAGCCTCCCATGCCAAGGTTACAGCACGTTCATTCATGTATGAGATAAAACCCATTCAGCCGAGTTTTCTGGTTATAGCATAAGCAGGATATAGTGTGTGTGGACTCTCTCACTTTCCAGAGTCATAGTCTGGGGAGGCCTGCACACAAAGGTAAAGGACCAGGAGGCTGGTGCAAAGCAGCGTGGCTTGAGTGTCAACCTAGTGGCCATCTGAGCTCCCAGAAGCAGTCACATTACATTATATTGTTGACATAACAATAGCTATGGGTGAGGGGCCTGTGGGAGGAAAGGGCTGGCTGGAGTTTGGGATGCCAGGTGAAAGGATCAGGCAAGTGGGAAGAATGCAAAGGAACTGCAGCTTATGGCTATAGTGAGGCCTTACTTTACTCTTCTTTGATGCTTCTATTCCTTTCCCTGTAGTCCCTTTGAAGTTCAAGTTGGCCCCGAAGCGGGTATGCAGAAAGTCCGTGCTTGGGGCCCTGGGCTCCATGGTGGGATTGTTGGGCGGTCAGCAGACTTCGTGGTGGAATCCATTGGCTCTGAAGTGGGGTCTCTGGGTAAGTGGACGCAGCTGACCGGCATCTTCTGGAGGACTGAGGATTACAGGGCTTCTGGGCTGTGTCAGGTTGGATGTTGGGGCCTTGCCTAGCCTCAATACCTTTAGCTTCCTGGCCTCCTAGCCACCCTAAGCTATCTCTGCGTGCTGCTGTAGAGTTGCCATTTCCATTTGCAGTTGCCTCTGATACCAGCATTCATTCATCCAGGAGAGTTGGGGGCAGAAGCCTTACGTGGGTATTGTGCCTTAAACAATGCTTGGAACGTAGTAAACACTTAGCAAATAGTGTTGACTGACCTATAGTTTAGATGAATGAATGAATGAATTTTGCTGAAATTTGGATTTGGAAGATAAATATTTTCTTTGGAGCACAGCTGAAGTATATTTTAAATACATGTCTAATGTATATATGATCATTTTATATCAGGAGTCAGCCAGCTTCTTCTATAAAGGGCCAGATGGCAAATATTTTCCACCTGTGGGCCCTATGGGCTCTGTCACAGTTATTTGACTCTGCCATTGTAGGCCTGAAAGCAGCTATAGGAATACGTAAACAAATGGGTGTGGCCATGTTCCAGTAAAACTTTATTTGCAAAAGTAAGCAATGGGCCAGATGTGGCCTTCAGACTGTAGTTTAGCAACCCCTGTTTTAGGTAATAGCAATAAGCAAAAGAGAAAAACAAGAAATCACATTTATTTTTCCCTTCTAGAGAGATGATATTAATTGTCTTGTATATTCATAGTCTAGAGATAATATTAAGCCTTTTAGTGTATCCTTCTAGACTTTTTTCTCTGTACATATGCATGCAAATATTGATTTGGTACAGAAAATATCTTGGACAAGTCTTTATATCTTTATGTGTAAATATAGGGTATGCTTTCATTTTCCATGGCTTCCATGGAATTCCACTGTATGGCTGTATCCATTGTCAGGCTCTCTAGTTATTTCCAAGGTTTTGCTATGAAAACAGTGCTGACTGCGTATCCTTGGTAATTGCCTTCAGATAAAAACCCAGAAGTAGATTTGGTGGTGCTAAGAGTGGGTGTTGGTTCAAGGCTTTTGCCACATGTTGCCACATCTCCAACAGAAAGGTTTGCTGGTTGGACTTCCCCTGTTGGATGATGATAAAATACATATAATGTATTTAATACTATATATATATATATTTCACCCCTTCTATCTCTACTGAAGACTCAATGAGCTTGGTTTTCGGAGAAAGGGACACAAACAGATTTCAATCTTCTGGTCAACACTTGGCTTTTAGGGAGGCAGCGGGAATGAGTTGTCATAACATAGAATAGGTGGTTTCCACCATATAACCAGGGAGACCCTTCTACCTCCACCCCCTAGGGTTTGCCATTGAAGGCCCCTCTCAGGCAAAGATTGAGTATGACGACCAGAATGATGGATCATGTGACGTCAAATACTGGCCCAAGGAGCCTGGCGAATATGCTGTTCACATCATGTGTGATGACGAAGACATCAAGGATAGCCCGTACATGGCCTTCATCCACCCAGCCACGGGAGACTACAACCCTGATCTGGTGAATCAGCTGCTGTGCTTCTATCTTCTTGTCCCTGGCCCCTGGTTCCTCACCCCCATGCCCGAAGTTGCCTTAAGCAGCATGTTGAGAGACGGCAGAGAGGAATCATTTGGATTTTAGGAAGGAAACAGGTCTGCATTTGTTTGTTTTGAGACAGAGTCTTGCTCTGTCACCCAGCCTGGGATACAGTGGCATGATCTCAGCTCACTGGAACCTCTGCCTTCTGGGTTCAAGCGATTCTCGTGCCTTAGACTCCCAAGTAGCTGGAACTACAGGCATGCGTCACCACAGCCGGCTAATCTTTGTATTTTTTAGTAGAGATGGGGTTTCACCATGTTGGCCAGGCTGGTCTGGAACTCCTGACCTCAAGTGATCCACTCTCCTCGGCCTCCCAAAGTGCTGGGATTACAGGCGTGAGCCACCACACCCAGTCCAGGCCTACATTTGAATCCTGGTAGTATCACTTAGCACTTCTATAGTGTTGGGCAGTAACTTACCTGTCTGACTCTTGGTGTCTTCCTCTATAAGACAGGAATGATAGTAGTCTCTGCTTCTACGATGATTCAAGAGGTGGCATGCACAAAGACAGCCTTTAGCTCATGCCTGGCCCATGCAGGGAGCTCCATAAGCTGTTATTTTCTTGCAACTCCAGGGATCATATGTCAGTCTTACAGCCATTTTCTGTAGTTATTATTTCAAGATGCTCCATAGATAAAGGAGGTTTTTTTCCCTAGTTCCCTGCCTCTTAAGTTGGAGCAGTGTTTCCAAGAGTTTCCTCTCAAACCATTAGCAGGCTGATAAGCATTAAGTCTAAGCCAGCCTGGCTGACAGGGAGTTGGCCCCACATGCCAGGTGTGCTACTGTTGGCCCATACGGGCAGCTGTCCATAGGCTGATGTCAGTCTGGGCTGGTAGCTACCCTTTTTGGCCAAATGCTATTCCTTTGCCCTCTAGGGCAAATGTCCGTGGTAAAGATTCTGAGTCCCCTCAAAGTGGTAACATTGAAACTGGGCATGACTGGAGGTCTCTGCCCCAGTTGTTAGAAGTTCTCTAGGTCAACTTAGAATAAGGCAGGGAGCATGGGTTAGTTTGGGCATGGTTTTAGAACGGGTTTCCAATCTTTTGCCTTCCCTGGGCCACATTGGAAGAAGAAGAATTGTGTTGGGCCACACGTAAAATACACTAACGATAGCTGATGAAGAAAAACAAAAACAAAATTGCAAAAAATTTTGTAATGTTTTAAGAAAGTTTACAAATTTGTGTTGGGCTACATTCAAAGCCATCCTGGGCCTCATGGGGTCTTCAGGCCGTGGGTTGGATTTGTTTAGAGAGTTTTTCTCCCTTATGAGGGAGAGACATTTATTTTTAAGTTACAACCTACTTTAGCACTTAACTTCCTGTAACCATCCTCTTATGTGGATACTGTAAAAACAGACACAGGTCATTTTGTTCTTCCCCCATCCCCTGGTTACCTGTCTTTGTATAAGGGCTTAGTTGGGGCATTACACAGAAAGAGACTTATTATCTGCCTTTGCTTCAGGTTCGAGCATACGGGCCAGGTTTGGAGAAATCTGGGTGCATTGTCAGCAACCTGGCCGAGTTCACTGTGGATCCTAAGGATGCTGGAAAAGCTCCCTTAAAGATATTTGCTCAGGTAAATTTCAGGGGGCCACCTGTGCAGGTAATTGTCAGGTAACAAGATCTGTCCATGTAATGGCAAGTTGCTGAGTCCATCTGATTTTCAGTTTCCTCGTCTGCACCTTTGAAATGATAACAAGATTATCTTATGGGGTTATGTGAGGGTTCAGTGAGACTACCATGTAGAGTACTGGGCTTTTAAAAAAATCATCTTTCTGATTTGTATGCTGTGGAAATGAGGCTTGTTTGTTTCAGGTTATTCTGTAATGTCTTTTGGTGTGGCTGAAGCTGCTGAGGCCATGGTGGGAGATTTGTAAACAAGGATTTAAAAAGTATGTTTATTTAATCTAATTGAATTTGACCAAAGGACTTAAATGCAGGAATTGAAATTACAAAGCATTGAGTGGCCATAGCTTTGTTTTTGGGCCACTTGCTTTTAATAACTGAAAATAAATGCATGTCATATTTCGTCACAGGTTGTCATCGTGTTGTGAAAACATGGCACATTGTAGGTGGTCCATGAAGTTTTGTTGTATAAGCAAATGGTGACTTGGCTGTCTTGGGAGGCCACAGTAGCCCTGTTTGATAGAGACAATGTAAGGGCCACCTCTGGTCCTAGCTCTGGCTTTTTTGCAGGATGGGGAAGGCCAACCTATTGACATCCAGATGAAGAGCCGGATGGATGGCACATATGCTTGCTCATACACTCCGGTGAAGGCCATCAAGCATACCATTGCTGTGGTCTGGGGAGGCGTGAACATCCCGCACAGCCCCTTCAGGGTAGGTTGTGAGGCAGAATCCTGGCTGTTGTATAGAAACGCTTGGTCATACACCAGGTCTGGGATCCATGCCTGACGGCCAAGGCAGACATATGAAAGGAACCCGTCCCTGGTGGGAACTGAATGATGGAGGGGCCTGAAGGGTAGAGTGCTCCAGCCCACCCAGAAGAACTATTTCTAACAATGTTTTTTATTAGTATTTTACTGGGTCCAAGTGGAGAAGAACTTGATGACCTTCTCCATGTCTTCTCTAGGTCAACATCGGGCAAGGTAGCCATCCTCAGAAGGTCAAAGTGTTTGGACCAGGTGTGGAGAGAAGTGGTCTGAAGGCAAATGAACCTACACACTTCACAGTGGACTGTACTGAGGCTGGGGAAGGTGAGAAAGGGCCTCGTTCAACCCAGTGATCATTGCTCCTTGGGGAAGGGAGTTCTTTTCTAACGTTTTGAGGGCAGTTCCCTTGGAACTAGGAAGTAGTCTATCTGAATAGATAATCATCTACTGAGCCTCTGAGTCATTCCTTGGTGGTATCTTGGCTAATCCATCATCTCTTTCCCCCAAATCCTTACTTTTTCTCAGGTTTCTTACTAGAAACTTCCCAGTTGCTTTTTGGGGGTGTTAACCTGAGCTGGAAGAGATTGCACAGGACATGCTGTTTCTTGTAAGCTGGTGCTAATAAGCTGGTCTGTTCCAGGTGATGTCAGCGTTGGCATTAAGTGTGATGCCCGGGTGTTAAGTGAAGATGAGGAAGACGTGGATTTTGACATTATTCACAATGCCAATGATACGTTTACAGTCAAATATGTGCCTCCCGCTGCTGGGCGATACACTATCAAAGTTCTCTTTGCATCTCAGGTATGTGTTGGAGCCTGGAGTGGAGTAGGTTTGGATTCTCTTTGGCCACTCGTGTGCATGTCTCATCTACTTTTTGGTGTTTTATTTTATTAGTATTACTATTTTTGAGATGAAGTCTCACTCTTTCACCCAAGCTAGAGTGCAGTGGTGTGATCTTGGCTCACTGCAACCTCTGCCTCCCAGGTTCAAGTGATCCTCCCACCTCAGCTTCCCAAGTAGTTGGGGACTACAGGCTCATACCACCCAGCAAATTTTTTTTTTTTTTTTTTGAGGTGGAATTTTGCTCTTATTGCCCAAGCTGGAGTGCAATGGCATGGTCTTGGCTCATTGCAACCTCTGCCTCCTGGGTTCAAGTGTTTCTCCTGCTTCAGCCTCCCAAGTAGCTGGGATTACAGGCCACCACGCCTGGCTAATTTTTTGTATTTTTAGTAGAAATGGGGTTTCACCATGTTGGGCCAGGCTGGTCTCAAACTCCTGACCTCAGATGATACGCCTGCCTTGGCCTCCCAAAGTGCTGGGATTACAGGTATGAGCCACTGTGCCTGGCCACTCAGCTAATTGTTTTGCAGTTTTAGTAGAGACGGTTGCCCAGACTGGTCTCAAACTCCTAACCTCAGGCCTGCCTTGGCCTCCCAAAGTGTTGGGATTACAGGCATGAGCCACTGCATTTGGCCTCCTTTTTCGTGTTTTAGTGACAGGGAAGTTGTCTTGAGAACGCTGCTCAATTGTTTTCTCTCTGGTTCCTTACAACCAAGAAGGAAAAAAACTTTTCCAGAACTAAATTATTACCACTTTCTAACAAAAGTGAGGCAGTGTGTTCAGTGGTTACAAGCAGGGGTCTGGAGAGAGACTAGTTTGTTATAAACTTTCATCAATATTTCGGTTGAAATGCAATTAGCTTCCAGATATGTTCTACTTTGATGCCTTTAAAGCAAATGACAGTGGTCTCTGCCCTTAAACTTTTATAGAGAGAGGTGATTTGAAGTTTCAGGTATGCAATGGTGAAGATAGGGTGAGCAGGATCCTGAGAGAATTTTGAAATCCTAGGGATTAAAATTAACCTTACATATGAATGGGAACCTTAGTAGAATGTTCTGTGCCTAAAGGTAGTGGTCTAGTGGTCTTGACATCATCCATTTAACCTCTTCTGCCTTTCTTCCAATAGTCTACAACATTCTTTTTGAAGAATTATAATCGTTCTGTCTCTGATCACTTCTTGCATTTCCCCAGACATTAGCTCTCAGCTGTCCCTGGAGAACATTTCCTTCCTTCAGCCCCATATATTATTATCCTTTTTGGTTTTATTCTTGTTGGCATTTTTCATCCTAAGTACTTAACATTTGGTATTACAGGCTCAAAGTCCTCAGGTTTATTTGTGACATCAGGGATCCAGGCATTAGAGAGTGACCTATTATAGACCTATTAGAGACCTATTATAGAGTGACCTATATAGCCCTTACCCAATGCTGGGCCCTTTTGGCTTATCTTACCCTTCTGTTTACCTGTGGTAACAGAAGTCTGCTCACCCCTTGCTAAGTCAGAGTGATGCTAAGGTTCACCCTTTGTTCAAGGCACCCTGAGCTCTGGCTGTTGCTTCAGGGGCTTTCCTACTAAGACCGTGTCTCTGCTACAGGAAATCCCTGCCAGCCCTTTCAGAGTCAAAGTTGACCCTTCCCACGATGCCAGCAAAGTGAAGGCAGAAGGCCCAGGGCTCAGCAAAGCAGGTAAGATGGCACATCAAGGTTGTCCTGGGCCCCTCTGCCGGCCGGTGGCACTGGGCGTGTTTTGTCCATGGCCTTGAGGAACCTAATCTCCATCAACACCAACACCAAGCTGGCAGGTGTTCTGTGCAGCTCTGATGCAGCAGTGGCTGGCCAGGGCCTGTAGCCGGCTGTCGTAATAGACCTGGTGCTGTTGAACCTGTCTGACGGGTTCTCAAAGTGAAACTACTCCAGCTGGTCTGTCTCCTCACACAGTGTATCTTTCCAGGTGTGGAAAATGGGAAACCGACCCACTTCACTGTCTACACCAAGGGGGCCGGGAAAGCCCCGCTCAACGTGCAGTTCAACAGCCCTCTTCCTGGCGATGCAGTGAAGGATTTGGATGTCATCGATAACTACGACTACTCCCACACCGTTAAATATACACCCACCCAACAGGTAGGGTCCTTGTCCCCTCTGCTCCCCTGGCCCCCAGCCAGGCCCCTTTCTATGCAATCTGTGCTGGGTCACTGTGGACACCAAAGGGTGTGAGAGGTGCTCTGCCAAAGTGCTTCCTGATGGGAAGCGGCTCCTGGCATTTTGAACCCCTCTGGGAGCACCTATAGGAAGCCCGATGGGTTCTGTCAGGTGGACTGCAGAATTCCCCAAGAGCAAGCAGGAAGCTGGTCCCATATCTCCACCTTCGGTTTGGGTTTTATCAGAGAAATGCTCAGTTATTGATATTCAGGCCCTTCTGTTACACACACAGGTGCACATGTGTGCACACACACACACACACGTGCACTCCCTCGCAGCCTCACCAGCTGCCTTTTAGTCTTTTCATTAATTACCCACAGAGAAAGAGCTGCTACACCTTTATGTTTCCTTCCTGGCCCTTTTAGCTTAGTTTACCCCTTTTACGAGGTGTTGGAATGAGGTCTTTTCTCAAAGAGCCAGTTCAGCCTTTTGTCCCTAAGGCCCAACACACTATTTAGGGCAGCAAATTATTATCCCTTTACAAAATGCAGGATTTCACATGTGATCTTACCGTCTAGGCTGGCTTCCTCTGATTATTTCAGGCCATAAGGGCCTGAAAACTACCTCTCTGTACAAGTTAATGTTTATTTGTTTAAAAACATTAAAAAAAATTTTTTATTGTGGTAAAATACATATAACATAAATTTACCATCTTAACCACTTTTAAGTGTATAGTTCATTAGTGTTAAGTGCATTCATTATGTCGTGCACCCATCACCACCATCCATCTCCATAACTCTTTACATCTTGTAAAACTGAAAGCCTGTATCCATTATATTTGTTTAAAATTTTGTTTTGCTTCATGTTCACACCTCTGGGGTCTGGAGACCAGACATCCTGGCAGAAAAGTCTGGATTTTAATACTTAAGCCTCATGTTCTAAGTGGTTGTTCCAAACCTCTGAGATTCCTTTATTCTTAAGGGAAACTGTCCTGCTGTGTTTGAAATGCCATTTGTAGGAGAAGAAGGGCAACGCTTTCGGCAGAAACACTGCTCAGAAGCCTTGCTTCCACCTGGGTCCTCTCAGCGAGGAGTGGGCAAGAGTCAAGTGGGGAAGAAAGAGGATTATAGTGAGGAGGGGGGCATGGTGTAGCTGTCCCCTGAGTTTGGGGGCTGCACACCCTTGGAGATGGAATCCTTACTGTCAGAACATCCCTGCAGTGGGAGGGATTCCCTGGGCAAAGGGATTCTGTGTGTCGTGTTATAAATGTGGCCCCTTTCATCCAGGCTTGCTGCTGTTTGTGCTTTCTTCTCCAAATTTTTATTTTTATTTATTTATTTATTTATATTTATTTATTTATTTATTTATTTTAGACAAAGTCTCACTCTGTCGCCCAGACTGGAGTGCAGTGGCATGATCTCAGCTCACTGCAACCTCTGCCTCCCGGGTTCAAGTCATTCTCCTGCCTCAGCCTCCCGAGTAGCTGGGATTACAGGCACATACCACCACACCTGGCTAATTTTTGTATTTTTGGTAGAGACGGGTTTTTGCCATGTTGGCCAGGCTGGTCTCGAACTCCTGGCCTGAGGCAATCCTTTCACCTCGGCCTCCAAATCTGCGGGCATTACAGGCATGAGCCACTGCGCCTGACCTCAGTATTTGTCTTTTTGTGACTGATTTGTTTTTCTTTGCGTAATGTCCTCCATTGTCATCCATGTTGTAGCATGTATCAGAACTTCATTCCTTTTTGAGGCTGCATTCCATTGTATGTGTATACATTTTGCTTCTCTCTTCATCAGTTTTTTTGTTTGTTTTTTCTTGAGATGGAGTCTTGCTCTGTTCCCCAAGCTGGAGTGGCACTATCTTGGCTCACTGCAACCTCTGTCTCCTTGGTTCAGGTGATTGTCCTGCCTCAGCCTACCGAGTAGCTGGGACTACAGGCACGTGCCACCATGCCCACCTAATTTTTGTATTTTTAGTATGGATGTTTCACCATATTGGCCAAGGTTTCACCATGGGGTTTCACCATGTTGGCCAGGCTGGTCTCGAATTCCTGATCTCAGGTGATTCGCCCGCCTCAGCCTCTGAAAGTGCTGGGATTATAGGCATGAGCCACCACGCCCGGCCCTCTTCATTTGTTGAAGAACGTTTGGGTTGCTTCCGTCTTTTTTGTCTGTTGTGAATAATGCTGGGTGTACATGTATCTCTTTGAGTCTCTGCATTTAATTCTTTTGAGTATATACCCAGACATGGAATGCTGGATCATATGGAAATCTCTTTTTGCTTTTTTGAGAAACCACTATACTGTATTCCACAGTGGCTGCACTGCTATAGTCCTGCCAACAGCATGCAAGGATTTCTCCACATTCTTGTTAACATTTGTTTTTTTTTCTTTTTTTTTTTTGTTGTTGTTGTTGATAGTGACTATCCTATTGAGAGTAAGATGGTGTCTTACTGTGGTTTTGATTTGCATTTTCCTAATGATTAGTGATGTTGATAATCTTTTCACGTGCTTGTTGGTCATTTGCATATTTTCTTTGGAGAATTATCTACTTGCCCATTTTTATATCAACCTTCTTAATTTTATGTTGAGTTTTAGGAATTCTCCATGTATTCTGGATATTAGTTCCTTATCAGATAAATGATTTGCAAATATATTCTCTCATTCCTTGGGTTGCCTTTTCACTCTGTTAATAGTTCTTGTGTGCAGGTTATAAATGTGGCTTCTTAGCTCCAGACTTGCTTCTTCCTGTGCTTTAAAATAAAAAATCCAAAACAAAACATTCATTATTAGTAATGATAAAACTAATACTTTTGTAGATAGAGCATCCTTTTCTCATCAGGCCACTCAATAGTAAGTAGGTAATTATTTTCCTGCTGATGGTTCTGAGGGTTGGTGGGAGCCTTACTATTGGGCGCACCAGCCTGAATCTTCTTTGTTGCCAAATTCTCCACATTCTTTAGGGGAATGCACCAGAAAGCCATAGCTGTCTGTGTACAATGACTAGGATCACAAGGTCATAGCATCTTCTAAAAACATTTTGTGACTTTTGCTTTATTATACGTCTATATGCCTTTTAGTGTTTTGGCTGAGCCATTAGAAAGTAAGTTGCAGATGTCAGGACAGGGTCAGGGTTTGACCTGCATCCTTGGAAGGGACTGCAGAACCCAGTACCCTAGACGTCCTCTGCTGCTGGTTGAGGCAGAAGTGGTTAGGGCCGGGCGCGGTGGCTCAAGCCTGTAATCCCAGCACTTTGGGAGGCCGAGACGGGCGGATCACGAGGTCAGGAGTTCGAGACCATCCTGGCTAACACGGTGAAACCCCGTCTCTACTAAAAAATACAAAAAGCTAGCCGGGCGAGGTGGCGGGCGCCTGTAGTCCCAGCTACTCGGGAGACTGAGGCAGGAGAATGGCCTGAACCCGGGAGGCAGAGCTTGCAGTGAGCTGAGATCCGGCCACTGCACTCCAGCCAGGGTGACAGAGTGAGACTCCGTCTCAAAAAAAAAAAAAAAAAAAAAGAAGTGGTTAGGAGCCTAGGTCCGGTTTTGTCCCCTTTGAAGTGATGCTGGAGGGGAGGCTCCTTACTTCAGAGTCACCCCAAGGTCACATTCATCCAGTTCTCTGATAGCAGCAGGTTTGAGAACTGCTGCCATGCTGAGTACTCACTTAGGGCTGTGCGTCCGGATGGTCCCAGGATACATTCAGGGAGCCTGGTGGGCCTTGGTGGCGGTTGTTGCCTTTAGTGTGAATGACTTGCAGGGTGGCACTGGGGTCCTTCTTGTTGTTTGTTGTTTAGAACTGGGTTTATTGTTTCATTATTTGGGCAACTTGCAATTCTGCCTATTTTTCTATGGCAAAGAAAACATTAAATCTCTCCTTGGATTGAGTTTCCTTCCCACTCCCACCCCCACCCCCAGCACAGAGCCTGGCCCTATAAGTGCTCTGTATGGATTAATGGCTGTGAGTGAGTGAATAAATGACGTGATGCCTGGATTCACAAGCAGAGATGGCCTAAGAACGTTGTAATCTGGTAGAGGAGTGATGCCCACACCTCCTCATTCTCCTTTGAACTCTGTTTTCTCAAGAGCAGCTATAAGCTCAAGACTGGGCTAAGGAAGTATGCCCTTAGATGTGGTTAAGAGACCTGGGGCAGCCCAGAAAGCCACCCCTTGACACGGGGGAGGGAGCCTACTTTGAGGGCTGACACCCACAGGCACACCTTCTCATGGTGGCTTTAGGGTATAACAGGCTGGAAATCCCCAGAAAGGTGGCTGCTTCGCACGCGTGTGTCCTGGCCTGGGGTGGGCGCTTCCCCCTCAGAACACAGGCTGTGCCACGTGGGGAGCTGAGGTCCTGCCTGAGTAACCCAGGTGCCTGGTTCCTGGTTTTGCTCCCTGACACCTGCAGCCCTGCCACTCCACCTAGCAAAGTCCCTGAGTGACAGCTTGCAAGTGCTTGCCTGCCTGGGGTGGATGAGCGACGTGGATGGCTGTAGGATCCTGTGAGTCCCTTGAGGATGCAAGAGTAGAGCTCATTTTGCCTTAGAGGAATGGACTTGTTGGGTTGGGGCTTGAGGACCCTCCCACAGGTCAAAGACTCAATTTTATAGGAGGGAAGTTATTTCCCTGAGGACTTTGGTCTTCTCTTGGTTGTGGGTGGCCTCAAGCAGCTTAAATTTCTCACCCCAGGTTCCCCCAAGCAGAGCAGTTTGAGAAGCTAGTGGCGATGTCTCCATTACATGCTGTGCTGGGAGCCACTAGGTTTGGGGACAACTCCATGTACTACTCTGGCACCTTTAGGAATCCCTGTAAGCTCACAGACCCTCACAGGGTAGCAGTCTCTACCTTGAAGTGTTCTTACCATGGTGGTCCTGGCTGCTCCCAGAGGGCCCTAAAAGAGATGGCACTGAGGGTGGCTCTCTCAGTCCCATTGTCTTCTGAACTATCTGATCGGTGTCTTGTGTATGTATATTTTGAAGAATAAGATTCAGGTTTCAGAAGCATGTAGAGGAGAGTGAAACTGTCTTGCAGCCTGCAAAGTTGTGGCAAAACGCACTGGCCATCACTACTCATACATCCCTCACTTCATGGCC
This sequence comes from Colobus angolensis palliatus, assembly GCF_000951035.1. NCBI lineage: Eukaryota > Metazoa > Chordata > Mammalia > Primates > Cercopithecidae > Colobus > Colobus angolensis. Next base: position 14,207,024 of record NW_012115821.1, on the reverse strand, counting down.
CTGTTGGGGAATAAACACAGTCCATTCCTTAGTTGGGGCCTCAGGGGATGCCTTAAAATGCTGTAGGCATTGTAGGTGTAAATCTCCAAGATTTTTTCCCTCCCTCTTCTTAGGTTATTTAAGGTAGAATTCATTTTCTATCTGAGTTTTTGTTTTGTTTTTGACTGCTAATGAGAGCATACTTTCTTTTATGGGATGGGTGGGCTTAACTGGAAGAGGATTTTTCACTGTCTTTTTTAGCACTTCAGAGAAGTGGCCAGAAAACTTTATGCAGGTGAGGGAGAAGGTATCCCCGAGACCTCTGGTTAGCCTGAGGTCTGCCTAGTGAGCCCCTGAATTGTTAGGGGCTGTGGGGAAACGGAAGCTCGGGAAGAGTTGGCACATTGGGAATGCCACGTTGGCTGAAGTAGTGAGTCAGTCCTGATTTAAACAGTACAAGAAGGAGACCTTTCCTGCCTCTTGGCTGGCTCCCAGCTCTGTTGAATCTGACCTGTGCACATTTTACCAGGAAATGTTGTACGCATGAGGCAGGGGGCCAGTTGGTTTTGTGTGCAATACTTAAATATCCTGGAAAATTAATCCTCCCTTCATTGATGCAACCAGTTTTTGTTTTGTTGTTGTTGTTGTTTTTTTCTTGGCCTTTACCGCCTTCCTTGTTACAAAAGGAATGTGACAAAATATACATAGGCCAAATGCTATACACCCTTTTAACACTCGATCAGCAACAGCTTTCAGCAGTGTCTGCATTCCAGCAAGGCTGCTGGATTCTTGGGGGGAACTCATGTCTCCCTCCCACTTTCCTGTTACATTATGCCTGGTTGATTGAGGTGAAGGGGATCTTGATCTACTGAGACAGCCATGAGATTTCTTGGAGCCTCGATTTGGAGGGAGGGAACTTGGCCAGCCATGGAGAGAAAAAGCTGGCTGTGTGCCATCCTGGAACCGGCCAGAGGAGACAAATGGCACACACATGGCCATCCCGTGCCGCCCGGCCACCCGTGAGGGAGCCTGCCAATCCTGCAAGCATCGTCTGCCTTCACACTTGCAATTTTATTTTGTTTCACATAATGGAAGTTCAGATACTGTGCGGTGGTCTTAGCACAGGTCTAGGCGAACTCTTGCAAATCCCTGTTGCAGCCTGGGGGCCTCAGATGGATTCCCAGGACAGAAATGGTTCTGTGTGGTTAGTGGCTCCAGGCCCAGCTGCTGTACCTGTGGCTGGCACTGGCTATGATGGTGGGGAGGTGGTGTGGCAGACCAGCTAGGACACAGGTTTGGGGGCCATGGGTATGAGGCCCAGCTTGCACCCTTACCAAGGTGTGTGACTTGGGGTACGTTATTTACCAGTCTGAGCCGTAGTTTCCTCTCCTGAAAAAATGAGATGACAGTAGGAACTACCCCTTAGGACTGTTTTGATCTTGAATTGAGGAAATGCATAAAAGCACATAGCATGGTGCTTGGTGTGTAGAAAATGTTCACTATCAAATTATAAAAATTGCTCCTGTTATTATTAGCTGCTCTTATTTGATCTGATTTTTCCATTATTCTTGCCTTATGGTCAAAAGCTGAAAGAAATAGATCTAAGACACTTTCTACATTGATTGGAATCAAGTCTCCCCTGTCTGTGGGAAGAATGAGGGATCTTGAGGGGAGTTTAACTATCAAGTTAGCATGTTGGTACCGAAAGGTAAACTGGGTTTTCTCTTTTGTTCCAGGGCAACATGCAGGTTCTGGTGACTTACGGGGGCGATCCCATCCCTAAAAGCCCTTTCACTGTGGGTGTTGCTGCACCGCTGGATCTGAGCAAGATAAAACTCAATGGGCTGGAAAACAGTAAGTGCCTGAATGGAGGGCATATGGGTTGTTGATGACCACCCAGCGTGGCTGCTGGTTAGATTTTCTTCAAAAGATGGAATTCACAGAGAAGCAAATTCTACTTTGAGAGACTTTGCAGTTGCGCAGACTTTGGTTTGAATTAGGGCCGTGCTGTGAAATAACTGTGACTGTGTCTGCCCCTTAGCCTCACCGAGACTCAGCTTTCTCATTTGTACAGTGGGGATGGTCGGCGGGGAGAGGTTGAGAACACCCGTGGGAATATCGTGAAAATTATATGAGCTAATGGTTCAGAGGCTGGCACGTAGTCAGCCCTCAGTATACTGCTGGCATTGCAGTAGGAAGTGTTCATTAAAAAGAGAATTTGGGCCACATCGCTTTCTGATGAATTTCTAACTGTGCCAGCTATCCTTGGCAACTGAATCCACATTAAGGTTGCGAGTCAAGCATAAATGCCAGATCCCTGGCACTCAGAAGTCACTACCACCACGCCTCTGCCCTGCCCCATCCCAATATTCCTTTAGCTTGTTAGGGATTTTACTAGTATAAGCCCATTTCGCTTATTTTCAATTTTCCAATTATTTTTTAGTAGGAAAATTTCAAACATAGAAAAGAAAAGAGAATAATATAATATAACATGAACACTGATGTACTTATCACTCAGCTTCAGATGTTCAACACATGCTCATAAAATGATTTTTTTTGTACAAGTAAAAATAAATCCATTTTTCATCTAGAAAACATTACAGTTAAGGGGTAATTCCCCTTTAACCGTCACCTCTCCTGCTCCCTAGGATTATCCACAGTTGTCAATTCAGTTTCTGTTCTTCCAGATCTTCTCTCTGCATCTATACATATAGATGTGCCTGTGGAAAACATTTGGCTATATTTATTTTGCATTAAAGTTGCCCTGCTGTATAAACCTATGTCTTCAGCCTGCCTCCAACAGTGCATCTCGGGAATCATTCACTCGTACATCTTTTCTGTTGGTATTTACCGCTGAGTGGCCCCAGACTGGATGCCCCTCTGGGCTCACATTCACCTGGTTTCAGGCTTACTGAGGCAGGGCTGAGTGCATACCCCCAGGACGGGGCTTCCTGTATTCACCTGTGTGGGTTTCTCCAGGGTACCACTGGCAGTGCCATCAGTGAGCATCTTCCTTCACTTGTGACCCAAGCGCACAAGTTGCAACCAAGGCCAGCTCCCAGTTGCGGAGATCCGAAGTGAGAGCTCGCTGTTGGCTTTTGTAGCTGGGGCAGCCAGCTCTGAGTGTGTGAACGTTTGCCGCCCAACCCCGTCATGTCTCCCCTTGTCACTCCTTTTCCCAAGACATGAGAGCTTTGACTCCAGAACAGGAAAAGCATGGTGCCAATTAGGAAAGCCACTTTTCCGGTGGGAAGTGGCGACCCGAGACCTCCTTACTTATGGTTCGACAGTGTCCATCTTGCCAGGCCCTGTGTTGCTTCAGAGTCAGGGTTCTCTGAGTTGTGGCGGGGGCCCTGTGTTCTCAGTGCTTTTGTTTTGGGTAAAGTCCTTTCCCTGCTTTTTTCTAATCTAACACTTGGGCTTCCTGCAGCCCTGCTTTGCAGAGACCTTTTGGAAACCATCACGGTACAGTTAGTTCTCAGGACTTGCTTCAGTCACCTCGCATTTGGCAGCTCTGTGACTTCTGCTCTCTCGAGGGGGAAGGGTGCCTGTAAGATGGAGTTGGCTGCCAAGAATTAGTAAATAAAACATTGACTTATGAGGGTGTTTGGATATAAAGCTAACACCAAAAGTAAGTAAATAAGAGAAGACAGTGTCAGATTACAACTTTCTGGTCAGCAAAGATTGTGGGGTCAGGTAAATTTCACTTTAAGTCCCAGTTGGGAGGCTGCTGCATATGTCACCCTGGACAAGTTACTTAACCTCTCTGAGCATCAGTTTCCCCATCTGTGAAAGCCATTGGTTAATAATCAATACCCTGTAGGATTGTGGTGAAAATTAAGACAATACCCTCTTTGTGCTTGACATATAAAATGCATTCAGTAAATAATAGCCATTATTGCTGTCATCACTAATGGATGATTGTGCCTTCACTGGTTGTTACTGAGGCTGAGATGCTGATGATACTTACTCAGCTTTGCTGCTTGTCCTCTGCAGCAGCTGTGGCTTATGGTAGAGGCTGAGATAAGTCCCCGTGTCCAAAGAACCATTGCTTCTGTGCTCTGGATTGTTCCTGCTGCTGAAAACGGTCAGCTCTTCACCTCGGCTTATGTTTCTTTTCCAGGGGTGGAAGTTGGGAAGGATCAGGAGTTCACCGTTGATACCAGGGGGGCAGGAGGCCAGGGGAAGCTGGATGTGACAATCCTCAGCCCCTCTCGGAAGGTTGTGCCATGCCTAGTGACACCTGTGACAGGCCGGGAGAGCAGCACGGCCAAGTTCATCCCTCGGGAGGAGGGGCTGTATGCTGTAGACGTGACCTACGATGGACACCCTGTGCCCGGGAGCCCCTACACAGTGGAGGCCTCGCTGCCACCAGATCCCACCAAGGTCAGCCTTTGCTTTTGTCCCAGAACTTGCCTCATTGTTGTCAAACATGACACCATAGTCCTTCTCTGGTTCTTCCTGGCAAAGACCTTCTGAAAATCGTTTTGTGATGAAAGTCAGCACAATTCACTGTGAAAGGTCTGCTGGGTAGGTGGGTAACAACCCTGCTCCTCCTCTTGCTCTCTGACTATAAGACTTTGGTGAGGGGCTTCCTGTCCCAGAGTCTTCTTTCTTCGCTTGTTAGCATAATCACAGTCCTCACTACAAAGCCAGCCTGTAAGGGGTAGGTAAGTTAGCAAATGTGGAGGCCTCTGCCCAGCACCCTCCTCACAGACGGAACTCACCCTATAGAAGCTAGAATCGTGTAATATAAACATACGTTATTCTGGCCAGGTGCGGTGGCTCATGCCTGTAATCCCAGCACTTTGGGAGGCCGAGGCGGGCGGATCACGAGGTCAGGAGATCGAGACCATCCTGGCTAACACAGTGAAATCCTGTCTCCACTAAAAATACAAAAAATTAGCCAGGCGTGGCGGTGGGCACCTGTAGTCCCAGCTACTCGGGAGGCTGAGGCAGGAGAATGGCATGAACCTGGGAGGCAGAGCTTGCAGTGAGCCGAGATCGCCCCACTGCATTCCAGCCTGGGCGACGGAACGAGACTCCATCTCAGAAAACAACAACAACAAAAAATACAGTATTCATGGCTGGGCACGGTGGCTCACACCTGTAATCACTGTACTTTGGGAGGCCAAGGTGGGTGGATCACTTGAGGTCAGGAGTTTGAGACCAACCTGGCCAACATGGTGAAACCCCATCTCTACTAAAAATACAAAGATTAGCTGGGCATGGTGGCGCACACCTGTAATCCCAGCTACTTGGGAGGCTGAGGTGGGATAATCGCTTGAACCTGGGAGGCAGAGGTTGCAGTGGGCTGAGATCGTGCCACCGCACTCCAGCCTGAGCGACAGAGTGAGAGTCCGTCCCCTCCAGAAAAAAAGTTCATTGTCATTTGTTCATAGTAACCCTGACTCGGGGTTTTGGAAGATTTCCAGTGGTCTCAATGGTATGAATCCTATGAAGGTGTCTTATTTGTTGAATTAGAGGTGAAAGCCTCATTCCTCACTCTTTTTTTAGAAACAATTTAGTTTTTTTATTACACAGAATTTGTTGAGCAAAGTGCGACAGCCCAAGCCAGCCACAGCCAACTCCACAAGAGCCCTTCCGTGAGCCCTCAAGCTGGGATCCTGCGTATGTTTGTTGGAATGGACATTAGGTCTCCAAGTCCAGGCCTCTGATTTAGAAGGGTCAGGTGTGGTAGGAGAGAGGAGAGTCTTGGAGGGACTGCCCCAGGGGGTCACACCTCTCTCATGCCTTTTTGCTGGTGATCGAGTTCTGAGGCATTTGCTGCATTGACTGTTGTGGCTCTAACTCATGTGTGCGTGTGTGACACATGAAGCCCCAAGAGAAGGGCTGCCTGGCTAAGATGCACTTCCATGCTGATTACATGTGTGGGTGTTGAAAGCAGTGCTGGCTGAGCAGTGATCCCAGTGCAGTTTGACTTTATTCTTTGCTTAAATAGGTGAAGGCGCATGGTCCCGGCCTCGAAGGTGGTCTTGTGGGCAAGCCTGCTGAGTTCACCATCGATACCAAAGGAGCTGGTACCGGAGGTCTGGGCTTAACAGTGGAAGGTCCGTGCGAGGCCAAAATCGAGTGCTCTGACAATGGTGACGGGACCTGCTCAGTCTCTTACCTTCCTACAAAACCCGGGGAGTATTTCGTCAACATCCTCTTTGAGGAAGTCCACATACCTGGGTCTCCCTTCAAAGCCGAAATTGAAATGCCCTTTGACCCCTCTAAAGTTGTGGCATCGGGGCCAGGTCTGGAGCATGGGAAGGTGGGTGAAGCTGGGCTCCTTAGCGTCGACTGTTCAGAAGCGGGACCAGGGGCCCTGGGCCTGGAAGCTGTCTCGGACTCGGGAGCAAAAGCCGAAGTCAGTATTCAGAACAACAAAGACGGCAGCTACGCGGTGACCTACGTGCCCCTGACGGCCGGCATGTACACATTGACCATGAAGTATGGTGGTGAACTCGTGCCACACTTCCCCGCCCGGGTCAAGGTGGAGCCTGCCGTGGACACCAGCAGGATCAAAGTCTTTGGACCAGGGATAGAAGGGAAAGGTGGGTTTATTTAAAAAAAAAAAAAAAAAAAAAAGGCAAACTGGGACTTAAGGGTTACCTGAAACTTGGAGCTGCAAACTCAGCCACCTGCAGGAGCCAGGTGACCTGTAAGGCGGTGTTCACCTGTTCCCTCTGCCTCAGGGAGTGGTTGGGGGGCCCTGGTGAAGGTTGAGCACATTGCATTTCTGGGGACCGTGCTAGCTGACCCCTGATTTCTGTTTCTCCATGGGGAACAGGACCTAGCATTGTCAGCAGAATCTCTATAGTTTTTCTGGCAAAGCCAGAAATCTTGATTTTTCTCTGGAAACTCAACGTACAACATGTTGGCATTTAATTGGAAAACAGTTTAAAATGTGGTGTTGGCTAACACCTGCATGCCACACGGCAGGTTTGTCTTCAACCTTTAAGCTGTCCTAGAGCCCTCAGTGTGAACAGTCATGTTGTCACTTAGCCATGGCTACTCTGGAAGGGACTTCTTTTGGGAGGGAGTGGGTTAATATTCTTGATTTCAGAGGTAGAAAAACCAGTTTTCCACTGTTACTGAAATTAGACTTCATGTGTCCTGAAGTGCCAAGAACCTTGGCTCTGGGGTTTACTCTTGGGTCTGGGGTACTGGTGGCAGTGTTAGCTGTGTGCTTGCTCTGCAGATGTGTTCCGGGAAGCCACCACCGACTTTACGGTTGACTCTCGGCCGCTGACCCAGGTTGGGGGTGACCACATCAAGGCCCACATTGCCAACCCCTCAGGGGCCTCCACCGAGTGCTTTGTCACAGACAATGCTGATGGGACCTACGAGGTGGAATACACACCCTTTGAGAAAGGTGAGTCGCCCTGTCCTCGGACTGGACCCTTGTTCAGAGTTGTCCTTGGTCAGTTCCTCCTGGTGGCTGGTACTGACACCTGCCCCATGTGCAGGTGGGCCGCATGCGGCCCTTAGCAGGGCCACATGCAGAGTGACAGAGTGGAAGTCAGCCTCCGCAGCAGTCACCTACCCACTCAGTGCCTGGCTTGCTGGCCTTGTGTAATAGGTGGGCTGGGTTTAGCCTCAGTCTTACCTCATCAGGTTATGGGGTAATGCCACGATGTTGCTCGTTTGTGCCGTTTTTCTTTGCGTATGAATTTCTTTCTTCTTGAATATTAGGAATTATAAAAAATTTCAATAAATGGAAAAGCATAAAGAAAAAAATAAAAGTGCCATATATATCTCCACTACCTGGAGATCGGCAGCCTGCAATATTGTGGCATAGATGTTTTTAATCTTCTTGTAGATGTGTGTTTCTTCTGTTTCGTGGGTTTTGCTTTTTCTTTTGGTTAATGGCTGGATGGTGTTTTCCCAAATGAGAGTAGTCTGTTTAGGATAACTGACTTGAAGTTGGAGTGGAGTGGCTTATGTGACTGCAGATAGACGGTTTGTATTATTTAAAAGTCTGATCATACCTACATTACTGTGGGTTTGTTTTCTTTTGTTTTTTTTGAAACAGGATCTCACTCTATCGCCCAGGCTGGAGTGCAGTGGTGCAATCACAGCTCACTGCAGCCTTGACCTCTTGGGCTCAAATGATCCTCCTGCCTCAGTCCCCTGAGTGGCTGGAACTGCAGGTGTGCACCACCACACTCAGCTAATTTTTGTATTTTTTGTAGAGATGGGGTCTTGCCATGTTGCTCAGGCTGGCCTTGCACTCCTGGACTCAAGCGATCTACCCACTTCGGCCTCCCAAAGTGCTGGGATTATAGGTGTGAGCCACTGCCCCTAGCCACATGACTGTGTTTTTAACCCCCTTTTCCAAATAACATAGTATAGCATGCAGACTTGAATGCTAGATAAAACTCTGAAGTAGAGAATCATTTTCTCACAAGTAGGGGATTTATATGCAAATATGTGTTTCTGTTTGTTGTTTTGAACAGGTCTCCATGTAGTGGAGGTGACATATGATGATGTGCCTATCCCAAACAGTCCCTTCAAGGTGGCTGTCACTGAAGGCTGCCAACCATCTAGGGTGCAAGCCCAAGGACCTGGATTGAAAGAGGCCTTCACCAACAAGCCCAGTGTCTTCACTGTGGTTACCAGGTGGGCAAGGCCCTACATTTGGTGTCTTGAATCTCACTTTTATGGCTAGATTCTACATATGTGTCATAGTTTCCTAACTTTTGATAAGATGCATTTTTATTTTTATAATGTATATTTCCTTCTGTAGAGATGTTACATAGAAGGACCAAGCATACCTAAAAAACATACCAAAGCACTAGATAATGGTCATGAAACGATTTAGCAAACTGGGACTGAACCAAGCTCTGTAACTTCATAATGTAAAAATTTGTAGCCAACCTTGTAAGTATTTGTATTAAAGTTGGTTGCAAGGCATATGCCTGTGTTGTACTTGCAGTCCTAGCCAGTGCAATTAGATAAGAAAAATAGGCTGGGCGTGGTGGCTCACACCTGTAATCCCAGCACTTCAGGAGGCCCAGATGGGATGATTGCTTGAGGCCAGGAGTTTGAGACTAGCCTGGGCTTGCTAGTACACGCCTGTAATCCCAACTACTACTTGGGAGGCTGAGGCATGCAAATTGCTTGAACCGGAGAGACATAGGTTGCAGTGAGTCAAGACTGCGCCACTGCACACCAGCCTGGGCAATGGAGTGAGACTCTGCCTCAAGAAAAAGAAAAATCAATGAAACATAAGCATTGAAAAGGAGGGGTCAGAGTGTCTTTATTTATATTATACTAATGTGAAATTCCCTTTGTGAGAGTGTATCATAGTAATTGAATTGGGGTGGCTACATGGAATAGTTTATAAAGGGAATTTGCATGAATTTTGGCAATAAGCAGATCAGCATAAATGGTGCACATTTCACTTTCTTTTCCATCCTTTCCAGAGGGGCAGGAATTGGTGGGCTTGGCATCACTGTTGAGGGACCATCAGAGTCAAAGATAAATTGCAGAGACAACAAGGATGGCAGCTGCAGTGCTGAGTACATTCCTTTCGCTCCGGGGGATTATGATGTTAATATCACATATGGAGGCGCCCACATCCCTGGTAAGCTATTCCTCAGAGAGGACCCCAAAGAAGAATTCATTTTGCAGGAAAATGGGTTTGATTTTGCTTATCTTTCTGAGTGGGGAAAACAATCTGATATTTGTAATAGCAGGAAAAGGAAAAAAAAAAAAAAGAAAATCTCTACCTTATTTTGTGCTTGGTTCTTTTTTTTTTTTTTTTTTTGAGGCGGAGTCTTGCTCCGGCTGGAGTGCGGTGGCCGGATCTCAGCTCACTGCAAGCTCCGCCTCCCGGGTTTACGCCATTCTCCTGCCTCAGTCTCCGGAGTAGCTGGGACTACAGGCGCCCGCCACCTCGCCCGGCTAGTTTTTTGTATTTTTAGTAGAGACAGGGTTTCACCGTGTTAGCCGGGATGGTCTCGATCTCCTGACCTCGTGATCCGCCCGTCTCGGCCTCCCAAAGTGCTGGGATTACAGGCTTGAGCCACCGCGCCCGGCCCCGCTTGGTTCTTATATACCTTATTCATGTGTCTTGGTTTCTTTTTTTCACTGACTATACTAGTAGCTGATCAAGATATGCAGATTCAAATTCTTCTTTATAATTTCTTTTGTATTTAGTGATGTCATGTACACTCACTGTGATACAGGGTTTCTCAACTTTGGCCAGATGATTCTTTATGGTGTGGGCTGTCCTGTGCAATGTAGACTTTTGTCAGTATCCCTGGCCTGTACCTGCTAGATGCCCATAGCAGACTTCTTCCCCATTCTTATTTGTAGCAACCAAAAATGTCTCTATATCTTGTCAGATGTCTTAAGGGACAAAATCACTTCAGGCTGAACCACTGCTGTAAAGATTTAAACAATAAACAAATACATGACTTAAGTAGTGAAGGACCCTCCCCCATTTGTTTTGGGGGGAGGACTCTCCATAGGTTCTAGTTCTCTACTCAAATGATTGTCACCCCCACACATTTTATTCATTTATTTCAATAGCTTTTGGGGTACAAGTTGTTTGTGGTTACATGGATGGATTCTATAGTGGTGAATTCTGAGACCACCTCCCCCACCCCCATTTCTAAAAGGGCAGGTGAGTATGTGGTGTGGACACAAGACCAAGGACTGGGGCTGTTCTGGGCCACTTACTCCTCGTCTCAGGTGTGGTGTGAAGAGGGCAGAGCCCGCCCCACCCCAGGACCCCAGGAGCAGGAAAAGCCTCAGCAGAGGCTTGTTCTTCTCTCTCTGGGTCACACTGAGACGGGAAGGGCAGGCTGAGAGGCCCACTGCTGGGTTCTGGGTTGACTCTCAGACAGCTGGAGTGTCCACTGACCACACACTTTCCTGATTCCATCCCTGCTTCCCCATTACCACAGGGAAATGTGCACACACACTCACACTCACACTCACTGTCTTTCTCTCACACTGATCAGAAAGTATTGACATTCAACTCAGATTGATTCTACTTAGATACTCATTTAAGCCTCAAGTCATTTAAAACAACATGTTTCTCCTCAAACTTGTGCTTGTGGCTCATTCAATATAGATTTTAAAAATTCCCATAATCACTAGTCTAGGAGATTTCAGCTGTGGGCAAGACAAAGTTCCTGCCCTCAGGGAGCTTACTGTCTCGGGTTTATACAACTAAAACTTGTGATCACGACTGCTATGAAGAACGAGAATGGGGCTCGGTGACAGAATTCAGAGCTACGGGCTCCTTTTGGAGTTTTGTAACACTTGCATTAGGAGAGAGTTGGGCACAGGGAATGAGTAGAAGGCTGCTCCCAGGAGGGGTGATGTGGTGGCTCCGACCTGGCAGGCAACAGTGGAGATGAACATCTCCTGGTTTTTGTGGCAACGAAACTTTTTGACTATGGGGAAAGGCTGGGGAATGCCACCGGCTTCCGAATCCCCCTTACAGAAAGGGGTCAGAGTTTGTCCCCTGTGGCCCACCTGTGAGCTTAAAGCAAATGGCCATCTTTGAGCATAACAACAGAAAAACATTCATTTGTGGTTTTCCCATCAGGTGTGGATGGTGCCTTTTTATGTTTCAGGCTCTCTGTTGCCTCCCAGAGACAGCCAAATGCCAGCTTTTCCAGAACCCCAGAACTTTCCCAGGTGGAAACATTTAGTGAAGTGTTGGTTGGTTTTCTTAGCGTCAGGCTTCTTAGCTAAGGCAACCCATGGGGGTACTGCCATGAAACAGTCGGCGACCTGCCAGCTTCTAATTTCTGGGTGCTTAAATATTAGCCCAGTTTTTCCTGGCCTGGTTAAAAACCCGGAGTGGAGTTATTTTTAACAACGTGTCCTGTCTTACCCATAATGGCATGTTGATTTCCTCTGGTAGGCCAGCTGTGGTCAGTTGGTGGCGGCTGCCTAGACCACTGGATTGACTGGGGTTCAGAGTGCATGAGGAAGAAGGGCTGGCATAAGGGAATGGTGACGTGTGTCTGGGCATGGAACAAGGGAGTGGCGGATAATGCTTGGGGTCTGCCATCTTGGACAGTTTATCTTACCCGGGTTTGTTGATTCTTGGCTACTCTCATGCTGAGTTCAGACAACTTCTAGTGGAGGCTCTGACTTAAAGATTGGTCTCAGAGGTAGTCCCTTGCCGTCAGCTGTTGACATTGAAATCCTCAACTGTCACTCTCTAAAGTAAAGCCCCCTTTTGTTCCTCTCACCCCAGTGTGGAGGCCTGTGCTCGTTTGCCAGGGCCAGCCATTTATTTCACGTAGCTAAAGACCTGGATGCAGTTGAAACCCATCTGCTGTTAGAAAGCCGGAGACTCAGTTCTTTGTGTGTCTTGGCTATCTACCATCTCTACTTCTACAAAGTATAAACTCTCTGCGATGCAAAGCAGAGAGCCCTCAGCTTTCATGGCAGTTACTCACTTTGCCAGATACCATGGGGAGCACCAGGACTCCCGTGCAAGGCAAGAGGTGCATGTGGCCCCTTGACGATGGGCGTGGTAGCCTGAGGCATGCTGCAGGTACCCTGGATGGGGAGGTCCCCTCCACAGAGGAGTCCATGAGCGTCTGTGGCCCAGCCCTTGTTTCTCTGTTTAGCACTTCTCTAGCAAATCGCTATCTCCTTTCCTCGACTCCTCTGTGCTTCATCTTTAAAACAGACACCCACAAGGAGTCAGAGGCCCTCAGGGTCCCCCGTGGAGTCAGCCATGCAGCAGGAACTCAGCTTACACTCAGGAAGACAGTGAGGCTTCACCAGGTAGCTGGGTGACTGAGAAGGCCGAGTGTGGTCAGAAGGTGCCAGCTGCATTGGAGGGAGAGGAGTCTGGGGGACACATGGGAGCCATTTGTGGGAGACAGGGCTGGATGTGGGCTGCAGGGCCTGCCCATCTCTCTCTATTCTGTTCTTCCACCACTCAGCTTCCTCCTTCAGTTTCTCCAGCAGCCTGTCTCCTCCCTTGCCTCTGGGCTCCTGCATGTGTTGAGGCCTCTCTGAAGCTTCTCTCCATCTGCTCCCTCTTGTGCCTAAATTGAGATATTACTGGAAAGCTTTCTCTGGTCTTACGCAGACCAGGTTGATTCCCTACTGAGTGCTCCACCTTCCACACCCCCAATACATTGTGTAGGATGTTAGAGTGACTTGCTTGCTTCATCCTTCTCCTGCATTGTGCATTCCTGGAGTGGGGGGGCGGTTGTTAACCACTCAGGATCCAGCACCTGGCACAACATCTGCACGTAGTAGGTGCTCTGTGAGAATGGTTGACAACAATGAGTGGGCACATAAGCAGTGCACACAGTGAGGCAGGAGGAGCTGACCGAGGCCTGCATGGCTGAGGTCCCAGGGGAGCAGCAGTGCCATTCTAGGTGTGCACAAGGTAGTCTCCAGTTCCCAGCTTGTGCTCAGAATCCCATGACCTCTCTTCCAGGCAGCCCCTTCAGGGTTCCTGTGAAGGATGTTGTGGACCCCAGCAAGGTCAAGATTGCCGGCCCTGGGCTGGGCTCAGGCGTCCGAGCCCGTGTCCTGCAGTCCTTCACAGTGGACAGCAGCAAGGCTGGCCTGGCTCCGCTGGAAGTGAGGGTCCTGGGCCCACGAGGTAAGTATGCACCCTGCTTTCCTGCAGACATTCATCTGCCCCAGGCAGGGGCAGCCGTGACCCAGAGCAGATGCTTTGCTTTTGAGTTTGCTCATGAGCTTAAAATTAAATTAAAAAAAATTACTTTATTGTTTCATGTTCTATTTAAACAGTAGAAATTCCTGCTTACAAGTAAGCAGGCTTGTTATTTCTCCAGTGATCTTTCCCCCCATTTAATAATACGGCTATCAGTTTCTTAGATGAAGCAGCAGTATTTGGGCTCTCATATGTAATATGGTGGTGACTGTTTCATTATGTGTTTCAGCATTTGTGAGGGGGCGGGTTGGTCTGGATGCGGCAGATGGTGGGGTTTGGAGGTGATAACTCATTGAGATACCTTGGTGCCCGTGTGGTACTTACCAGAACCTCTGGGAATGCCAGGTACATGATGCACGTAATACGTGGCTTTGTCATTGTCTCAATTCCCCAGAGAGAGAGGGTGTCTTGGGGAATGAGCTTTGTTGGCAATTTGGCCCGCCCTGTTGGCAGCCTGGAACTTGGGTTTGGTGAGGCTAGCGGGCCATGTGGGGACAAAGCCCTGAAGGGCATTGGAACTTGCCTTTTTTGGTAAGTGACCATGTTTCCTCCTTCAGCACTTAAAATTGCCTTTCTCCCGCATAGAGGACAGTGTGCCTAATTTCTTACATAATCTGGATTTTCCTCCCCAGTGATATATTCTTGGATTCACAGAAGTGGCAAATGGGGATTTCCCTCTTTGAAGAGGAACCTTCCCCTTCATGGAGTTCAGCGGGAGGTTATGTCCTTTGAAGCTCAGGGCAGAAGTGGTTTGGGGCAAATGAGGTCATGGGGCTGGGATCAGATTCTGTGAAGTTACAGAGCTTCAGGACCTGCATGTGTTTGTGTGCATGTATGTGTCCCTGTGTATGTGTGAATGAAAGAGGGAGAACAAAAGAAAGAAAGAGAAGCTTTACTTAGATGTCTGCCTCCATTATGAAGGACTCTCAAGTAACAGCCTTTTGATTTTAGCTAATGGCACAGATTCCCAGTCATGGCGCAGCCCCTTGAAAGCCCTTTCAGAGTTCTTTAAAGGTGACCCGAAGGGTGACTTTAATGAGACAGGTTTGCATTTTCCCATGGCTGCTGAATTATGTAACCCAAAAGCTTCTTGCTGGCCTCACTTCTAAAATTGGCTTACACCTGCCTCATCTGCTTTGCTTAATGAGCATGCCATGCTTTGATTAACCTACCCTGGAGTTGGCCCATCCTTGACTCTCATGTTGGAAACGGATCTGGACTCTGCAACCTAGTGCATGCCTTGATGATGTTTTAGCGTAATCTTCAACATCCCCACAGGCTTCATCTTGAGGGTCCCCTTGCCCCATAAGATTGGCACCATCACCTGCCCTGCACCTATGCCCCAGCATGCTGGTACCACAGTGTTCTTTACTCAAAGGTGGCCACAAGTCTTGACTAGCCAGCCCATTGGTTAATTTTTGCTCTTCACAGTTCTGGACTCTTTGGCAGTGTCTCAGCTGTAGAGTAAAATTGCCACATCCTAAGCATGCCTAACCAGCTTGAAAAGTTATAGTGTGTTTTCAACATGCATCATCCACATACACCCTCCAGCAGCAAGCACAGACAGTCTCCTTAATTATACTCTGGGGCAGACTGAGTGTATTTTAACCAACAGAAAGCTAAAGGTGTCTCTTGGGGTCATTTCTGCAACCATGAATTGGGGTTCCTATGATTTTTTCAGGCCTGTGATTATGGTTGCTTGCCTTTAGGTTACTCATCAGTGGAAACCAATAGCTCTTAGGGATGGATGTGATCCTATTTCAAACTTAGCCAAGGGTGAAGTAAAGGTGAAGTCAGGCTCCTCCTTAAACCTCTCATCTCTGTCCTCAGGCCTGGTGGAGCCAGTGAACGTGGTGGACAATGGGGATGGCACACACACAGTAACCTACACCCCATCTCAGGAGGGACCTTATATGGTCTCAGTTAAATATGCTGATGAAGAGATTCCTCGCAGGTAAGCTCCATCCATCCACCCATCCATTTCTCCATCAGTCTATCTGTCCACCCATGCATTCCTCCATCATTCCATACACCCATCTGTTCCTCCATCAGTCCATCCATCCACCCATCCATTCCTCCCATCAGTTCATCCACCCATCCATTCCTCCATCATTCCCTCCATCCACCCATCCATTCCTCCATCAGTCCATCCATCCATCCATCCATCCATCCATTC
>NW_012115821.1:14169765-14191107 GCF_000951035.1 Colobus angolensis palliatus | reverse complement strand
TTCCTCCATCAGTCCATCCATCCATCCATCCATCCATTCTTTAATCATTCCATCAATCCACCCATCCATTCCTCCATCAGTCCATCCACCCATCCGTTCCTCCCTCATTCCCTCCATCCACCCATCCATTCCTCCATCAATCCATCCACCCATCCATGGAGGCAGCAAGTGTTACATAGAACCTGCAACTTGTCACCACACACTAGCTTTGATATTTGTGGCTCCTGCTCTCTCGCTCCCCCAACTCCTTTCAGACATCTTTAGTTTAAAGGTAAGCTGAAATTAAGAAGTTGGAAATTCTAATCAGGTGTGGTGGGATTCACCTGTAATCCCAGCTACTTGGGAGACTGAACTGGGAGGATCACTTGAGCCCAAGAGTTTGAGGCCAGCCTGGGCAACATAGACCCTCCCCTGACATCTCTTTAAAAAAAAAAAAAAGCCACTAGTAGTAGTAGTAGTAGTAGTAGTAGTAGTAGTAGTAGTAGAGAATCATTGAAAAAATTAGGAATTTATTAGTTTATTAGAGGTTTCCTTTTGGTGTTTTGGGACAGGACAAAGGTCTTTACCTCAGGGTTTGCTTGATAAAAGCATTTCCAGAAGGTTTTATGTAGAAACTTTCTTCCTTGTTGATATTAATTTTTAAAAAATGTTACATAAGCTCTTCACTTCTTGGAACAATCTCTAAGTGTTTTCTTTTCTTTCTTTAAAAAATCATGCCCCTTAAGATGAAAAACTTTCACCCATATCCCCTAACACATATTTTATATAGAGATAAGCATATTAGCTCTATGTCAAAGTGTGTAATTTATAAATGACATTTGTATATTCTTTTACTAATATACCATGTACCATATGAAGCATACTAAATATAGAATAATTATAGATACAGAATATAGAATAAGATGAGATATAAATATTAAAATGAAGTTCCAATATTCTTTCCATTTGGTGACCATCATCTTAGCATAACAAACGTGGGCTAAACGTGTTTAACCCTGTATTTCCCAAACTAGTTTGTGAGCTCTTCCTCCCCAAACTGTTTGCATCCCTTGAAACAGAGGTCCCCAACCCTTGGAGCGTGAACTGGTACGGGTGCATGGCATGTTAGGAATTGGGCCGCACAGTGATGGGTGAGCAGTCATAACCGCCTGAGCTCTGCCTCCTGTCAGATCAGCGGCGGCTGCATTAGATTCTCGTGAACCCTATTGTGAACTGTACATGAGAAGGATCTAGATTGTGCGCTTCTTATGAGAATCTTACTAATGGCTGATGATCTGAGGTGCAACAGTTTTATCCCGAAAGCATTCCCCCACCACGCCCCCTGGTCTTCCACAAAACCAGTCCCTAGTGCCAAAAAGGTTGGGGACCGCTGCCTTGGAACACACTCAGGGCAAAACCAGTCTGTCATGTAATGGTTACTACCTCATAGTTGTAAATTTCTGCTGGACTTAGGCACCTTGACTAACTCACTATCTTATCTGCTGTAGAAACCCCCTTTTCCATCCCACTCATGTGTAAGAAAAGTCAGATGCAGCTGGGTTGACGCGTATCTTTACTGACTAGGGGGTGTGTGTGTGTCTATCAAGTCCCTTCAAGGTCAAGGTCCTTCCCACATATGATGCCAGCAAAGTGACCGCCAGTGGCCCCGGCCTTAGTTCCTATGGTGTGCCTGCCAGTCTACCTGTGGACTTTGCAATCGATGCCCGAGATGCCGGGGAAGGCCTGCTTGCTGTTCAAATAACGGTAACTTGGAGTTATTTTTTGAGCCAAACCTTAATCCTAAGACTTAATTTCCAGGCCAGATTTAAGAACAAGGGTTTCAATAACCGATTTCTGTGCAAGTTGTTTGTTAGATTTTCCCACCAAAGAGTCAGTAAATGTGCAGAAGCATAAGCAGCTCGCCTGAGAGATTTGAGGGTGTAGCTCCAAGAACCACTTTTTGGTGAATTTTCATATTTTTTTTACTACATCTTTTCCTATGTTTTTATTTTTGTTTTTTTTAAGATGGGGTTTCACCATGTTGCCCAGTCTGGTCTTGAACTTTCCTGGGCTCAAGCAATCAGCCTGCTGCAGCCTCCCAAAGTGCTGGGATTACAGGCATGAGACACTGTGCCGGTCCCCTATGTTTTTATTTTTAAATGTTTTAAATTACTCTTTGGATCAGTTAAGACTAAGTTATGCTGCATACCGCAGTAAACCTTAAAATAAGAGTGACTGAAATAAATGAGATTATTCTCTCTTGTTAAGGAAGCCCAGGTTAAGCCACCTGGGTGCCCTGCACCTCACCAAGGAAGTCGGCTCCATTTCTCTGCTCCTCTACCTAGCATGTGACTTCTATCCTTAAGGTCTCCTCTTGGACCACAAGGCTGCCAGTGCTCTGGCCATCACATCCACATGGCAGGCCAGAAGAAGGAAGAAAGAAGGGAAAAAGGGGTCCTCTCAGCTCAGTTGGCTCTCTTAAGCAGCCCTGCCAAAAACCCATCATAGACTTCCATTCCCTTCTGATTTGTCGGGGGTTGGCCACAAGTCACATTACCTAGTGGCAAGGATGCTAGGAAGTGGAGTCCCATCTTCTGGGAGCAGTGCACCTAGCTAAGAGTTACAGTCCTATTAATAAAGAGAAAAGGGAGACTGGATGCGGTGGTGTGCAAGCAGAAGCCTCTGCCTCCTCCCCTCCCTACATTTCAGAGGATTTCGAGCTAAAACACTCCTGGTTCACCTGACAACAAAGTTACTAAAAATTGGCCGTGTCTGTCATGGTGTTAAAGGGATCTGTGACCCTCTACTCTCCCTACCAAAAAACAAAACAAAACTAGATTGTATTAAGCCATCCATTCTGTCTCTCCACTAGAGGCACTAATAGGAAAATATGTCAAGGTTTTCCGTGAATGTTTTCTACATCTTAACAACATCCTAAATAGCATTTCTGTATGATCCACAGGACCAAGAAGGAAAACCCAAAAGAGCCATTGTCCATGACAATAAAGATGGCACATATGCTGTCACCTACATCCCTGACAAGACTGGGCGCTATATGATTGGGGTCACCTATGGGGGTGACGACATCCCACTTTCTCCTTATCGCATCCGAGCCACACAGACGGGTGATGCCAGCAAGTGCCTGGCCACGGGTGAGTACAGAGCATCTCAAGGTCAGGAGCACAGGCTTTGCAATCAGAAAGCTGGGCTATAGCCCTTCTCTGTGATTTACAAGCTACATGATCTGGGCACGTTGCTCGACCTCACTGAACTTCAGTTTGACATAGATTGAAGCTCTTCATTTATATTTGGAGAACATTTAGATCCAAGAAGCTCTTCTAAGGAACAGAGACTGTTGTACAGGGTTATTGCAAAGATTAGATGAGGTCAGGCATGAAAAGTGCTTAGCACGGTGCCAGGTACATGATAACTATTATTATATGCTTTTGAAGTGTTGAGAACCCAACTCTGATGGCGGCTCCCATGAAAAGCAACAAATTTCTGCCTTTTATGAGTAGATAGTTACTCAGCATTCATTCAAGAGCATTTCAGGTCAGCATTAGAGAAACACATTTAAGGATCTAGGTTTTTTTCGTCATGCATGTGTAAACCTCTCAGGAATTCTCCATGAATATTTGAGCATCACAGTTTCTTTCTTTTTTTTTTCCCTCCTCCTTCCTTCAGTTTCTAAGACACAACTATTGACTGTCACAGGCCTTTCTTTTCTTTTTTTTTTGAGATGGAGTCTTGCTCTGTTGCCCAGGCTGGAGTGCAGTGACGCAATCTCAGCTCACTGCAGCCTTAGCCTCCTGAGTAGCTGGGACCACAGGTGCCCACCACCATGCCCGGCTAAGGTTTGTATTTTTAGTGGAGACAGGGTTTCACTGTAATTGGCCAGGCTGGTCTCGAACTCCTAGCCTCAAGTGATCCGCCCTCCTCGGCCTCCCAAAGTACTGGGGTTACAGGTGTGAGCCACCGTGCCTGAACGGCCTTTCAGTTTTTTTTTTTTGAGGCGGAGTCTCGCTCTGTCGCCCAGACGGGAGTGCAGTGGCCGGATCTCAGCTCACTGCAAGCTCTGCCTCCCGGGTTTACGCCATTCTCCTGCCTCAGCCTCCGGAGTAGCTGGGACTACAGGCGCCCGCCACCTCGCCCGGCTAGTTTTTTTGTATTTTTAGTAGAGACGGGGTTTCACCGTGTTAGCCAGGATGGTCTCGATCTCCTGACCTCGTGATCCGCCCGTCTCGGCCTCCCAAAGTGCTGGGATTACAGGCTTGAGCCACCGCGCCCGGCCACGGCCTTTCAGTTTTTAAGAACAGCCCTTGGACAGCTCAGTGCTGCTGCTCAAGCAGATTTTAAAACATGAATCCCCATCTCTAAAATGAGACAGATTTACTTCTTTTTAAATAAGTAGACTAAACACAGGACTACCCTTGATGTGTTCTGTTTCTCTCATAGCCCATCTTTTTTTGAATGGAGAAAATCTGGGCTTTCACAGCAAGGTTGTGAGTTGCTCAGTGTGGCCCTTTTTGGCTCACTCATGGCAAAAAATGGGGAAATTTTGGAATGCTGGCCAGTCCACCACCTCCTAGGTCTATGCAGCTGCCAGCGACAACCAGATCATCTTCACTAATTGATGGCTAATTTACTAATTGATGTTAATGTTGGATGGGGACTTCCCTATTGCCTTCCAGGCCCTATTTCCTACCCCAGCTTGTGCAGAATCCTGAGCTGAATACTTGCCTTTTGGCTACACCTTTGCCTTGGCTAAACCAAGGGTCTGTCATTCAGTGCCTTCCACAGATTGACTCCAGTCTTCTCTTCCACTACTCCCTGAACAAACTGTTCTGGCCACCCTCCCTGTTACTCCTATGCACTTGGCTCATATTTGCCAATGTGCTTTTAGTTCATGCTGTTCTGCGTTTCCTGATGTATGGATCCTGTGTAAAGGGGTGCCAGAAATCAGAAAGAGACTGGTCACTGGGGAGAGGTTGCAAGTATCCCTTAGCTAACAGAACCCATCCTTCCGGGTTCAGCCATGTTTCCTTTCTTTAGGAAGCCCTTTGTCAGTGTGGCAACCCTGGTATATAAATTCTTAGAACCTTTGCCTAGATATGCTGCCAGACACTTCCCTGGGAACAGTGTGTTATTTTTTCTATAACTTAGTTCCTCTTCAGTATTTCCACTGCAGTTGGAGCTGTCATTCTTGGTGCCTGGCCCTGTTAGCATCTTGAGAGCAGGGACTGTGTCTTACCCACCTTTATGTGTACCTGGCACTTAAGAAAATGCCCAATATGTTGAAAGGTGACCTTCCATTGCCATACCTTTAAATGCTGGCAAACCCAGGCTGACCTTGAGTCAACACTCAGAGCTTACAGATGCTCCTTATTTAGTAAGTAATTGATGAAGTAACCCTTTGAGCAACACCTAATTGGGGGATCTTTGGGATATCCCTCTGAATGGCAGCAGTTGAAGGCCTAACATTTACAGGCACAGACAGCATGGATGGGTGTGATTTGTTCTTGGGCCTCCAGGACGTGTGTCCATACTTCCATTCTCTTCCCCTGAACTCTTCTCCAGGTCCTGGAATCGCCTCCACTGTGAAAACTGGCGAAGAAGTAGGCTTTGTGGTTGATGCCAAGACTGCCGGGAAGGGGAAAGTAACCTGCACGGTTCTGACCCCAGATGGCACTGAGGCCGAGGCCGATGTCATCGAGAATGAAGATGGAACCTATGACATCTTCTACACAGCTGCCAAGCCAGGCACATATGTGATCTATGTGCGCTTCGGTGGTGTTGATATTCCTAACAGCCCCTTCACCGTCATGGTAAGGGAAATTCCTTCTCCAGAGCATGCTGTTATTGGTGGAAACTGTAACAGCTGCCATTTGTTGAACCTTGACCAGGATATCCTCTTCCACTTTTTTTTTCCATTTGGAAAAAAATTTCGTTAAGCAGTCATGACCTTGTAGAGTCCCAGAGTAATCTCTAGAAACTCAGAAACCCTTTGGCTCTAAGGGTTTTTAGGGAATCTTACTGGCCACCAAGGTGTCTATTATAATAAGGGACTTGGGCAGTATCCTGGCCTAAGCTGAGGCGTTTTGAAAGATAACTCCTCAGAAAAACACACCTTTATGAAAATGTTTCTACATAAAACATGACAGGTTTTTAACCTGCCGGCTCTTCCTTCTTCCATCTTCATGGCCATTCTCCATGGCTGGAGGAGAGAGCTTCCTGATGCTGTTTTGTTTGGAGACTTGACTCTGATATCCCAGGAATCGAAGTACCTCCACTTGTGTTTTGGAAAGATTCACACTTGACGTATGAGGGGGAAATACCTTGTCTTTTGCAGCTAGGAACATCTGGAATAAAAGGAGGAAACCATTATGCAAACATCTGGGTTAGTGAATGACCAAGGTCTTTCATTTTCAATTCTGAGTGACTTATAGATCTTCCTCTGAATATTTATTTTTGTTATTGCATAATGGATCTTCCTCTGAATATTCTTCAACCAGGAAAGGGATTAGAAACCTCAGGGGCATTACCTCACTAAACCCTCAAAACCAAGCATCGTTGGGCTTTTTTTTTTTTTTTTTTACAAATGAAGCGTGCTTGGTCTAGACAGAAACCAAGTACCATGCTGTCACCCTCACTGGTGTCCTTTGATACTGCCATCAGCAGCCGCACTTGACCACAAGGTTCATAGGCCCTTCATGCTTTTAATGACTTGGCCTTGTGCACAGCCTACAAAGCACCTTCTAATTATTTCATTTTGTGCAGTAATGGAGAGGTGCATGACGACTCCTTTCCAAACAGAAGCTCAGGGACTTTCTTCCAAACAGTCTATACTCTGTCATAGCTTTGTTCCCTTCCATCGATGTTTGTTTATCCGTAAACAGCGTGCCAGAGATCTGGAGGCTCTTTTATGTCTCAAGTATGTAAACACTTGTCAACTTTTGACATTGTTCATTTAAGAGTGTTTTTCTTCTGTAGGAAGAAGGAAATACAGCTGGGAAGTTGATGTCGTTATTCACAGAGAAGGGTACCAATTGTAGTCTTCAGAATCTGTTTTTAGCCCATACTGGGTTTTATCTGGTTGGTTAGAATTAGGTAGGAGGGAAAAGCAGCCAACCACCGAGCACTGGTCATGGGCCTGCTGGTGCGATGAGTTGGGGGTAAGAGAAGACCATATTGGGAAGGTCTAAGTGAGAAAGTCAGAGTAAAAAAATTGAGGACCCTTGTTGCAGAAGTGGAGGCTTCCAAACTCAGTAAGAATAAGTGTCTCCTAGCCCCTGAATACACACAAAGCAAGAATATTTTGTGTTTACCCACTGCCCCCTGACCACTGCTGAAGGCAGAAAGGGATGATCACCCACAGTACCTATAGTACCTGGTTTGGGTCTTTATTCTGTCATTCCAGGGAGAGAATCTTAACTGGATGGACTGACTGACTGTTCATTGGCTTTGGTTGGGTAGATTCCCTGCTTCTCTTTATAAGTTTGAGGCCAAAAAGGACACTGACCAGCACTGCAGGCATAGCAAATGTCTCAAGGAGACCCACACCGCGTGAGCCATCGCGCCCAGCCAGGAGCATTAAATCTAAGATTTGTTGAAAATGAATTTATAAAAAACTTTAAAAACATTAACTGCTGAGCATGGTGGCTCACGTCTGAAATCTCAGCACTTTGGGAGGCCAAGGTGAGAGGATTGCTGGAGCCCAGGAGTTTAAGACCAGCCTGGGTGACACAGTGAGACCCCCATCTCTACCAAAAAAAAAAAAAAATTAGCCTAGTGTGGTGCGTACCTCTAGTCCCAACTACTCAGGAGGCTGACGTGAGAGGGTCGCCTGAGCCCAGAAGGTTGAGGCTGTAATAAGCTGAGATTGCGCCACTGCACTCCAGCTTGGATGACAGAGCAAAACTCTGCCTCAAAAAAAATTAAATAATTAACCACAGTAGACATTTATCAAGTAAAAAAAGACCTTTTTCCTGATTCTATGCTGCAGAGATGCCTCGTGTTAGTTTTTACCTGCTTACACTTCACACACCTCAGTTTCATGCCTGGAGTCACACTGTACATTTTGCACCTTGCTTCCTTCCCTCACTGTGCCATAGATACCCTTACATATTGATTCATTGGACCTGACTGCTGTGTTCCACTGGACAGACTCACCAGAATTTATTTGACCCAACCCCTTCCAGATGGACGTTAGGTTGCTTTAGTTTTGCACGACCACAGATGGCGCCAGTCAAGGTCCTTACACACATCAGTTACCTATGGAGCCTCTCGCCAGCGTAGGTCTGCTTGCCAGAAGTGGGGTTGTGGGCTCACAGGGCATGCACATCTGACAGTTGAAGAGAGGACACCAACTTGCTTTCCGAAAGGGCAGTAAGAAAGTGTCCTTCGCTAGAGCGAGCAGCTCACTGCGGTTCAAGATGGAGCAGTGGGGGAAGCAGCTCTGTGGTGGTAGAGTCTACTGAGTGTATCCTTCCAGTATGGTTCCCAACTAATCTCCATTTGCCACTGACCAGGCCACAGATGGGGAAGTCACAGCCGTGGAGGAGGCACCGGTAAATGCATGTCCCCCTGGATTCAGGCCCTGGGTACAATTTTGGTTTTTTCCTTTTTGTGTTTCTGTGTTTACTCAGCCTTCATTTCAGAAAATCTGCCATCTGCTTCTGGGATTGCTTAAGCCCTGTGGGTGTCCTGGTCATTGGTCATTGGTGTGCCCCTCACTGATCAGCCCATCACGATGATCCCTGCTTTTTCTGTAATAAGATCACCTTCGCGTCACCATCCGTGCTCCACAAATCGCCAGCCGTCGTGTCTGTGATCACGCTCGGTGTAGTTTGTCTCCGTGTTTAAAGAGAAAGACAGACAGCTGTCTGCAGCCCTGCTGCTGCCTCTCAAAGCCGCCACTTGCACATTCAGTTTCTGTTCAGGGGGAAAGCCACCCACTGCTACTCTCTGCCACTTAAAATGCACCTTCTTTTCCAGGCCACAAGCAACTAAACCTTTCCAGATGGAGCCTCTTGGGACTCATAGACATTGCTGTCTCTCACTTTTCCACTTTCCCGTGGGCGCTGCTGGGAATTTTACAGACAGACTCCTGAGTGATTGCTAACAGTTGGTCAGCATGACTTCTCCAGTCCCTCAGGTTCTACCCTGGGTCTGGAGCCACTTAGACAAAGCCCATACTACAATGGGCAGCCACATTCCCAAATCCCGGCCTCACTGGCTTGCAGAATTCCCAGCAGCTCTACCCCCTGTAGCTTCACCAGCTCCCGCTGTTGTCTGCTTTACCTAGTGACCACTGCCTTCTGTTTTTAGGTGACCGAAGAGGCCTATGTCCCAGTGAGTGACATGAACGGCCTGGGATTTAAGCCTTTTGACCTGGTCATTCCGTTTGCTGTCAGGAAAGGAGAAATCACTGGTAAGCACTTGCCGTGAAGGCTGTCTCATTCTCACTTGCTCTCATGAGCTTCCCAGAATGGTGCCGGGGAGGTGTGTCCACTGTCCCCTAGACCCGGGCT
Organism: Colobus angolensis palliatus; assembly: GCF_000951035.1. Taxonomy (NCBI): domain Eukaryota; kingdom Metazoa; phylum Chordata; class Mammalia; order Primates; family Cercopithecidae; genus Colobus; species Colobus angolensis. The sequence goes on along the minus strand of NW_012115821.1, from coordinate 14,181,598 downwards.
CCTTAACCCAGGGTCATGAGTTCTTGGTCTCGGGTGTTGGGCCATGGGGCTCCTGAAACTACAGAATGTGCCACATGTGTTTCTCTGAAGAAGTGACTCACTGACAACTTGCATTACTTTCTTGAGCGGGCCCATGATTCTCTCTAGGTTAAGAACTGCTGTGTTTAGATACCTCATGACTGTTGGGTTCCTGTTTGCCCCTTTTCCCTGCCTTCTCTTCTTTGACTTTTCCAGATGCGACTTTGACACTGAGTCTGTCATACAGGAGTTCCTTTCTCCCCTCAGCCGCTTTTCAATGCCTGCTTCTCTTTGGTTTGATGCTCCACCTGTCCAGCTGTATCCAGCTGGTTTCGTGGTCTTCTCAAGTCCTTTCTGAGCTTGATTTTGCCGGTTGTAAAAAACTCTTTAAGAGTTGTCTGCTGGATTTTGTGGAAGTCAAATGGAACTGGAAAAAAAAGAAGAAAAGAGCAAATGGTCTTTCCCATTGTGGGACTTGAGTGTTTTAGGCAGCAATGAATGTCCTTGGGTCTGGAAACCTTTATTTTGAATACATCTGTGCCTCGGGCTCTGCTTCTCTGGGGAAGGTCGCTGGTGGGCTCATTGCACCGTCTCCCTGTGCTCCGTAGGGGAGGTCCACATGCCTTCTGGGAAGACGGCCACACCTGAGATTGTGGACAACAAGGACGGCACGGTGACTGTTAGATACGCCCCCACTGAAGTTGGGCTCCACGAGATGCACATCAAATACATGGGCAGCCACATCCCTGGTAAGTTGAGCTGAGCAGGCCCAGCAGGGCTCCACCATTCAGGGGCATCTGGGCAGCATACAGACGCTCCTCAGCTGCTGTGCAGGGAGTGGCTTTTGGCAGCAGGCTGGGGAATGTAGCATTGGCAACTCTGCAAAACCAAACAGCCTGGGACCCTAGCAGGTCCAGCTGATTTCTAGAAGGGATGATGTAGCTCAGTGTCTTGGGTTGCAGTGCAGGCCTTTGGGTCTGTGGTTGTTTATCTTTGTCACTATATCTTTGTCACTATGCCGAGTGTGGCCAGAGGGCAAGCTGGGAGAAAAATGTGAGGCACAGTGAGGGACTTTCCACCCTGGCCTGCAGAGCCCTGTGTGGCCTGGGGACTTGGGGCGGGGTCAGAGGCGGAAGAAGAGGACCAGCAGCCCAAGTTCCAAGGGAATCTGGCCCAAGTTCCATGGGCCACCAACCAGCACAGTGTCACTGGTTCACTCTTTCTTTCTTTTTGTAGTTGTTTAAATATTTGTTTTTTAATTTAGTATTTTGAATAGGTAACACATTCTCATGGTTCAAAAATAAAAATGATATGGAGAAAGGTTTCCTTCCCACCTATATCCTCCGTCTGCCCGCTCCTTGAACCAGACTATCATAAATTTTTTTATGTTCAACTTCAGAGTTTTAGGGTTTTATTTTGTGTGAGTGTGTTTGTGTGCAGAGATAGGATCTTACTATGGTGAGATCACCAGGTTGGTCTCGAACTCCTGTCCTCAAGCATTCCTCCCGCCTTGGTCTCCTAAAGCGTTGGGATAACAGGCATGAGCCGCCACGCCTGGCCAATTTCAGAGTATTTTTAAGACTCTCCATGCAAATAGAAATACAGATATATAAGAGAGTGTCTTTCCAGCCTTCCCTCATGTGGACGAATCATTACATATTTGACCATTTCCCTGTTGGAGGGCGTTTTGGTTCTTCCTGCCGTTGCTGTCCCCAGTCTTGCTGCAGCAAATCGACTTTTCCCCTAGTCACTTCACACTCGTGAAGATGTATCTGTGAGATTTAGTTACCAGAGGAGGCATTGCTGGGGCCCCAGTGCAGGCATCTACGATTTTGACAGATCTTGCCAAATTGCCCTTCAGAGGGGCTGTTGCAGTTCACACACCCTCCAGCCATGGAGGAGAGCACCTTCTTTTCCACAAAATTTGCCAGTAAAATATACTATCACATTTTTGGATCTTTGCCAGCCTGATGGTTGGAAAGAAACAGAATCTCAGTGTTGCTTTATTTGTATTTCTCTTGTGAATGAGACCACACAGCTTTCCATATGTCTATTTGTATTTCTTTTTCTGTGAACTGAACGTTTGGATCCACGGCCTGTTTTTCTATTTGGTTATTGGCCTTTGTCATATAGTTTCTAAGAGCAATTTAAACATTGGAGAGATTAGCCCTTTGTGGTAGGAGTTGCAAATATTTCTCTGAGATTGGCATTTGCTTTAGTTGCCTGTATGTAATATTGGTTTAAAGCAAAAATGTATTATCTACTTCTATTTAAATATTCTAAAGCGGCAGATGGAGAGAGAGGAAAAAATGTTTCTCACATCTGCCATCCATTTCTGCTGCTGGTGCAAGTTGTGTATCTTTTTAGATGTTTCTCTCTGTATCTACAAACATACATATAGTTTTGTTCTATTTTGTTTTTAAAGGAGTAGCGTAATGGTATTCATATTTTTTTTTTTTTTTTTTTTGAGATGGAGTCACACTCTGCACCCAGGCTGGAGTGCAGTGGCCCGACCTCAGCTCATTGCAAGCTCCGCCTCCCCGGTTTACGCCATTCTCCTGCCTCAGCCTCCCAAGTAGCTGGGACTACAGGCGCCCGCCACCTCGCCCGGCTAGTTTTTTTGTATTTTTTAGTAGAGATGGGGTTTCACTGTGTTAGCCAGGATGGTCTCAATCTCCTGACCTTGTGATCCGTAGTTTATAGCAACTTGCTTTTTTTCTTTTTAATGCATCATCTTATGGATAATTTCTCAAGTTAGTAAACATGGGTCTTCCTCACTCTTTTTAATGGCCCATGAGTAGATCAGCATTTATTTAACCAGTCCCCTGTTGTGAACACTTAGGTCTTTTCCTGATGTGCACCTGAACACTGCAGAAATGAAAGTGCTTACATAGGGCTAGCAGTCGGGGTGGGTGGGAAAGACCACTGTGGGGTTGATTCCTTACAGTTTGAATGGCATGGGCAAATGGCCTTCCAGAAGCCCTTTCCACTTACCTTCCATCTAGCCATGGGTCCTTTCACCACCCAGTGCAAGAGTTTCTTCCTTATTTATCAGTTGGGCTGGATTGCCTTACCTTAGCCCCCTTCCTCATCTGGGGCAGCCTCCAGGATTGTTTTTCTTATGTTGTGATTGAAGGAATAATACTGTTGTAGACCCTCTCGGATGTCCTAGGATGGCGGGGGACAGGAGGTGCATCTGCATCTCTTTCTGTCTCTGCATCTCTTTCTGTCTCTGCCTCTGCTTAGGAGGCACCAGACCTGTAGAGAGGTGAGTGTTAAGATGCCAGTTGTCCAAGGTCTTCATTCACCCCTTCATGAGCACCAATTTTGTTTGTGTCCTTTGTAAACCCAGAGAGCCCACTCCAGTTCTATGTGAACTACCCCAACAGCGGAAGCGTTTCTGCATATGGTCCAGGCCTCGTGTATGGAGTGGCCAACAAAACTGCCACCTTCACCATCGTCACGGAGGATGCAGGAGAAGGTATTGTGTGGTTCATGTGTTTAGATGCCTCCAGCCGTCCATTCGGAGGGTCAAGTGGACACGGTTCTAGGGTGGCTTTTAAAAGTGAGACAATTGAATGGTAGTATTTGTCTTGTCTTTTCTCTTATATAAATCTGTAGAGCTGCTTTGTCTTCTACCCAGAAAGACATTTTTGAAGTCCTTTGTGTTCTAATTGAAATCAGATTTATGCTATGAAATACTTTATGTGACTTGTCTGGAATTTAAGTATGTTTTGGTTGGTGATGTTTTTGTCCTTTTTGCACATGTATCCACAAGACCACATGACTTACTGAGTGGCTCTTTTTGATAAAGCTGTGTGCCCATTCACATGGTATTCATGGAGACTCCCAAATCTGTGGTTCTAATGGGATTTCCATGATGGCAGCCAGTGCCTGATAGAAAGGGACAATACACCTCTGCCCTCCACCACCCACTGTCTCTTATGTGAAATTGACATGCACGGCTCCTTCCTTTTCTCATCCCATGCATCCTGAGAGTAGAGACAGTTCCAGGGTTACTTGCAGTGAAGAACTCAGACATTTGGGGTTTCTTCTCAGTGGATGTTTTTACCACATGGAGTGCTTTGTTCTGACAGATGTCCCTTTGCCCACAGCTCACGTGGAGTGCATCAGTCCGTTGTCCCCAGCATCAGGGCTTCCCTGGATGAGTTGTTACAAGGAAACTCTTAAAACAAGGAAACTCTCTCCCTAACGCCCCTGCATCCTTGTTCCCACTTGTAGGTGGTCTGGACTTGGCTATTGAGGGCCCCTCAAAAGCAGAAATCAGCTGCATTGACAATAAAGATGGGACATGCACGGTGACCTACCTGCCCACTCTGCCAGGCGACTACAGCATTCTGGTCAAGTACAATGACAAGCACATCCCTGGCAGCCCCTTCACAGCCAAGATCACAGGTAGGGTTGTCTGGCTTCTGGGGGCTTCCTCATGGGAAGCGTGGCTGCCCCTGACTGCCACCCTCCTTATCAGACCACAGGCGGCAGGCTAGACATCTCTTTGAGTTTAGGTTTCACAGAGACTCATTGAGGAGGAGCAGGGGGTGGAATCCAATCTTGGATTGGCTAAATTCTTCCCTTGCTGATAATCCAGGAAAAAGCAAGAGCTAGTATTTGGAGCACACTTTTATTGTGCCAGTGTTACTGTAGTGTGCAAAGAGAAAGCTCTCAGATGGAGTATTCAAATCATACTGACCGCAATAGTGCATGAACTCAGAGATGCCCTTCAGCGTCACTACTAGATAAATTTTCTGCTATCCCTTTTACAGATGGGAAAACTGAGGCTTGGTGTAGCCAAGTTCACATATGAGTAAACAGATCCAGGTTATCAAACTCCAAAGCCCATGCTCCTCACCTTGCTGTGTTCAGGTTATGCTTTCAGTGGGTTATAAGGAAAATGCACAAGGCAGAGCCCGTGTGCCCGCCGTGTTTAGACCTGTCTGCGAAACAGCCAGTAGTACTCTGTGGAATGTGGTCATTGTTTACCTAGAAATGCCCACAGCCATGCCAGGCAGGTGCGAGGTCCCTTCAACTACCAAAGATTCCTATATTTTTTTTTTTTTTTGAGACGGAGTCTTGCTCTGTCACCCAGGATGGAGTTCATGGTGCAAATTTGGCTCACTGCAACCTCCACCTCCTAGGTTCAAGCAATTCTCCTGCCTCAGCCTCCCGAATAGCTGGGATTACAGCACCCACCACCACACCCAGCTTATTTTTGTATTTTTAATAGAGATGAAGTTTCACCATGTTGGTCAGGCTGGTCTTGGACTCCTGACCTCAAGTGATTCATCTGCCTCGGTCTCTCAAAGTGTTGGGATTAGGCACCTGGCCCAAAGATTCCTTTAAAAGGTGGTCCATGAGGACTCAAGTCTCCGGGTCCTGCCAGCTCCTTGTCTTTGCTGCAAGCAGGCATGAATCCCATCATTCTTCATTGGTTGGGTCTACTCAGTGTTCAAGGCTCATTTTTTTTCACTTAACTTCATGTGATTAGTTCTTGCCTGTTCATCCGTGAACGGCATATGGCATGGCAGCTCTGGGAAGCCGGGATGACCACATGTAACGGGAGTCCTTTTTGGGGGAATGTTTCCCAGATGACAGCAGGCGGTGCTCCCAGGTGAAGTTGGGCTCGGCCGCTGACTTCCTGCTTGACATCAGTGAGACTGACCTCAGCAGCCTGACGGCCAGCATTAAGGCCCCATCTGGCCGAGATGAGCCCTGTCTCCTGAAGAGGCTGCCCAACAACCACATTGGTGAGCTAGGCTACCCTTCCTGGCTGGAGCCAGGACATCTTGGGTGGGAGATGGGGACTCTTGCAGTTCTTTCTTGGGAAATTGGTAGCACAATGGAGTCTGATGTGATAAACCTGCTGGGTCACACGCACAATAAATGCCCAAGTGTATTTGTGCATTGTGATATCGACACTCGGGGTTGTTGGATGTCAGGAAAAAGGTTATATTTCTATTTCTGAGAGTGTGTCTCTCCTGCTTCCTTTCCGCCATCCCCTTACAAACCTCAATCTGTGTTCTGGCCCAGGCATTTCCTTCATCCCCCGGGAAGTGGGCGAACACCTGGTCAGTATCAAGAAAAACGGCAACCACGTGGCCAACAGTCCCGTGTCCATCATGGTGGTCCAGTCTGAGATCGGTGACGCCCGCCGAGCCAAAGTGTATGGCCGCGGCCTGTCAGAAGGCCGGACTTTCGAGATGTCTGACTTCATCGTGGACACAAGAGATGCAGGTCTGTGTGGTCCGAAGGGAGAGGCCCAGAGCTTGTGGGAACAGACTTATTTTGCTGAATCAGTATCATCTTTTCATCCTATCAACTCCTTTTCCTTCCTGAGCATCCTTCAAGCTGTAGGTCCTTCTGCCTGCATTGTCTTTTACGCCTCATGACCATTGGCAAAAATAGGATTGTCTTTGTTTTTTAGATGATGAAACTGAGGCTCGCAGGGCTTAGAGCCCCCTCTGCCCTAGGATCTGAACCCAGAGCCACAACACCTCGCAAACCCCTGTTTTCTCATCTGTTCTTCCACCCTTGTTCTCAGCTTCCCAGCGTCTCTCCAAGCAAAGAATGTTGGGTTGGCTGGCCAAGACCATGGTCATCTGAGCAGAGCTTTTGTGGAAATGAGGCATCTCTTTCTGTTCTTTTTTTGAGATGGTTTGAGTTAGATTGTGTCTCTTCCAAGCTCGCCACACCCCAGTGCGTCCAGTCATCTGCTTTCTTGAGGCATGGCCACACTGGTGAATTCTAGACAAATTCTAACCCAGGGGAGAGGGCTGGAGAATTTCTGGTCCTGGTTGGGAGATACTCCCTGTTAAACCTTCAGATCTACTGACCTAGTTGAGGTAGCCAGGGGCTGTTTAAAAATTCAGAATCTCAGGTCTGGCTATGGATAAACCCCTGAGGTGGGATGTGCAGTTCTTGGAGCCTGAGGGCAGAAGGTCCTCTCCAGCAGTTTGCACAGGGCACATCATCTGTGGGATATTAGTAAATACCCTTCAGGAAAGCGTTCTGTGGTCAAAACCAGGTTCAGCAGGTTATTTCACTATGGGACTTCTCAGGGCCCTTAACCTACTCATCCCGCTCTGGGCTCTGCAAATGAGGCCGCCATTGCTTTCTTTCTGCTATGTAGAAATAGACTGAAGCGTAAGGGTCGATGTCCTTTCTCCATTCATCGGGCTCCCTCTTCCTGAGGAGTTGCTGTCAGAACAGCCTGGGGCTCCTGTGTTGCAGGTTATGGTGGCATATCCTTGGCAGTGGAAGGCCCCAGCAAAGTAGACATCCAGACGGAGGACCTGGAAGACGGCACCTGCAAAGTCTCCTACTTCCCCACTGTGCCTGGGGTTTATATCGTCTCCACCAAATTTGCTGATGAGCACGTGCCTGGTATGTGTATTCCATTCCCCTCCAGATGGGATGCTTGGGTTTTCTGTAAATGCTGTGCTTTGGCCTCTGAGCTGCTCACAGGAGCCTTCTTGGGTCTTGCAGGGAGCCCATTTACTGTGAAGATCAGCGGGGAGGGAAGAGTCAAAGAGAGCATCACCCGCACCAGTCGGGCCCCGTCTGTGGCCACTGTCGGGAGCATTTGTGACCTGAACCTGAAAATCCCAGGTGGGTGTCGCGGACTAGTGGGGTGGGGAAGCCTTGGCTCCAGCCCTCAGGGCAGTGGGTGCCTTTGGGAACCAAATTTAGGCATGGCCTAGAACACAGTATCCAAGTCGGCTGTGCTGACCTTTTCATTTCACTTCATTTCATAATTTTCTTCTATGTTTATTTTCACAGAGGCTCATCCAAGAATAATAAATCTGTTTACCTCGCTACCTTTTTCCAATTCCAAATAAAAATAACTTTATTGGGTCACATGGGGGAAGCGTAGATATGCTTTTAGATTTTTAGATTTACTATCTGTCAAACAGAATCATGTCAGTGAAAGAACTGGCCCAGCCGATGCCAGTGTCTGGAAGTATTTAAGAGGTGGCAGCCCAGCGGCATCCTTCTAGTATTTCTCTTTCCTTCCTGAAATTAGAACGAGGGCTGTGCTGCAGATCTCACTGGGCCACATCTAGCCCTTTGGCGGTGAATCATTCCTCATGGGCCCCGATTAGCCAGTCAACAGGTCACACCGTCTGTCTGAAATGTGGCCCAAGTTCTTTCTATAAAGAATCCTTCCAGAGAGAAGTCATTGTGAGTGAAAGTTTTGAGGCTCCTCTGCCCAGAAGTTGACATGTCCTATGGAATTGCACAAATTCTACAGAGAAGGGAAATATAAATCGTCTTCAGATGGAGCTTGTGTTGCAAGCTCTGGAGAGGGGGCTGTCTTTCTACACTACACCTCCCATCCTTCCTAACGTCAGGGAGCTGTCGACTCCGCCTTCTTGGCTTTAGTTAACGGGTTCTTCTTGTGTAGTCACATCAACATTGGGTCACATGGGAATGTGGCAAAAGCCTCATTACCGTAGAGTTCAGACATGATCACCCAAGAAGAGCTTTACTGGGCCGGGCGTGGTGGCTCACTCCTGTAATCCCAGCACTTTGGGAGGCCGAGGCGGGCAGATCACCTGAGGTCAGGAGTTTGAGACCAGCCTGGCTAACATGGCAAAACCATATCTCTTCTAAAAATACAAAAATTAGCAGGGCGTGGCAGCAGGCACCTGTAATCCCAACTACTCAGGAGGCTGAGGCACACGAATTGCGTGAACCTGGGAGGCGGAGGTTACAGTGAGCTGAGATTGCACCACTGCACTCCAGCCTGGGCGACAGAGCGAGACTTTCTCATAACAAAAAAAGCTGTACTGATCATTTCTGGTCATAAACAGTTTATGTGCCTCAAGGTGGAGGAAGGAAGTGTCACCTCCCAGAGAGAGCCTGGTTCACATTTTAGGTGCAGAGTTGGACCCTGGTTGCCCCGTCCTCACAGCCATGTGTGCTCACTTTCCAGTTACACCGGTGTACTCCTCATCCACTGTTTTTGTGGGCATCTTCCCACCTCAAAAAATGGACATCCACATAATCTCTTTCACGACCCAGATAAAATGCCATTTCATTCAATGGAACTGTTGGTCATAGAAGAAGAGAGATTCCATTTCATGTCTAGATGCATCAGCCTTCGTTACTCATCTCTGTGCCTCAGCTCCCATCATCAGGGCTGCTCTGACATTTGCCACCCTGTGCTGAGGCTGTGGGCTGGATGCCCAGGAGTGGGCCGGGCTGGTGCATTTCAGACGCTGCCACACCTTGGCAGACCGCCCTCCACATTTCTGCGTACTCCCCCACCAGCGCTGGGGCTGTCTCTTCTCACTTTGGCCAACCTGATGGAAAAATATGGTGTCCAGTATTCAGTTTCATATCTTCAATTACTAGTGATGTGTACTGTGTTTTCTTTTCATTTGCTTTACATTTCTCATTTGGCAAAATACCTGTTCTGTTCTTTGTTTATTTGTTTCTTGAGGAACTAGCAAGTATCTGTGCAGCATGGACGTTTACCCTTTCTCTTAAGTCTCTTCCAACTCGTGGCCATTTTGTTATTCTTTTAGTTACTTAGTACCAGATGACTCTGGGTGAGGCTCAGTTTTCCCCACATTACCCAAATGATCCTCTCAGAGATCCCCTCCTCCTTAATGGAGGACAGCTCACTAACCAGATGTCCTCCAGACCCAGGCTTTGCAGGGCATCGTCATTAGTTTGGGCTGCTTTAGCAAAATCACATGAACTAGGTGGCAACCAACAGAAATGTATGCCTCACAGTTGTGGAGGCCGGAAGTCCAAGATCAGGTACCAGCACGGCCAGATTGTGGCGAGGGCCCTCTTCCAGGCTGAAGACCGACAGCGTTCCGTTGTATCATCACACACTGGAGGGCAGAGGGAGCAAGCTGTCTGAGACTTATAAGGCCACTGATCCCATCACAGGGTCATTCCACTTTCCTGACCTTATCTAATGCTAATTGCCTCCCCAAGGCCCCACCTCTTAATCCCATCACATTGTTGGGGATAGGGTTTCAATATTCGAATTTTGGAGGGACACAAACATTCAGTTCATAACATGGGTGACCCTCTTTTCAACCTCCCTTCCCTTTTCTGTCCTCAGGGGTCAGAGTCATGAACTGCTCTGCCCAGATCCTGTGGGGCTGGAGGGTGCAGTTTCATACTGGCTCTAGGTGATGGCAGTGCTCCGTGCCCCGCCTGCGGCCACCTGGCCTCACCACGGCAGTACAGGCATAGTCGTTGGCATGACGTGAGCAGCTCACGTAGAGTGATGTGGTCTTGTGTCCTAGCGCTGATGACCCGAGACATTGCTTTTCTGAAAGTATGGCCCCTGGTCTTTGGTTTGCTCAAAGCTTTGCTCACGCATGGTTTCCCTTTTGCCATTGGGACTGACGAATGTTCACCTTTTCCTCTAACTTTGTCTTGTTGCCTAATAGAAATGCCAAAGCTTCTTGACAGTAAGGGATGACGGCTCTTGTTTTCTACCCTTACCTACCTGTGGAAAGGAGCCCATCTATGCATGATGGATGACCACGTCACCTTTGGCAAGAAGTCTCAGTGCCCCTAGCATGGGTGGCCTGAAGGTCCCTGCCCACTCCATGCTGGCCACAGGAGGGCAGGCACCCAGCCTGAAGGGAAGGAAATCTGGGCACCCCATGTCCACTGGGCTGCATACACCTTGCTCTCGGCTGCTTGCCCTGCATGTCCTGCCCCATCTCAGGCCCTTGCCCTAACCCTCTTCTCTCCCCCCAACCTCCCTCCCTCTTTCAGAAATCAACAGCAGTGATATGTCGGCCCACGTCACCAGCCCCTCTGGCCGTGTGACTGAGGCAGAGATTGTGCCCATGGGGAAGAACTCGCACTGCGTCCGGTTTGTGCCCCAGGAGATGGGTGTGCACACGGTCAGCGTCAAGTACCGTGGGCAGCACGTCACTGGCAGCCCCTTCCAGTTCACCGTGGGGCCACTTGGTGAAGGAGGCGCCCACAAGGTGCGGGCAGGAGGCCCTGGCCTGGAGAGGGGAGAAGCGGGAGTCCCAGGTGAGCATTCCGGGCAGGATTTTCACGTGGGAAGAATATGAGTTGAACCCAGGCAGTGTGGACACCCACATACTTTTTTGCCCTGTTTGAAAGAGAAGACTTCTGATAGGTGGCATTAAGGGGCATTCTTTAAAACAAGGCATCTGTGACTAAATCTGGCACACTTTGTGACTAAGCTTTGCTCATGTAAAGCCAAACAAGTTTCTTGCTGGGAGCCTCCTTGGAGCCTGTAACTTATTAGTGTATATCTGACTCTCTAATTGGGGAGCAGAGTAATACTGTTTCCAGAGCATCTTTCAGGGCTGATGTGCTGTGGAACACACTAGAAAGCTACAAAACTGACTGTAAGCATCCTTTCCTAAGGTTGCTGCTGGTGGGAAGATCTGTGGGGAAAAAATGGAACATTCTCATGTTTTTCTGGCTTGGTTAGGGTGTGTTCACATTTTTAAAAATTTTTATTTAATATTTTTGTCTTTCTTTTTTTGTTAGAGATGAGGTTCCACTATCTTGCTCAGGCTGGTCTTAAACTCCTGGGCTCCCGTGACCCTCCTGCCTTGGCCTCCCAAAGTGCTGGGATTACAGGCATGAGCCACTGCGCCCGGCCTGTTAAGATGTCTTCAGAGTACTCCAGATGTCCTATGAATTTAGATATCACTAGTGATGCTTAGGAAACTTCAATGATGGACTTTGCTTGGTTTCTCCTTGGGGTGAGAGAAAGGAAAGGGCTAGCAACAAATGAAACCTAGCGCTGCAGGTTTGTTTTTTTTTTTTTTTTTTTTTT
>NW_012115821.1:14124518-14169510 GCF_000951035.1 Colobus angolensis palliatus | reverse complement strand
CCCGTCTCGGCCTCCCAAAGTGCTGGGATTACAGGCTTGAGCCACCGCGCCCGGCCGTGCGCTGCAGGTTTGAACAAGAATAGAAGAGGGGCAGGGGCTCTGTGGGGCTCAGTCACTAACCAGGTATCTCTTTGCTCTCAGCTGAGTTCAGCATTTGGACCCGGGAAGCAGGTGCTGGAGGCCTCTCCATCGCTGTTGAGGGCCCCAGTAAGGCCGAGATTACATTCGATGACCATAAAAATGGGTCGTGCGGTGTGTCTTATATTGCCCAAGAGCCTGGTATGTATTCAGGGTTCACAAGAGGACATTTTCCTTGTTTGAACCTGGTTAGGTTGCAAGGAACAGAAATCCATCAAGTTTGCTGAAGTCAATGAGGATTCTATGTGTATGGGCACATGGGAGAGCCTCCTAGAAATCCAGTTGCAAGATACATGGCCAGACCTCCTAAGGGTGGGAACGCTTGTTCTAGTTGCCTCTTGGCTTTCTCCATTAGCCTCTGTGCTTCTTGCTTTCATTCAATTGCTCCATTCTTTCCACCGACCAGCCTTTGTCTGCCCACCTATGGCTACCTTGGCTGGCTGCCCCAGAAGAGTGACCTTGGCATCTGAGCTCCCTCTGTCAGGAGTTCTTAACCTTTTGTGTGCCATTAACTCTTGCCATCTGGCAAAGCCTATGGGGACTGTTCTTGGGATAATGTTTTCAAACACATAAAATGAAATATGTCACATTATAAAGGAAATCAATGATAGTAAATACAGTTACCAAAATCTTATAAGAACAAATATGCAACATAGAAACATGCATATCTTCATTAATACATTAAATCATAAGATTTGGTGACAGTATATTAACTGTCATCAAAGTAGCAAAGTAATAAGTGAAAATGATATATCAAAATAACTGTAAAATGACATAAAAACATCTATAATTTTTTTTTTTTGAGATGGAGGCTCGCTGTGTCACCCAGGCTGGAGTATAGTGGCACAATCTCGGCTCACTGCAAGCTCCATCTCCTGGGTTCATGCCATTCTCCTGCCTCAGCCTCCTGAGTAGCTGGGACTACAGGCGCTTGCCACCATGCCTGGCTAATTTTTTTTGTATTTTTAGTAGAGATGGAGTTTCACCGTGTTAGGCAGGATGGTCTCGATCTCCTGACCTCGTGATCCGCCCACCTCTGCCTCCCAAAGCGCTGGGATTATAGGCGTGAGCCATCACGCCCGGCCAACATCTATAATTTTTAATGGTGATATAAGTAATATGTACTTACAATGTGTTGTGATTTCTTGTCAACATTTCTGAAGAAAGGACATGGTAAATTTCAGTTAGTGGATGGTGAAAATTAAAATGTAGTTTTTTTTCCCATTCAAGTCCATGGATCTCCTGAATTCAATACACAGGCCATTTGGGGACCCTGTGGGCCCCAGTTAAGAGTCCCTGGCCTTGCCCCACTAAGGAAATCATATTGGCCCAGCCTCAGTCAGGCAACTCCCACTCAACCAATCAGCTGTGGCCATTGAGGAGGGCTGGATCTCTCTGAAGGCATTTTAGCCCTTGGTGAGAAGCAAGAGGCCACTCTGGGTCCAGAGTCTCTGAAATGATGGGACTTTCCTGTCCTCATAGGTAACTACGAGGTGTCCATCAAGTTCAATGATGAGCACATTCCGGAAAGCCCCTACCTGGTGCCAGTCATCGCGCCCTCTGACGACGCCCGCCGCCTCACTGTTATGAGCCTTCAGGTGAGATGCAAGGAAGCATCCATCTCCTTGGCCACAGGCCGCCAGTGAGACCCCTGGACTCCTGAGGCCGCTTCAATGTCCCCTTAGGTGCTGAGGCCCCTTTTCACATTTTGACCACAGATGTCACCCAGTCACTGGGGAGCTTTCCTGCAGCAGAGTCAACTCCCCATACACTTAGGGCAGATGACACTTGGGGCGAGTGAAAGCAGAGCCACAGTCAACAGCACACCTTAATGTTTGGGGACAAGTTTGTTTTTAAAAGTTTATTTAAGAGAAACAAAGGAAGCCTGTTCATAATTGGTTAAGGGATAACAAGGGCTTTCAAAACAAAACCAACACAAAAATAACAGTGCAGTGATGTTTTAGCCTGCTGTTGTTGGCTGCCCTTCCTCAAGAAAGTCAGTTGCAATTTATTATGATTCATTTACAATAAGTGTGCAGGGAACTATGTTAAGAGCTTTATCAGTGTTACCTCAGGAAATCCTTGCAATAGCCTGACAAGTAGGTTCTCTTGACCCCATTTTAATGATGGAAAAACAGAGGTACAAGGAGGTTTTGTCCACTGGGAACCGCTAGTATGAGGCAGAGCAGAGGCAATGTGGCTCCAGAACCTGTATTTTTGTTTGTTTGTTATTGTTGTTGAGACAGAGTCTCACTCTGTCATCTAGGCTAGAGTGCAGTGGCATGATCTTGGCTCACTGAAACCTCTGCCTCCCAGGTTCAAGTGATTCTTCTGCCTCAGCCTCCTGAGTAGCTGAGACTCCTGGCATGCACCATCACACCCGGCTAATTTTTGTATTTTTCGTAGAGATGGGGTTTCGCCATGTTGGCCAGGCTGGTCTCAAACTCCTGACCTGAGGTGATCCGCCCCACCCCCCTCAACCTCCCAAAGTGCTGGGATTACAGGCATGAGCCACTGTGCCCGGCCAGAACCTGTGCCCTTAACTGCAACCTCTCTAACCCCCACCTGTCGTTGTGGCACACGGTTGCATAGTCCATCCCTTTAGGATACCAGGAGATGCAATGTTTCTCCTCGTCCTAAACAGGTCACTTAATTCAAGGTTGCACTAGCACCTTCAGCCAAACTAAGAACCATCAGGGATGCCTCTGGGTTTTTGCCCAGGACACTGAAAAATAATTAGGTGTCTGAATTGGGAGTAGCAATTAAGTTGTGAAATAACATTGAAATCCCAAAGTATGATTTCTGGGTAAGAGTTTCTGAATAGCCTTGAGCTGCCCCCAGTTCTTGAAAATATTGGATTCATTAAAATCCAATCTGATGTCTAAGATCAGTGATATCATTGGCTCTAGTTCCCTACACTTGGTTTACATTTGAGATTCTAATCTTACTCTGAGGGGAACTGGGATACCTCCAGTCCAAATGTTAGTCTTTCATTTAGGGACGTAAACAGAACTCAGACCAGACTCAGTCCACACATTGAAGCGGCCTCATCCAGAGAATACCAAGGGTACTAACTGGTTACTGTGGTGTAGATGTTTTTCTTGTGTTTCATTTAAAGGCTTCTTAACAGAAGTGTCTTTTGTGGCCGACTTAACTAAAACCTACAGAGGGAGATAAACCCAGCACTTGTTGAGGGCAGGAGCTGCCCTCGTGCATCTCGAAGATTTCTTTCGAATCTTCCGAGGCATTTATCTCCCTCTTGAGGATTTAGTGGCAAGCGGATTCAGGTAATGTAAATTATGCTGTCTAAAAGGAGCTGGTTTGGAAAAATCCTCTCCAGGAAGCTTTTCTGTAGAATCCTCTCGTCATAGCTGGGTCATAAATGTTTCAGTAAGTACACAGCAGGCTGTTTCTCAAGCTTTTGTAGCCAGCTGCTGCTGCAGGAGGGGTGTGTACATCAGCACGCCCCCTGTTCTTCCCGGGTCATTTGATGCCGAGTGATATGTAAATTATTGATCAGAGATTTCGCAGAGGCCCACGCAGCAACATCTGGGGCTGGTTAGCAAAGAGAGGCATGTATCATTTTGTCTTGCTTTTGAGACTTTCTAGGAAATTGGAGTAGGCTGGCATTTGGGGTGGGGGTGGGATGGGAGTGATCTGGTGATCAAAGACTCTCTAATTCTGTGTTTCATCCTCCTTCCTCAGTCTCTATCCCTTAGGGCAGCACAGTCCAATAGTAGGTTCTGCAGTGATCAAAATGCTCCAGGTTTATGCTGTGCAGCATGATAGCCACTAACCACATGCGACCATTGAACATCTGAAATGTGGCCAGAGGAACCAAGGAGCTGGATGTTTAGTTTTATTTAAATGCATTAAATTGAAATATATGTATATATGGCCACATGTGGCTGGTGACTACCAAATTAGCTAGTGCAGCTTTGGGACCTTGCCATGAAGATGTGGTTCTTGGACCAGTTCTTGGACCTCAGCATCACCTGAGAACTTCAGTCCCAGACCCACTGGATCAGAATCTGCATTTTAATAAGATTCCCAGATGGTTTGCTTACACCTAAAGTGTGAACCATGCTGCTTTAGAGTTATTGCCTGAGGAGTGGCTGTCCGACCAAGTCTAAATCAAAATTACTGACTTGTAAAATGCTGCTGTTCGGGATTGGCCAGTCTTAAAATATCTCAAATGTTGTTGCTCAGCTTTGTTCTTAACCATCTGAACTTCTGATCGCCTCCTCCCAGAAGAGGAGATAGTTTCCAAGACAAAGTATGGGGAGTGAAACTGATCCAGAGAAGAGCAAAAGCTATGTCTTTCTATGACTTCTTGTGGGGGTACAACCTCTAAATGCATATTAATATTTAATAATAAGCTTATGTTTTCAAGCCTCTCTGTGTATGGGCTAGGCCCTGTGCTGAATGTTTTGCATGCACAGCTTAATTTGATCTTTATGGTAGCCCTCGAGATGGATCGTTATTATGCCCATTTTACAGATGAGGAAACCAAGACTCGAAGAGGTTTGGCAACCTGGATATATAGCTAGGAAATGGTAGGAAATCCAGGGCTGATTCTTAACTGCTGTGGAATACCGTCTTCTTTGCACATGTAGCCCTTTATAATAGGTTCCTCCAGGTCTGCCCTTGAGATAACAAACAGCATAACATAAAACTGTGTTTGTGTTCGTGAGTGCATGACTTTGTTAGCTGCCAGTATCCTCCTAAAAGAGGATACTTTTTTGACCTGGAACATACTAGGTTTTCTGACCTGCACAGGTGTTATTCTGAATGCTCAGATGATAGTCCTTTTGACCAGGATATCTCAAGTATCCATTCATCTCTTGAAATCATCTCTTCCAGGCTGTATCAAGATGGTGTGCATAGGAGACCATGCAGATGCACGTCTGTGCTGTCTTACTTTAAAAATGCAGAATGGCTCACCTGCTCTTTTGTTGCCATATGTTATATAGAAAAACATTCTGGGCCTATTTGCATGAGAACTGTCACCCAGAGTTTTGGGTAGGGTCAGTGTGTGCCACTGAACAGGAACGCCGGGGGCCATAACCTGTCTAATGTATTAAATTCTCAGGAATCGGGATTAAAAGTTAATCAGCCAGCATCCTTTGCTATAAGGTTGAATGGCGCAAAAGGCAAGATTGATGCAAAGGTGCACAGCCCCTCTGGAGCCGTGGAGGAGTGCCACGTGTCTGAGCTGGAGCCAGGTGAGCAGGAGGCCTGCTGGGGGGTCCCAGCACCAGCACTTTCCAGCAGAATGTTCTTGTAAATGTGCGTCCCAAAGGAGGGCTGATCAGTTTCATTACTGCCAGTGAGCCTCTGGATTCCCTTTGCTGTTGCCAGACGTTGTTTATAAATTCGTGTTTAAACCTGTGCCAGGAATAGGCAGACCCTTTACCCTGGGAGAGAATTCTCGTTCGTTCTTTCTTTTTTAAACAAATGCTGGGGGGGATGCAGTGCACTAACCTGGGAGGCCAAGGCTGCTGTGAGCTATGATTGTGCCACTGAACTCCAGCCTGGGCGACACAGCGAGACCCTGTCTCAAAAAAAAAAAAAAAAAAAAGAAAGAAGCATACACACACAACACAAAAACAAATGCTGCTTTGTTTTCTGTTAGTTTTTCAGATTCCTTTTGCATGACATTCATCATGATTTTTCTTTCATATTGTAACAACATCTTATAGATTTTTATTATATCGTTGACCTTATGACATGAGTAAGCATACTTTGGTCTCACTTTACTCTAAGGGAAAGGTAGGTTAATGTTCTGTAAATTAAAAAAGAAAATCTGGGTCTCTAGGCCCTAATGTCCTAAGATTTTTCTTGCTTGGTGCCTTGGTATATGGAATTATCTGATTTAATCATCTTTAAAGAGACAATGTTACCGGTGAACATAACACATTTATTAAGTGTCAGAAACTTGAAGGAAGGTATAGGGCTCAAAGAATTGCTCACAGTTTAGTGAAGTCCTGGCCAAAAAGCAGATGATGACCCCAGATGATCGCCATTACCACAGGAGAACTGAGAAGCAAATGGTGAAGATGGTCAGAGCAGGAGAGAGAAATAGTTTCTGCCTTGGTGAGTTCAGGAGGGCTTCTCAGAGGAGGTGACATTTGGTGTGGGCCTTGATGTATGAGGGGGAGACCTATGATCACTGCCTTATAGGGCATTTGTTGTGTGCCTGGCTATATTTGTATAGTGTAGTTGGAAATCTAGGCTCTGACCAGGCATGGTGGCTCACATCTGTAATCCCAGCACTTTGGATCAGTTGAGCCCAGGAGTTTGGGACCAGCCTGGGCAGCATCGTGAGACCCCGTCTCTACAAAAATAAAGTAAAAAAAAATCAGCCATGGTGGCACACACCTGTAGTCTACTTGTGAGGGATGAGGTGGGAGGATTGCTTATGCCCAGGAGGTCGAGACTGCTGTGAGCTGTGATCATGCCACTGTACTCCAGCCTGGGTAATGCAGCAAGACCCTGTCTCGAAAAGAAAGAAAAAGAAATGTAGGCTCTGTGTGAACATTGAGATCTATGTTTCCCAGTAGGCAGAAAGGGCAGTGGGGAGCCTCAGGAGGAACAAGTAGGAAGGATGGGGTCAGATCCCGGTTTTGGTCTGAAAGGCCAGGTGGCGAGCTGGTGCTCCCAGAGTGGTCCATTTGAGAAAGCAGCAGCAGTGGAAATGGAGAAGGCCAGAGAGCTATGGTAGCCATGGAGAATGAGAGAGAGAACCCATTCCAAAATGTTCCATGTAGCTTAGTGATTGGGCGGCAGATGACAGTACAGTTATCAGAACTAGGGCCAGCCAGGCAGAGGGTGGGTGAGGATTGGTCAGGGCCTTAAAGGGTTTAATATTTTGCTTTGAGGGGTTTTGAAGGATTCCCCAATGCCCACATGGAGATGTTTACTAGATCACTGTGAGGTTTGGTGGCCTCAGCCCCAACAGTCCCTCACTGGGTACCCTCCCTCTTCTCTTAAAGCCAATGTGCTTCGGGAGAAGCTGGCTCCACCCCAGGCAGGATTTGAACCCCTACAGATGTCTGAGATCATTAGCATGACACAGTTACTATTGATTGCAAATTACAGGATGCCCAGCTCAAGCCAACTCACACAATAAAGGGGCCCAGTGAGTTGCATAACTGGAAAGTTCAAGAGATCCAAGATGGGTTTCAGCGATTTGATTTGGTCATTGAGCTGTGCCCTGCAAGGCCTCAAATATCTCTGCTGTTCTGCTTTGTGGGCCTGGTTCTGAGGCTGGCCTTCCTCTTGATGGCAGGATGGCTCCAGCAGCACCAGATGTCCCACCTTCATGCCACATCAGTTAAGAATCATCTTAGGATTCTTAGAAGTCGAGAGGCTCCTTTCCCAGAAGTCTCCAGCACATCTCCCTTCCCATCTCACTGACCTGGACACATGACCACTGCTGAGTCATTGCCTGTGGCTAAAGAAGTGCCATGTGTTCACTGACGAAGGCTTAGCGAAGGATTTTTCCCTGATCCACTCAGGGACCACACTTGGACGTGGCAGTAGAGCCGGCTTCCCCTAAAGCATATTGGCTTTAAGGGAGGCAGATGGGGACCTAGCTAGGGGACTGTTGGGGGATGTTCAGTGCCAAAGGATGTAGGGTGCACAGCTCCATGGAGATGCACCTCTGTGGAGACCTCCAGAGGCAGGGAGAAGAGCTTTGGGGAACACAAATTCTGAGAGGGGTGAAAAGTCCTAGGAGCCAGGGAGAGACTGAGAGACTACCTGGAGAGGTAGGAGGAGAACAGGCTCTGCACCCTGGGCAGGAGGGCTTCAAGGAGGAAGTGGTGGTCAGGTGGTGCACGATGGGTAGATGTTCTAGGTGCCCATTTCAGTTAACAGATTACCTTGCTACATGCTGTGACCCAAACGCACAGCCAAAAACCTGCCCTGTGGGGAGGTTCCTAGCTTTGAGCTTAATTAAGGAGCATCAGTGCCAGTTGAAACCATTTTTTCCCCTTCAACTGGCCAAATAGAGAAACGTAGAAGAAGCGAGGTTTTCTTTTTTCCCTTCATATATATTCTTTTTTATTTCTTGTTAAACCTTCCCAAAACAGAGACATTCAACCGTAGTTAGAATGGCCATTTCCCAACGTTTAAAAAAAACCTGAACCCCCGCAATGGAGGAACGAAGTAAAGGGTAGTAACCTCGAGTTCAGCTGAGTGGGCCACTGTGGAGCCTTAAGTGGTGAGGTCTTCCAATTTCAGAGTGGTGTGTCTTCAACCTGTATCATTGTTTTAGTGGAAAAACATCATTTAATTTTGGTGAAATGAGATTCATCTCACGACAGGATTAGTAACAGCACTCACGGAATTTCACATTCAAAAAGTGAGGTTTTCTGAAGAAAGGAACGGTTCTTCTGAGGCAGGGGTCAGAGTCTTGTCCTGTGTTTATAGGATTTGTGATGTGGATATGTTTTCCTTGGGGCTGATGAGGGATACCCAGGGGGATCCGTCTGGTTCTGAAATCAAGGATGCTGAGTGCCAGGCTCCCTGTAGAACTGCTGATTTTAAATGGGCCATCTCGGGTTGGCCTCCATCCTTTGTCCTCACTGAACTCGGGGGCGTCCATTTGCCTGATTTCACCCTGTGCCTTTGCTAATTCTTCTAGATAAGTATGCTGTTCGCTTCATCCCTCATGAGAATGGTGTTCACACCATCGATGTCAAGTTCAATGGGAGCCACGTGGTTGGAAGCCCCTTCAAAGTGCGCGTTGGGGAGCCCGGACAAGCGGGGAACCCTGCCCTGGTGTCTGCCTACGGCGCAGGACTCGAAGGGGGCACCACAGGTAACCCACTCCTCTGCTTCTTGAAGCCTTAACTGAACCAGCTCCAGGGACAAGCCAGATGGAAATCCTCAAGCCCCATGGAAGCTTTTTACACGTGCTTCCCATGGAAACTGGGGTCATGCACACTTTGGAGGCGCTTGCTGTCCAAAGCTGTTTTGGGAGTTGCGGTTTGGCCCGTGGTAAATTCAGAGTGAGAGCTTGATGGCTGTGTTATCACACCTCATTACTGTTAGTTGTGATTCACATTTCTTCCTCTGCCAGGTTTCTTGACTTTCAGAACAGGATGCTGATAGTCAGGGAACACAGCACAGAGTCATTAATTTTGAGGGTTTCTTTGCCTACACAGAATTCATGATGCGTCCAAGGGGGCTCCTACCCATCTGTTCTTTCATGGTACCGGGCCCCCAGAAGTGCACTGAAGCAGCAGTAAGACCTGTCCCAGCCTATCTCCTCCTCTTTTTACTCTCAGATCTTAATGGAGGAGGAGAAAAGACTGAAATGGTCAAAGAATTCTGAAGCTTTTTGGACCCATTGCAATTTATTTTTATTCTTTGCCACAGATGGGACATGTTTGATTGTGAAAAATACAGGCACTGAAGAAGTAAATAAAGTGGGACTCACTCCATCTTCTCTCCTCCTCCCCAACCTGGGTCCAGAAGCAAACGGTTCCAGGAAGGGAGGGCCTTCGCCCTGTCTGTCATCTCATTGTCTTCATTCTTGGTTGCTGGGTTGGTTAGCTAATCGGTTCATTAGACAAGCAGACACAGAGTTTTGTTTTTGTCTTACAGAAGGAATCTTACTGCATCTACTGTGATACAGCTTGTGTTTTTGCTTTGACCTCTTAAAGATCTTTCCATGTCAGAACAGATCTTCCCCTCCTTTTCCTGGCTATGTGAGAATTCCTGCTGTGAATCACAGTTATTTGAACAGGTGGCATCGGGTGGCGTGCAGTGAGTGCGTCACTGTTATGGAGGCTGCCAGGGTGGAGAGCTGGTCCTTAGTCTCTGCAGGGGAAGTGCGCAGTGTGGACTCACTGGGGCATGTTTGCATTTGGTGTTACTTTGGACCCCCTTGGGAAAGCAATATGTCCGGGTTTCTTGAGTCTCTCGTGTGTGTACCCCCACCTTGCATAAGGAGAGTGGGATAGAGCAGACTTGCCTCCCAGGGGTGAGGGTTGAGTGGCTGCATGGTTGCCTGGCATCCAGCCCCAGGAGCAAGTGTTCTGTGTGGCCAAGGGGCCCTCTGCAGGTGCAGGGTGGGCTGGCAGGCTGCCCGGGACTCTGACCAAAGCAGTGGCCTCAGCAAAGCCACCCACAGGGGTGGTGTGAGTGCTGCCAGACTCCCTAGGCAAATCCAGTCTGGCTCCACCCTGAACTCTGGGCCTGCAGCTTGCCTTTTGTGAAAGGCATGGTGTCATTTTACCGTAAGTGATGTCCATTTTACAGATTTGGAAAGTGAGAGGCAGAGGTTGAGTCACTCCCCAAACAAACACTCCCCCAAAAAGCAGTCAGCTGGGAGGAGGCAGAACCAGGAATCAATCCAAATCTGTGACCTCAGAGCCTGTGCGCTGACCCCCCGAGCTTGGCCCCCTCTCTAAGTGGCTGGCTCACCCAGAGGCAGTGACTGCATCCCCAGCCCGCTTTGAAGTGTCCTAAACCAGGACCCCTGTCCTCCCGGCTGCTCAGGAGTACTTTCCAGGCAGCAGTACTGGCAATTGGGCCCTGACAAGCTACTCACCTTTAGGGCCCAGGTGGGGTCCTCTAGGCACTTGGAGCGCGTGGCAGGCTTCAGGCCAGGCCCCACAGCAGCTGCTGGGGTCTCCCACACTGGCCAGGAAGCATCTCACCTTCCTGCTGGCTCATGCTGCTGTGCCTGGGCCCTCTCCCATTTCCTTTTGGCTGTTCACACACCTTTTTGGGAGCTTAGGTTTCAGGCTGTGCTCTGCAAGTGTTGGACGCTGCTGAGAGAAGGAGCTGCTCTTGCAGGGAAGCTCCCAGCCAGGAGGGGAGAGGTACAGAACCGCCTGCTTCAAACCCTGTGTAAATATTGCTCTTGTCACAGGGAAGGCGTCTTGTTTTTCCAGCCCTCCTGCTCCCAAGCCTTTCCCTAAATATCCATTCTGAGATTACACAGCTGCAGTGTGCATGGAATGAAAAGGTATCTGTGCTCGGCTGCCAGAGTGCCCAGTATCCTGACCTTCTGAACAAAGCAAACCTCCCTCTGTTTTTATGGGTGAGTTTGCTGTATCTCTTGGCTCAAGCTTTAAATGGTCCATTCTGTAGATTTTGGAATAGAGGAATGTGGAGAATTTGAGGCGGGACCCTGCTGGAGGAGGCTTGAGAGGCTGGGAGATAGACCAGGGAGCTCCAGATTCTTTGGAGCCGCTGAGCAATTTTCCTAATAAAATGATCCAGGAACCCCAGTATGCTCGGGGTATACCAGAAGGGCCTCCTTCCCTCCTTCTATCCCCTTACCTGCCTTGAAGAACAAGCGGTACTGCATGTAATGTGCATTAAACTCATAGGAACTGGGCCGGACATATTTGAGGGGGTGGGGAAGACCGCCGTGCCCAGAGATGTTTTGTGGTGTCAGATACAGGTTGTAGCTAGAGGCAGTGGTGACAGACTTCTGCTTGTGGATTTTTTTCTTCCATCTTCTCTCAGGTAAGTGCTTTAGCTCCAAGTTGGACAGACTTTATGTTTAAATCCCAGTTCTGCTGGTCCCCAGCCGTGTGACTCCAGATGAATTATCTGACTTCACTGTGCCTCTGCTTCCTTTCCTGCAAAACAGGAATAATAACGGGACCCACCTAATAGGCTTGTTTGGAGCCATAGAGGAGGTAACAGCCAAGTAGTAGCTCTTGTCCCATAACCCCTGATTTATCTGTTCCCACCTTGTCTTCCCTGCCCTTTTGGACCCTCACAGTCAAGATGAACTGATTTTTGGTTGGTCAAAATATTGCATTAGGGCCAAATGGGTGCGGTGGCTCATGCCTGTAATCCAACCACTTCGGGAGGCCAAGGCAGGAGGATTGCTTGCCCCAGGAGTTTGAGACCAGCCTGGGTGACATAGTAAAACTCCATCTCTACAAAAAAAAAAAAAAAAAATTAAAGACGAACTTGGGAATGAAACAGCTTGTTAAAAAATGGTGGAACTTTCCCCTGCAGCCACATCATTTCAACTTCACTTTAAAAATACATTTTTGGCCTGGCACAGTGGCTCACACCTGTAATCCTAGCACTTTGGGAGGTGGGGGTGGGAGGATCACTTGAGCCTAGGAGTTTGAGACCAGCCCAGGCAACACAGCAAAACCCCATCTCTACAAAAAATATTAAAAATTAGCCAGGTGTGGTGGTGCATGCCTGAAGTCCCAGCTACTTTGGAGGCTGAGGCAGGAGGATGGCTTGAGCCTGGAAGATTGAGGCTGCAGTGAGCTGTGATCATGCCACTGTACTCCAACCTGGGCAACAGAGGAAGACTTTATCTCAAAAAAAATATTAATAATAAAGCCGGGTACCCTGGCTCATGCCTATAATCCCAGCACTTTGGGAGAGCAAGGTGGGCAGATCACTTGAGGTCAGGAGTTCGAGACCAGCCTGGCCAACATGGCGAGACCCTGTCTCTACTAAAAAAATACAAAAATTAGCTGGGCATGGTGGTGAGTGCCTGTAATCCCAGCTACTCAGGAAGCTGAGGCAGGAGAATCGCTTGAACCTGGGAGGCAGAGGTTGCAGTGAGCCGAGATCATGACACTGCACTCCAGCCCGGGCAACAGAGCGAGACTGTATCTCAATCAATCAATCAATCAAATATCTTTCCTTATCGTCACCTTACAGCTGCTTCCTGAATGGACACACTGTCTCCTTGTTGCTCACCTCCCGCTTCTTCCCTACGTAGCCCCTGGCCTCAGAGCTGCTGCTTGAGGGGCTTCTTGGCTGCACAGATTAGATACCATGATGAGGTTGAGATAGTGGGGAGGGTGGACCTTGGGACAGGAGCCTCAAGAGCTTCCAAGAACAGCTGGGTTGTGTTTGAGAGTCGCACGATAGCAGCTCTTTTGTTTTATTGATATCCAGAACAATAATTCTTTCTCTGGACTAGGAGCTATAATTAAACCAAAATATTTCCCAGCTGGGGCAGTGCCTAGGGCTCTGGCAGAAGCACAGCCCTGCCTGGGGATGCTATGCCAGGCATGCCCCATAGAGGGCACTGTAGCGGGCGTGTGCCAGGCCTGATGACTGAAGGAGGCTCTCCCTGAGCCAGCTAAGTTGTTTCAGGGCTGCAGTTAGGGGATCTGAGGCAGCTCCACTGTCCATCCAGGGGTCAAGACGATGAGCCTGGCACCAGAGCCATGCAGACATCGTTCAAACCGAGCTCTACCACCTTCTAGTTGTGTAGCATGACTGGCCCCCTCCCTGAGCCACAGAGTCATTTGTGAAGCAGGAATCACGGAAAGGATTCCATACCACATGTGTCAATGGTGCTGTGCACAGGACCCGGAGCCGGAGTGGGGCACACATACCCCGTCATCAGGAGCTGCTGTTTTGTTCCTGTGCTTGTTGCTGGAATTCACAGCAAAGTGGGTGGGCTGGCAGGTCACAGTGGCTGCACCCAGTCTGCAGCACAGTGCCTGGGGTGAGGGCTGAGGAGGAAGGGAGGAGATGCTTGGCTTCCCTGGCCTCTCCAAGTCTACCCAGAGAAGAAAGGACGGTCAGAGGGGCCCACGCCTCCCCCACACCCCTGGAAGGAGAGCTGGGCTCTGGTGGCTGAAGCAGCATTTCAGGCTCACAGTGTGACTCAGGCTTCTCACCCTCAACCACAATGGCTTATGCCCAGAGGAGAGAACAGGGTGTCCAGGCTGTTGGTGCTTGTGGGCGAAATGTCAGCCATGCTCCTCTTGCCTTGGCCTGGAAAAGGGATCCCTCACCCCGCAGGACCTGAGGTTTTCTCTGCCAGAAGTTCAGAGCTAGTGTCGGTGGGTTCCCACGCCACCAGGGTGAGCTCTCTGTGAGGGGACCTATGTGTGTCCCCCACCATGGCCTCAGTGCTCCTGGGAAAGCCCTCCAAGCCATCAACATAGCATTTTCTATTCCTTTCTCCCAGGTATCCAGTCGGAATTCTTTATTAACACCACCCGAGCAGGTCCGGGGACATTATCCGTCACCATCGAAGGCCCGTCCAAGGTTAAAATGGATTGCCAGGAAACACCTGAAGGGTACAAAGTCATGTACACCCCCATGGCTCCTGGTAACTACCTGATCGGCGTCAAATACGGTGGGCCCAACCACATTGTGGGCAGTCCCTTCAAGGCCAAGGTGACAGGTAACGATCAACTTACCTTCGGAGTTACTCCCTTCCTGGGGAGCTGGTTTTGTCAGATCAATCATAGTGGAAACTATGGATGGTTTTAGATGTGTTAAAGCTACTTTGAACTTTGAATGTCAGTAAATAGTATGAGATGTCAGAGGGCAGTGTTTGAAACTTACAAAAGTCCACAGAGTGGAGCGTGCAGAAGTTGCGAAAACATGTTAGGTAGTTTTCTGTCTCTAACAGGAAAGAACAGATATTGAAATCTTATGTATTTGTTTAGATCAGGGCCTGAAAAATCCCCTCATTTCTAATTTTCACTTTAAAAATAATCAAAAGGTTTTATTATACTTATAAAAATGTGTCTCCCCCAAAACACTGGAAAAAATACCAAACTATGAAAACCAGTTCACAGCCACCACCCAAGGTAACCACCATAAACACCGTAGTAAATCCCTTCCACACGTCATGATTCACTGTTATGTAAAGGATGTAGTTTCCTCGCAGAAAAATTAGAAAATTCACATAGAAAAATCATCCTTTCTCATCCACAGAATCATTTTTCGATATTTCATTATATGTCATCCCAAATTTTACTCTGCTTATACATAGACTATTTTACGTAAATAGAAAGATGTGAATTCCACCGGCACATCTTTGGGGGGGTGGGGGCTGGGGGGATTGGGAGGGTTCTAGGCCTTGTCAGCCAAGGCCAGACTCATCCATTTGCCCAGAAAGCCAGATCCTAGTTGTATGGGGGTGGGACCGCAGGGGTTTAGAAGACATTATGGGTGTGAGATACGGGTGTGGTGGCTTTTGTATCCAGGTGTTGGGGTGCGCGGGCTCTCCTGGGGCTACTGTGTAGGGTACTCGCCTGTCCTCTGGCTGAGAGACTCCTCTTGATCTGGCCATTCACGCCTGTCCCCCTCCCTCCTGTATCTTAGGCCAGCGTCTGGTTAGCCCCGGCTCAACCAATGAGACCTCATCCATCCTGGTGGAGTCAGTGACCAGGTCTTCTACAGAGACCTGCTATAGCGCCATTCCCAAGGCATCCTCGGACGCCAGCAAGGTGACCTCTAAGGGGGCAGGGCTCTCGAAGGCCTTTGTGGGCCAGAAGAGTTCCTTCCTGGTGGACTGCAGCAAAGCTGGTAGGTGTCTGGGCCTTTTCAAGGGTGGGGTGGGGCAGGGGCAGGCTGGACCCCCTGGGTACACTGGCCTTCCCTGCTGAGGTCTCCTGCAGTGCCTACCCCCATGTAACCCAGCCGTTTGCAAGTAACCATGCTCATGACCCTGTTCTCCTGCACTTAATATTTTTAAATGATTTTCTTCTCTTTTGCCTTTTGAACTTGGGTATTTATTTGGGTTTCAACGGTCGGTTGCCTGGGTTCTGGCATCCAGTACACCTGGGTTGGAAACCTGGTACTGCCACTTCATTCATTCATTCATTCGTTTGTTCATAAAACTTATTTAGCCATGTGACCTCGGAAAGTTATTAAATCTCTTTCCAAAAGTCAGTTTCCGCTTCTCGGAAGTACCTTCTTTAAGGTGCCTGTGAGAGTAAACAAGAAGATTCTCACAGCTAACGCTTAGAATAGCACTTACCATGTGCTAGCGTTTGACACCCATCACTCCTTAAACCTCACAACTGGCTCGTGAGGTATGTGTCGTTCTCATTCCCTGTTTACAGATGGGGACGCTGAGCTAGGGAGAGGTGAGATTCCAGTCCAAGGTCACCCAGGTAGCAAGTGGCAGGGCAGGGATTTGAACCCACACCGTCAGGCTCTATGAGCCTTTGCTTGTAATTGCCACACTCTCCCACCTCTCAGGGGCCCCAGCGTTATGGCGGAAGCTCCTTCCCTTTGGCTCTCATACTCCCTCCTCTTCCTGTGCCTGTCCTGACGCATCCGAACGGAATAACCACCTTCTTCTGCCTCCTAGGCTCCAATATGCTGCTGATCGGGGTCCATGGGCCCACCACCCCCTGCGAGGAGGTCTCCATGAAGCATGTAGGCAACCAGCAATACAACGTCACATACGTCGTCAAGGAGCGGGGCGATTATGTGCTGGCTGTGAAGTGGGGGGAGGAACACATCCCTGGCAGCCCTTTTCATGTCACAGTGCCTTAAAACAGTTTTCTCACATCCTGGGGAGAGTTCTTGTGGTTGCTTTTGTTGCTTGTTTGTAATTCATTTTATACAAAGCCCTCCAGCCTGTTTGTGGGGCTGAAACCCCATCCCTAAAATATTGCTATTCTAAAGTGCCTTCAGAAATAAGTCCTAGACTGGACTCTTGAGGGACATGTTGGAGAATCTTGAGAAATGCAAGCTTGTTCAGTGGGCTGAGAAGATCCCAAGTACACTAGGTGCCAACCAGAACTCTTGGTGGAACAGACCACCCACTGCAGCAGACAGACCGGGCACATGGTGAGACTGACGTTTCAGAAAAACAAAACTGGTTAGCCTGAGCTGCTGGTTTGCTCCTCAGCATTTATGAAACAAGGCTAGAGAAAAGGAGGACACCTAGTTTGGTTGTCATTTAGCAAAGGGGATGACTTAAAATCAGCTTAATCTCTTTCAGTGCCCATGTTAATGTATTTGGATATTAGATCACTAGCACTGCTTTACTGCTCCTCACTGCCAACACCACCATGCTCTGTGGCCTTCTTATGCTTCTCAGAGGGCAGAGTGGATGTGGTGGCAGCCGGGCCCACATGTCTCCCAAGTACCTGTACCCTCGCTCTGATGATTATTTCTTGCAGAGTCACCACACGAGACCATCCCGGCAGTCATGGTTTGCTTTAGTTTTCCAAGTCCGTTTCAGTCCCTTCCTAGGTCTGAAGAAATTCTGCAGTGGCGAGCAGTTCCCCACTTGCCAAAGATCCCTTTTAACCAACACTAGCCCTTATTTTTAGCACATGCTCCAGCCTGTCATCGGCCTGGGGAGTCTTACCAAAATGTTTAAAGTGACCTCAGGGGGCCCATGGATTAGCGCCCTCATCCCAAGGCCCGTCCCTTGACTTAACACTCCACACCCACCCCAGCCAGCTTCATGGCTCACTGTTTCTGGAAAATAATGATCTGTACAGACAGGAAAGAATGAAACTCCTGCCCATCTTTGGCCTGAAAGTTGGGAATGGTGGGGGAGAGGAAGGGCAGCAGCTTATTGGTGGTCTTTTCACCATTTAGCAGAAACAGTGAGAGCTGTGTGGTGCAGAAATACAGAAATGAGGTGTAGGGAATTTTGCCTGCCTTCTGCAGACCTGAGCTGGCTTTGGAATGAGGTTAAAGCGTCAGGGACGTTGCCTGAGCCCAAATGTGTAGTGTGGTCTGGGCAGGCGGACCTTTAGGGTTTGCTGCTTAGTCCTGAGGAAGTGGCCACTGTTGTGGCAGGTGTAGCATCTGGGGCGAGTGTTGGGGGTAAAAGCCCACCCTCCAGAAACTGGAGCAGCCCGAAGCCTGATGTGAAAGGACCACGGGTGTTGTAAGCTGGGACATGGAAGCCAAACTGGAATCAAACACCGACTGTAAATTGTATCTTATAACTTATTAAATAAAACATTTGCTCCGTAAAGTTCTCTTGGTGTTCTTGGATGGCGTCGCTTCTGAATAAATTGTTTAATCCTAGGAGTTCAACACCACCAGCCTGGGTAACACAGCAAGACCCAACCTCTACAAAAAATTAAAAAATTAGCCAGCATGGTAATGCATGCCTGTAGTCCCAGCTACTCAGGAGGCGGAGGCAGGAGGATCACTTGAGCCTGAGAGGCCAAGGTTGCAGTGAGCTGTGGTTGCAACCCTGCACTCTAGCCTGGGCAACAGAGCGAGACAGTGTAACACACACACACACACACACTCTCTCTCTAACGTCATTGGAGCCCCAGACCAGCTCCCCCAACCTGTGCCTTAAGGGACACAGACTAGCAACTTGTTTTGACAATGAACCTGGGCTCTTTTGGGGGGGGGGGCGGGTAAACAAGAAGCTGTCACCTGTCACCCTGCTGTGCTAATTGTTGCTGCTGTCTTCCCCTCCCTTTGCCTCTGTTTCTCTCTCTCTCTTTTTTTTTTTTTTAATTTTCCTTTTTTGAGACAGTCTCAACTCACCCAGGCTGGAGGGCGGTGGTGGGATCTCAGCTCACTACAACCTCCACCTCCCGGGTTCAAGCAATTCTTCTGCCTCAGCCTCCCAAGTAGCTGGGACTACAGGCGCGTGCCACCATGCCTGGCTAATTTTTGTCTTTTTAGTAGAGATATGGTTTCGCCATGTTGGCCAGGCTGGTCTTGAACTCCCGACCTCAAGTGATCCGTCCCACCTTGGTCTCCCAAAGTGTTGTATTACAGGCGTCAACCACTGCAACTGGCCTGTTTCTCCTTTTTCTAGAAGAGCTTCTGATTGCTAAATGCTTGGGAGGTACCTAGCACCCCTCCTCCGCCTCCGCCTCCACTTCCCCCCCACCCCCCAGCAGTGATACCGCTTTGCAGATGGCACTACCACCTCAGGTGCTGCAATGACATGTTTGCAGATGCAAAGCTCACTTGGGGGCAGACCCAGGGCCCCTGCCTTCTTGACCCCAGAGTGGGAGTTCTACCCCCTGCTGATACCGCTGTGGAAACAGGAGCCCACAGATAGGCCCCGGCAGGTGCCATGGTGATGGGAAATCACTGCTGGGCCTCCAGCCCTCCAGATGGGGGTTGAGGGTGGAGAGAAAAGCAGGGAAGGGAGACTGGATTTTCTAACACCTGGCTGTCAGTTGGGATCAATTGTTTGCCTCTAAGAGCAGCCTTATCTGTGGCCTGCGCCAGGAAGCACTGCTTCCTGGACTGCTATCTGGGAAGGTCCGTGGGCTTCAGGATTCTGCAGTGGCAGGCAGTTCCCCCACTTGCCAAAGAGTCCATTCAGGCTCTGCCCGGTGGGGTCTGGCCGGCCCACAGTTTGATGCTAGTTTGCCCATGGAGGAGCACAGGGCACAGCCATTGGTTTCTCCAGTGTGAAGCCCGGTGGCTTTCTGTTGGGGGAGGTAGCATTTGTAAATTAACAGCATGGGCTTTGGTGTCAGGCACCCCAGAACTTCAACCCTGGCTCCGCTGTTCATGGACTGTGTGCCCCTGGGGAAGTCGCCTTGCCTCACCTCTCTGGGTGGTTGTGAGGATCAGATAAGAGCCCACAGGGAGCTGCAAGGAACAATTTACCTGCCAGAGTCTCAGCCACTGCTGTCTGTGACCAACACCTGCCGGAAGTGCTGTTCCTTGCACAAGGCTGCCCCCTGGTGGCTGGTTGGTATCTGGGGTTACACCTGGTGGTCCCCTGCATGGGGGGCGATGGTGATGTGGCTCTGGGGTAAATTTCCCCACTAGAAGCCACTACCTCCTGTTACATTAAAGACATCTCAGGGTGGGATGCACCTCTTTATCGGTCAATGGCTAGGAGCACAGGGCAACCCTTACCTGCACCTGGGCTTGGCTGCTATGGAAACCAGCTGTTTGTGCAAACACCTTGAAAACTTTGAAACTTGACCCCGGACAAGCCTGGTGCCAGGTCCTTTCCGACTTTTGTGTTTTCTTTCCAACTTTCACTATTGACTTTGCCTCTTTCCTACTAGGAGTGGACAGGGCCGATGGAGGTGAAGCAGACAGCAGCTGCCTTGCAGAGATTCCCAGGCCCTGCCCAATTCGAAGCAAAGAAGCCCGCCTCTTCCTCATCATATTTCCCTTTGCAACCCAGGGAGGCAGGCACCAGGATGCTGCTAAGAAGGAAACATTTTATTAACATGTTTCTTTGTTTCAGATGCACTTATAACACTTACGCCCCTTGACCACATGTCTAGTTTTAGGACTTCAAAGGGGCTTTGAAGCCACATTTTGATGAGTTTGGTGTAAAATAAGTAGGGTGTGTAGGGATTTAATTTCCCTTGAAAGTTGCACAGACTTAAAAATTAGCAGAATAGGCCGGGCCTGGTGGCTAACACCTGTAATCCCAGCACTCTGGGAGGCCGAGGCGGGCGATCTCCTAAGGTCAGGAGCTCCAGATCAGCCTGGCCAACATGGTGAAACCCCCTCTCTACTAAAGATAGAAAAATTAGCTGGCGTTGTGGTGCATGCAGGCCTGTAATCGCACTACTCAGGAGGCTGAAGCAGGAGAGTTGCTTGAACCCGGGAGGCAGAGGCTGCAGTGAGCCGAGATCGCGCTACTGCACTCCATCCGGCCTAGGCGACAGCGTGAGATTCCATCTCAAAACAAACAAAAAAAATTTGCAGAATAAAGGTTAATGGCAAAATGAGTGCTTGACCCTTGTCAACCCGCCAAGTTTATACTAAAAATGGGGAGCGTTGTTGTTAATTGGAATGCCTGTTAGCCTCAGTTCTCAGCCCTATGGAAGCAGAGTCGGGGAAAGGGATGGAGTCTTTCCAAATCTCCACTAACTTGGAGAGGGAAGAGGCTGTATAATCCATATATTTCACAAATGAAAACTCCCAGAAATGAGTATCTTATGTAGGTATTTTTTCCTTTTCACGATAGTAAATCATAATTTGAGGAAGTAAAAATGTCACACTGGGGGCAGTAAGGGCTCAAGCAAGCCTGTATTCAGTTTATTTTTCTGGCTTTGTCCTAAGGATGCTGCCTAAACACATGGTAGGAGGAATCTTTCTAAACAAAGAGATCCTTCTCTGCTTTGTGATAAGGCTTTTGTCTGAGTCCCAAAGCCCACGGGGACCGGCTCATGAGCATGGAATTTAGGGAGACCCACTCCACACCCCTCACACGCTTTTTCTCTCTTCCTCAAGAGTTCTTGAGAGCAAGCAGGAAATGCAGAATTTACGAGCCTGACTTGTGGCACGGATCCACATATCCAAGCGGGTTTTGTGTTTTGGACTCGCTTATCTCCCCGGGACAAAGTACAAAGATGAAAGACTCTGCAAGCCTTTTATTACCCATGTTTCTTCCTCTGCCCTGACTGCCTTGCCAAGATACCAGAACACCTCTCCCTGTCGGGGGTTGCCCTCCCTTTCCAGGAAGTGGACGTGCTTAGGGCAAAGCTGGTGCTGAACCCCAGCAGGGTGTATTCGGAGAAGGAGAAAACCTCAGCAGAAGCACCAAGTCCTGGAAATGCCAGCTTCAGGCCCAGCTACAAGCAGCAGGCTCCATAGCAGCAGAATAACCTTGTGTAGAAGCAGCATTCAGAGAGCAGCAGGTCACATGCTGCAGGTTCAAACCTGATTCCAAGCCCAGCGCTGCTGCTTACCAACCGAGATACCTCAGGCAGTCACCTTCTCTGTGCCTCACTGCTCTCATCTGTAAAAACCGGGAAATAATGGGAAACAGCCATTCTAAAATCAGATGAACTCCAGAAAGGCACCTCCCCCTGCCTCCCTCCCCCTCAGCACATCCACCCACCAACTGGCCTGGGCAAACCTTCCCCAACCCAAAGCTGTTGAGAGAGGGATTGCCTGAGTGTTGCAGAGATTTGGCTCCCCAAGGCAGACTGGAAGGGGCACCCCAGCTAGGGAAATTGAGGCTTGTGGAGAAGCCATTGAGCATGGTGGCTCTAAAATTGGGCCGAGGATTCAAATCCTGGCCCTGCCATGACCTCTGGCAGGCAGGTCACTGATCCTTCACGGAAAACTGTGCCTCAGTTTTCTTTCCAATGAAATGGGGTAACAGGACCCACCCCAGAGAGTGTTCTGAGAACTCAC
This sequence comes from Colobus angolensis palliatus, assembly GCF_000951035.1. Lineage (NCBI taxonomy): Eukaryota > Metazoa > Chordata > Mammalia > Primates > Cercopithecidae > Colobus > Colobus angolensis. The sequence continues at coordinate 14,147,550 of NW_012115821.1, read as the reverse complement.
TGACAAAATACACATAAAGAGGATTTCAGGCCAGGCATGGTGGCTCACTCCTACAATCCTAGCACTTTGGGAGGCCAAGGTGGGCAGATCACTTGAGGTCAGGAGTTCAAGACCAGCCTGGGCAACATGGTGAAACCCCATTTCTACTAAAAATACAAAAATCAGCCAGATGTGATGGCATGTGCCTGTAACCCCAGCTGGAAGGCTGAGGCAGGAGGATTGCTTGAACCCAGGAAGTGGAGGTTGTGGTGAGCCAAGATCACGCCACTGTACTCTAGCCTGGGTGACAGACCGAGACTCTGTCTCAAAAAAAAAAAAAAAAAGAGAAAAGAAAAGCATTTCCAGTGTCCAGTACATGATAAGTGTTAATGAAATTACTATTATTGGTGTAAGGGAACTAAGACATCAAGCTCTGAGTCCTAGGAAAGCAGTGTGGTATGGCAGACAGAGTCTTGGGCTGGGCATTAGGGTTGGGCGGTATCAGTGGGAGTGGGTGGGGTGGGGTGGGCCAACCACAGAACTCTGTCTGAGGTGGGATGTTGGTGGCTTCAGGGAGTGGCCAGAAAGGTGGGAGGGGAAAGGGGTGAGTCACATGCACCCAGGAGGGCTCCAGCCCACTTGCCAGCCTGTTCTTGTCCCCTGGTTTCAGAGCTTCACCCTTTTCCCTTTGCGCAGGCTTAGGCCAGTGTCGGGCCTGAGGGCTGCCCCCACACCGTCCCGGAGGTTGTTAGATGATTGAGGTTTAAATGAGTTAATAAACTAAGAGTAAGAAAATTATCATCGTAAGTAACACTAAAGCTATGCACTGAGTCTTATTATCACATTTTTAAAGGAGAATTTGTCAGGGCTCAGAAAGGTTTGGTGACTGGTTGGGTGTGGTGGCTCACACCTGTAATCCCAGCACTTTGGGAGGCAGAGGCAGGTGGATTACTTGAGGTCAGGAGTTCAAGACCAGCCTGCCCAACATGGTGAAACCCCACCTCTACTAAAAGTACAAAAATTAGCCAGGCGTGGTGATGGGCGTCTGTAGTCCCAGCTACTCAGGAGGCTGAGGCAGGCGAATTGCTTGAACCAGGGAGGCAGAGGTTGCAGTGAGCCGAGATCGCACCATTGCACTCCAGCCTGGGCGACAGAGCAAGACTAAAAAGAAGAAAAAAAAGGTTTGGTGACTTGCTCAAGGTCACACAGGTAGTCATTAAGGGTCAAGGCTGTGTTAAAACCCAGTGAACCTGTCTAGGAACGGAGCCGTGAAGTTGTACACGACTCCAGACACAGAAAACAGAAGCCAGGCCGGGCGCGGTGGCTCAAGCCTGTAATCCCAGCACTTTGGGAGGCCGAGACAGGCGGATCACGAGGTCAGGAGATCGAGACCATCCTGGCTAACACGGTGAAACCCCGTCTCTACTAAAAATAGAAAAACTAGCCGGGCGAGGTGGCGGGCGCCTGTAGTCCCAGCTGCTCGGGAGGCTGAGGCAGGAGAATGGCGTAAACCCGGGAGGCGGAGCTTGCAGTGAGCTGAGATCCGGCCACTGCACTCCAGTCTGGGCGACAGAGCGAGACTCCGCCTCAAAAAAAAAAAAAAAAAAAAAAAAAAAAAAAGAAAACAGAAGCTAGAGGAGGCTCTCGTAGTGGGCCGTCGGCCGCCTTGGGAGCGCCTCTCTGCACAGTCCCAGCTCTGCTCCCCTCTCGGAGAAGTTGTGGGCCTCCAGGGCGAGAGGACGGCCGCCTGGGTTGTCGTCGCCACAGTGACCGCTAGGGGTCGCCTTGGACACGCGAACTGCGTCCCCGAGCGGAGTACCAGCGTTGGGCAAGGCGCGGGCTCTCCCAGGCCGGGAGGAGGGGGGACCCACCCACCTCTCCCCTTCTGCGCTGGTAAGTCTGGGTGCTCCAGCGCAGAAGTTTCGGGGGTGGGGCAGAGAGGCTGTCTGAAGTTCTAGCAACAGACCCCGCCCCGCAACCGATTGACTCCAGGGTCCCGCCGCCCCGCAAGCCCCGCAACTCCTGACTTTCCTTCCTTCACCCGTCACCCCTACTGTCCCCCTTAACAGAGCCAATGTGAGGTGCGCCTAGGTATAATTTCCTTGAGCACGTTTCCCAGGCACCTACTATGTGCCAGACTCGGCCCGCGGAGATACCCTGGAGGAGTAGATACCGCGTCACGTTACAGGGTAGGGCAGGATCAGCTCCGCGAGGCCAGGGCGTTTCGTCGTGTTGCTCACCTGAGCCCGGGACACACAGTAGGCCCTCTGCCAGGAGAGAATGACTAACTGGTGCTTAGCTCCTGCTCAGGGAGCCTGCCGGCGAAAGGTTCATCAGTCACTACTGTACGTGCCCCGGGAAGGCATCTCAGGCCCAGCTATTCCACTTAACCTGAGTTTCTTCCCCAAATTTTCCAAACTCCCTCACAGCCCATTTCACACCTGGAAAGACTGAGGCCCAGAGGGCAGTCTACACAGCTGTGGCCTTTCTTGCCTTTCTAAATGGGGCGTCCCAGGCTGCAACACTCTTCCCCTGTGTTTTGCCTGGCTAACTCATGTTCATAGTTCAGGCCTCAGTCAAAGGGCACCTCTTCCAGGAAGCCTTCCCTGACCTACTCACTGCAATCTGATTAAACGTCTGCCTTCCCTTCTAGAGGGTGAAACCCTGAGAGCAGGAAGTACCTGGGCTCTGTCTTTCCTCATCTACATTTTGAGCCCGGCTCAGTACCTGGCACAGGGTCAGAAACTAATGATGTTTGTCGAATGAATATGAGAGTACATGCAGCAAAGTGGGAGGCAAGTGGCCCCAGGGCCCTGTGGGTAGCCTCCTTCTCCCTGGTCAGGGAGGCAGAAAGTGTGAGGATCCAGGAGGCTGACTTTGTGGTGCCGCCGAGGCACCGGGGGGGGGTCCTCCCCTGCCCCGCCCTGCCTGCACCTCTCTCAGGTGCCCATCCCACTTCCTGGGAGAATTTTGTGTCTGTAACACAAGGACATGGGTTTTAGGGTTAAACCCAGAGATTCCTCAGTTTACTCATTTGTGAGAGTGACGCAAGACAGCCTGTCTGCAAATCACTGTGAAGATTAAGTGATGTAACCGTAAAGTCCCCAGCGCGGGGCCTGGCATGGAGTAGGTACACACCAGCCACAGTGCCCTGGGGCAGTCACGTGGTTTCCAAGCCTCCATTGCCCCACCTGGGAAGGAGGGCGTGAGAGCCCACTAATGGGGAGGTTGGTTTAAGGCGCACAGAACGCAGCTTAGCACCCACCTCGCGGGTGCTTGTGAGACCGCAGCTGATGTCGAGGGAGCGCTTCCTCCCAGCCACACACTGTCCCAAGTGTTTTATACGCTGGTCTAATGTCATTCTCCCAATACTAAGGGTAGTTCCCACTCTCACCCTGCTGTACAGAGGAGGCCATTCCACTAGCAAGGGACAGAGCTGCGCGTCTGAGGAGTTGGACTCTAGAGTTGCCCTGGAAACCCCCTGGCTGTGCGTCCAGCGCTCCTTGAGGCCAGGAAAGACTGGGCCTCTTTTTGGACCCCTTTGGGTGCCTGGCACATAGTAGGTGTGCATCGGAGTTTGCTGAATGGAATAGCGGCTGCAGCACCCCGTGCGCCACTCCAGGGCCCTGTGCGTGTGAAGGTAAAGGCCTGGGCCCGTCCCTCAGGGGAAGGACAGGCACCCTGGGTGGGTTGTGGCCAGGCTCTGCACCCTTTTCCAGCCTGGTCTGTTCTTCTGCCTGTGGGACCCCCCAAGTCCCCCAGGGCAGCCCAGCCTCTCCTCTCTGTCAGGGCCTTGGCAACCCAGCCCTCATTGGGGCTGCATATATCCTTGGAGATGAGGCGCTGGGAGCCCAAACACAGGCCGCAGAGCTGTGGGAAGAGCCATTCTTCCCTCCTCCATCTCTCCCTGCCTCTGCCACGAGGGAGCTGGGGACCTCCTAGAACCGGGCCTGCTGGAAGGAGTGCATCCAAAAGGAGGCCGCCGCCCGAGTTGCCTGGAAGATCAACTATGGCCACAAGTACCTAAGGGAGGGGACCGTGCCCAGGAAGCAGCTCCAGCAGGCCCCATCCAGGTCAGCCTTGGTAGCAGGTCCAGTGCCTGCCACCAGCTCCCATGATAGCAAGGAGGTACAGGTTGGATGGCCAGAGATCAAGGGGGCCCAGAACCAGCTGTCCAAGGGAGTGGGTGTCCAGGACTCCCCACCCAAGGGAGACAGAGTCTGGGAGGCCAGAAAAGCAACTCAGGGGCCAGCAGGCCAGACCAAGCCAGAGGGCTTAGAAATGAGGCAGGTGCCCCCGAGAATCCTGCAGCTGCTCTTCCCAGGCATCTCCCACGATAGCCAAGGCCAGGCCCTGGACCTCCAGGCACGGCATCGGCTGAAGCCCAAGGAGAAGTTCCAGAACCCAGTCATGTCATCCTGGGAGTACAGCTGGCACATGGGTAAGGGCCACCACCATCTTGCCATTCCAGGCCTCTGGCAGGCAGGCCCGGCCTCTCTCCCCAGTCTCATCCTTCACCACCCCTCACTCCTGGCTCATGGACCTGGATCACCTTACCCTGAGCATGTAGACCTTGGGGATGTGCTTAGGCACCTTCATACTTCCAGGCCTTTGCATGCTCTGGTCTCTCCACTTGGGATGCTCCTCCTCCTGCCCCACCCTGATGAATTTTCACACATCACCTCCTCTGGGAAGTCTTCTGAGATGCCTCCAAGCAGATTACTTGAGCCCACCTTCATGCTTCTGCAGGTTTTTGAGTCCACACAAGCACTGGGCGCACGGAATCACCATTCCTTATATATCCATCTGGCCTGGGGAGCTCTTTGGATTCCAAGACTTCTTAGTTAACTTAATTCATGCCCTCCCAGCTCCCAGCCTGGGGCTGGTACTTGACTGTGGAATGAATGAGTAAATGAATGAACATGGACTAGGGATGAGAACTTGATTTGGAATCAGGAGGTACGAGTTCAAATCCTGGTTCTACCACTTCTGCATTGTGTGATCTCAGGCAAGAGCCTCAACTTCTCTGGGCCTCAATTTTCACATCTGAAAAATGAGAATAACCTAGTATGTGCCTTCCTGTGTCATGGAGTTTTGGGAAAATCAAGTGGGAAAGCACTGGGAATAGGAACTGTCCTCACAAACCCCCTGTGAGGTAGGAACCCAGTGTGATTCCGTCTTTCAGAATGGAGAGAAGATCTGGAGTTACTGAATCCCAGCTCAATCTGGAAATGAGTTGCTGAACAAACAATCACAGAATTGTGACTCAGTGTAATTAGGAGGCAGGGTTTGATTTATGGCTCATTCATTCAGTCAGTCAATCATTTAACAAGTGTCTATTGGGAACCTGATATGTGTCAGACACTTACACATTTTGTCCCTGGGCATACAGCAGAGAACAAGACAGACATGATCCCTGCCCTCACCAAAGGCAGACGGCAAACAGATAAATGATGTAGTGTCTGGCAGTGGTCCACACTGCTACAGAGCAGCGCTTTTCCATCTTTCCTATGCACAGGAATCAGCTGGAGTCTCGGCAAAATGCAGGTTCTGACTGGGTCAGGGAGTGGGCAGTGATGGGGGAAATTCTGCATTTCTAACAAGCTCCCAAATGGTGCTGATGCTGCTGGTCCGTGGACCATACCTCGAGGTCAAGGCTATAGAAGGAGATAAGTTAGAAGAAGGAGATGGCCAGGTATGGTGGCTCACGCCTGTAATCCCAGTGCTTTGGGAGGTCGAGAAAAGAGAATCGCTTGAGCCCAGGAGTTTGAGACCAGCCTGAGCAATATAGTGAGACCCCATCTCCACAAAAAAATTTAAAAATTAACCAGGCACGGTCATGTGCAACTGTAGTCCCAGCTACTTGGGAGGCTGAGGTGGAATAATTGCTTCAGCCCAAGAGTTTGAGGCTGCAGTGAGCAAAGATTGTGCCACTGCACTCCACCTTGGGCAACAGAGCAAGACCTTGTATCAAAAAAGGAAGAAGAAAAGAAGGAGAAGGAGAAAGAGAGGAAGAGGAGGAGAAGAAGGAGAACGAGAAAGAGAGGAAGAGGAGGAGAAGAAGAAGAAGAAGAGGAGGTAGGGAGAGGGGAGGGGAGGAGGGGAAGGAGAAAGAGGAAGAGAAGAAAAGAAGGAGGAGAAGGAGGACAGAAGGAGGAGAAGAAGAGGAAGAAGAAGGAGGAGGAGGAGGAGAGGCTGCTCTGGTAAACAGGGTGGTCAGGAAAGGTCTGCTGGGAGGGAGCATTTGAGCAGAGTCCTAGGTATTATAGTATCTACTCCACAGGACTCATCCACAGAGCGGGTCTCAATTGAGGCGCCACACAGCATCCTCCCAGTCCCCTCCTGCTCTGGCCCATGCGTCTGTGTCTGCTGCCTGTGAAGCCAGTGCCATCATAGGGTTGCCAGATCTAGCAAATAAAAATGCAGGATGCCAGTTACAAATGGTAGCTGATATTATTAGTACTGTTGTTGGTGGTGGTGGTGATTCAATAGGCAGGATTTGCAGCGTCTGGGCATGTGGGGAGCTAGTTCAGCCTTGAGCAGCCCCCACGTGCCTCCTGTGGAGCGCTGGTATGGGTGGGGTATCCAGGGACAATGGGAGAAATGGGATGTGGGTAAGTGAGCTTGGGGTGGGGTGGGGTCAGAATAGTTCATTGGAATTGCCCCCCATCAGGACAGACTCTGGTGGTGCTGCCAAGGTGTGGTGTCGAGGTCTCCGTGCTGTGCCAGGCATTACTCTTTGGATATGAGGTCATAGGAAGGTCTGAGGGTCCTAAGATAGGGGTCAAGGGCCCTAAGAAGGCACGGCTGGGCCTAGGTGGTACAGAAATATTGCACTGTTTTAACAACTGAAGCAGCTATAGCAGTGTGTTCCTGCTGACCCTCAGCCCTGTGGGTTGGAGTAATGTGGCAGGAGGCAGGTGACCCTCACTCTTCCCAGCCTCTGCTGTGTTGCAGAGGACGCTATGAAGCACATCAAGGTTCCAACTTACGCTAAGGTCCAGTCCATCACAAAGGTGCTTTACACCAAAAGTGACATCTTCCATTTCCCACGGCGAACAGACCAGCTCACGTGAGCCCACATGGGGAAGGGTCCCCAGAGCTGCTCCTCTCCTGTGCCCATGGCCCATCGGGACCCTCCAGCCAGGCTTAGCCTTGCTCTGCAGCTGTCAAGCCCCACCGCCTCGCTGTGGATGAGTAGGCACGAGAGTGACTAAGGCGGGGTCCGGACCAATCAGTGGCCCTACCTGCCAGCTCTGTCTGCCTCCAAGGACCTCAGCTCCTTGTAGGGCTGCCTCCGCCCCTGCCGTCATTGGTAAGACATGGACATGAGGGCTGCTTTCCTGGGGGGAAACAGTGGGGTTTCCAAGTGCTCCATCAGCAGACCTAGGGCAGGAGAGGGCTCGCTAAATCCTTCAGGTGCTAAGGGGAGAGAATATCTCCCTGCTTTTTAATTCTCTACGTTCTGTTGAAGGGATCCATAGCAGGGTTGCTTAGTGCCAATGTATCCCATAGTTTAGGGAAGAAGTAGTTTACATTTTTGCTTAGCGCTTCTCTCATCCCTCAGAACCTGTGTTAGTCAGGGTTGCCTCACTGCTACAACAAACAGCCCCTAAGTCCTAGTTGCTTAAACCAATAAAGATGTCTTTCCTACATGGCCATCCAATCTGATGTTGGGTAGGTGACCTTCCGTCTGCTGATCTGGGGACTCAGGCTTCTTCCACTTGGTAGCTCTGCCATCCCCTGGGGCCTTACAGCCCTCCCCTGAGTCCTCTACATCCAGCCAGGGCAAGGGGAGAGAGACTGAGCGTGGAGAGAATCCACCCGCTCTGAACCGCCTTGGCCTGGAGCTAAGCAATGTCACGTCCTCTCCCATTCTGCTGGTGAGAACAAGTCACGTGACTCCTAGAGGTGAGAGGGCTGGGTTGATTCACGGAGCCATGGGCTCAGCAAGAAGAGGAGAAAAGGTACCACAGTGGCCTACGCGTCTTGTGCAGCCACCATGCTAAACTCCAAGCTCCATCCTGTATCAGTTTCTTAGGGTTGCCATAATAAAGTACCCCAAACTTAGCAGCTTAAAACAATAGAAATTGGCGATCTCACATTTTTGGAGGCTAGAAGTCAGATCAAGCTGTGGGCAGGGTCGCGCTGTCGCTGAAACCTATAGGGACCAACCCTTTATCGCCCCTCCTGGCTTCTGGTGGCGGTCGGCATCCTTGGCCTTCCTCAGCTTCCAGCTGCAGCACTCCAGACTCTGCCTTCCTCATCACGTGGCTGTCTACCTGTGTGTCCCTCTGGCTTCCCATGGCTGTCTCCTTAGAAGGCCATCAATCATATTGGATTAGGGGCCCACGTACTCCAGTATGTCCTCATCTCAACGAATTACATTTGCAGTGGTCCTATTGCCAAATGAGGTGGCACTGGCAGTTAGAACGTGAAAAAAAAAAAAAACCTTAAAAAAATCTTTTGGGGGCTGGGCGCAGTGGCTCATGCCTGTAATCGCAGCACTTTGGGAGGCTGAGGTGGGCAGATCACCTGAAGTCAGGAGTTGGAGACCAGCCTGGCCAACATCGTGAAACCCTATCTCCACTAAAAGTACAAAAAGTAGCCAGGCGTGATGGCACGTGCCTGTAATCCCAGCTACTCGGGAGGCTGAGGCAGGAGAATAGCCTGAACCTGGGAGGCAGAGGTTGCAATGAGTCAAGATCACGCCACTGCACTCCAGGCTAGGCGACAGAGCAAGACTCTGTCTCAAAAATAAATAAATAAATCGTCTTTCGGGAGGAACAATTCATTCCATACCACCTCCCTTCTGACAGCTAAACCTTGGTTACTCCTATTATCTTGATGGGCCTCCCTCCTTCTCTCGGAAACAGTTTTCCTGCAGAATCCCAGACGTGTTGAATGATTGTCCATGGACCCATCTGATGTCGGTGCCCACAGAATCTGATTGCTTAGAAGGCCTCGGGCAGGTAGGGAATTCAAATAGTCATCTCTGCACACAGCTCTTTCAAAACCAAAATGCTCATGGGCAGGTCTTGCTCAACCAGGCTATTGTGGTACACTTTCCTCCTTACCTAGACAAAAGGGACAGTTTCTCAGGCTGGACAGAGAAAGCACTGGGCAAGCGAATCACTCTTCCCCGGTCTCTAGTGGTCTGCCTCTTAGCCTGAACCATCATCACAGAGGAGCTAGACCACTTAAAACTGCGAATGCAACTATCTTACCTGGTTTTCCCTTAGCAATCTTGGGAACGCGAGCGAGCATCAGTGCGGGAATGGATTCCCCTGAGACGCGCATAGCAGCCTTGCACACCAGGGCTGCTGGAAAAACACCTGCCAGGTTTAATCAAACACCAAATGACCCTTGGGTTCTCTAGAGTTATTTGATTGAATGCAACAAATATTGATCCAGCAGCTCCTGTGGGCCGGGCCTAGGTTGGACTCCTGGGGAATGAGAGGTCAGATCTTGGAGCTCACAGAACATAGTGAGAAGGGCTGTATGGGGACAGCGGACAACTTTGGTGCACAGAAGAACCTTCCTGAGGGAGGCCACTGTCATTTCTGTCATTGAAACAATGCTTAGAAAGACCTTAGCACAGTGCCTGGCTCTATACATGTGATTTATATTAATAATAATTATTACTATCTCTATCAGCAGGAAGTCTTCAAGCTCCTTAGAAAAAGACTGGCTGCAGCCTTTCTCAACTGGGATTCTGTGAATAAACAAAACCTGACAGAAAATGATGCCAGTGACTCTTTCCTCAGTCCTCCCAGGAATGACACCATTCTACAGGCATGGGAAAGAAGTTGATTCATTACAAACAGGGGCTGTCCCCGAATGTTAGGGCTCAATTCTTTCTGGGAAGCCAGTTAAGAAAGGCTGGTGGGGAGTTTATTTAGGTATTTAATGAATACCTGTTTGATATCTGCAGGCATTTTTCTAAGCCCTGCACTGTCCAGTTCTGTAGTCATGATCCAACCACATGTCCATTGAGCATTTGAGTCTTTTCCAAATTGTGATGCACTGTAAGTATAAAACACACACTGAATTTCAAAGTTTAGTATAATGAAACGTAAAATTTCTCATTAATAATTTTTATATTGAGTTATATGTTGAAATGACCATACTTGGATAGATTGGGCTAAATCAGAGGTTGACAAACTTTCCCTGTAAAGGACTGGATAGTAAGAATTTTCAGCTTTGTGGATCACCTGGTCTCAGCTATGCAACTACTCAACTCTGCCCCTGCAGTGCAAAATCAAACATAGACAATACAAAAACAAATGGGTGTGGCTGGTTCCAATAAAACTTTATTTTAAAAAAACAGATGCGGCCAGGGACGGTGGCTCACGCCTGTAATCCCAGCACTTTGGGAGACCGAGGCGGGCGGATCACGAGGTCAGCAGATCGAGACCATCCTGGCTAACACGGTGAAACCCCGTCTCTACTAAAAATAGAAAAAATTAGCCGGGTGTGGTTGGGGGGGGCCTGTAGTCCCAGCTACTCAGGAGGCTGAGGCAGGAGAATGGCGTAAACCCGGGAGGCGGAGCTTGCAGTGAGCCGAGATCACGCCAGTGCACTCCAGCCTGGGCGACAGAGCAGACTCTGTCTCAAAAAAAAAAAAACAAAAAACAAAAACAAAAACAGATGGTGGGCTAGATTTCACCCACAGGCTGTATAGTTTGATGATTTCTGTGTTAAATAAAATATTAAATATATTAAAGTTAGTTTCACTTATTTCTTTTACTTCTTAAAATATGGCTACCAGAAAATTTCAAATTACATTTTGGCTTACATTATGTTCCTATTGGACCAGACTGGTCTAAGAACTTTACAGATATTAACTCTGGGGGATGATACTTTTATCCTGGGAGGGGTGTGTGTGTGTGTGTGTGTGCTGAGATGTATGAATTCCAACGACAGTCTAGAGCGAGTGTGAAGCTCGCTCCCCGGCCTGGCTCCACCACTGCTGAGTGTGGAGCCAAAGTGCAGGCTGGCCTGTGGAGGTTTCCTGCGGGTATCTGGACCTGTCTGAGCCCCTTCCTCTTTCTAGGTTCACCTCTGGACTAAAGGTAAGTTCCCTAAAAGGCCACTGGGTGGTGCTGTCGGACCACACGCCATGGTGTTTGCCCCACTGGAAACCTGAACTCTCCACCTGGCTCTGCCATTTGCTGTGTGGCCTTGGACCTCAGTTTCCTCACCTGTAAACGGGATTAGATTAGACTGAAAAGAACACGAACTTTGAAGGCAGACAGACCGGGATTTTAATTCTGCCTCCACCCGGGCCCCATTGTGACTTTCATGGGCGTTAGGCACCTTTGCCTTTATAGATACTTTCCCCCATAAAAAAATATTAAATATTATGTTTTACAACTATATTGGTATGAAGACAAACATGTTATTATTACTATGTTAATTTTTTCTTCATCCCCAAAGTTTATGTTTTTCTTTCTGATTCTGAAGGAAATTAACACATTTCCATGGGCCCTAGGCACAGTGCCTGCTGTGCCTAATGGATGAGTCACCCTAGTTCACTACTTCCCAGCTGTGTGACCTTGGGCAAGTTGTTTAACTTCTCTGGGCCTCACTCTCCTCGTCTATAAAATGGAGATGACATCAGACTCCACCTCAGTGCTGTGGTTGGAATTCAGTGAGATGGCCCATGCGACAGCCTCTTAGCACACAGCCTGGCACAGAGCAGCCCTTGGCAAATGGCAGCCATTACTTATTATTACCTTTAAGGATATTTTCAGCTCTAGCCTCTATGAAACTGTGAAAAGATCTCAGGAGTGGGAATCTCAAAGTAACGATAACTTGGAAAAATAAAACTCCCAGGGTATTTGGTGGTAGAGTTTCCTAGAGCATACACGGGCAGCAGAAGGAGTTTCTGCAAATGACCAACCTCCTCCCACCTGCCATCGGAGGGCACATTTGAGGCAGGGACATGGGCTGGTGCCACCCGGCCAGAAGCTGAGCAGGCCAAGGAATATGTGCCAGGCAGGGAGATCCTCGGGAAAGGGCTGCGTGTGTGTGTGTGTGTGCATGTACACACGCACAAACCTGCATCCATAGATTCTTGTTTCCTCAAATTCCCTTATTTTGACTTAATCTCAGTATCTTCCCTGAATCCCAAAGATTGACACCACTGTTGCCAGGGTCTTGGGGACTGTGGGGACCTGCTCCTCCTTTGAAATATGACCCAAGTGACAAGGGGATGCTGGCTCCTTCAGGATCATTCAGGTGGAAGCTCGCCCCTGATCAGGAGACTGAGCAGCTGATGCAAATGTGAGCCTCTCTCAGTGGCCCTGCTTTCCACCCTCACGCCTGCCTGGGCTGGGTGCCTTTCCCCTTTCCAGGAGGGGCGAGGGATGTGGCCCCCAGTTTGTCGCCCTTTCCTGGTTTGGCAACTACTCTTTATACTTGCTCTCTCCAGCCCAAGAGCGAGATAGGAGCAGGGTTGCTGAATTGCAGGAGCTCCCTTCACCCACCCCACCCCCAGCAGGGTCAGGGTGAAGGTCACCGGGGGAAGGTTTCTGTATTTGTAGCAGGAAAGTGGTGTTGACAAGGAAGAGGATGTCACAAAGACTGGAAGCAGGGGCGTCTCCATCCTCAGGCTTACTTGCCAAAATATTTGCAATATTTGAGGCGAATGACAAAGAAACAGAACCCTGGCATGATGCCTTGTGTGGCAAAAATTCATTCTGAATAACTAAGCTTGAGCAACATGTACACCCAGATGTAAAGCAGCCTACCCTTTAACAGAGTAAGCCCTGTTAATGCAAATATACAAGTAAGGGAATTTAATTTATCGAGGGCTTACTAGGCATCAGGCACATCCTCCATGGTTTACACCCATCACCTTATTTAAACTTTACCTATGAGGTTGATTCTCTTATTATCTCTATTTTACACATAAGGAAACTAAAGGTAAGTAGCCTGCTCAAGGTCCCACAGCTGGTAGGCGGTAGAGACTATGGCTCCAAAGTGAGCCTGGTCCTTGCTACCATGCTACACCTCTCCTCACCAAGGGGGACTGGGAGAGTGATTTCAAATCTGGGCCTCAGATCATGTGCCTTGGAATCAACTGAGGGACTTGTTGAAATTGCAGGTTCCTGCGCCCTGGCCGTAGACCCTTTAGACAGACTCTGGGAGACTGGGACCCGGGAATCGCCATGGTAACCGGTTTCCTGGGATTCCAGTGCATATCAAGGTTTAGACTCTTTTTTGTTCCTTTGTTTTTTGTTTTGTTTTTGACAAAAGGTCTTGCTCTGTTTCCCAAGCTGGAGTGCAGTGGTACGATCACAGCTCATTGCAGCCTCGACTTTCCAGGCTCAAGTGATTCTCGTGCCTCAGCCTTCTGAGTAGCTGGGACTAAAGGCATGCACCACCATGCACAGCTAATTTTTAAAAATTTTTGTTCAGATGGGATCTTGCCATGTTACCCAGGCTGGTCTCAAACTCCCGGGTTCAAGTGATCGTCCCATCTCAGCCTCCCAAAATGCTGGGATTACAGGCGTCAACCACCACACCCAGCCAAGCTTTAGAGTTTTTGGACAAAGCCAAGGCTAAAAGGGTGCCTATGACCAGGGGACATCCCTTTTCCCCAAAAGCCCACCAGAGTTCCTTGCCTAGGCCAGGCCAGGTGACCCAAAGGGACAGGAGGATGTTTGCAGCTCCATGAGGTTATGTGCAGTGAGACATGCCCTGCTCTGTGCCCTCTTGCTTGGCAGAACTTGGCCGGAATAAGAGCTGGCAGATGCCTGTGGCTCCAGTAACCTGCTCCTGGACAGGAGTGGAGGGATGTCTTGTTGGGAGGAAGTTGCAGGGTGTCAGGACCAAGTCAGAGCCATGGACAGACTCATTTAGTGTCTGGTCCTCCCTCCCATTCCTCCCCCAGCCAGCATGGAGTCCCAAGCTCCAGCAGCCAGGGTTCTTGTCCCAGCCTTGTGGGCTGTCAGAGCTTGCAGTACTCTGGGACAGAAGTAAGGGAATTTAATTTATCGAGGGCTTACTAGGCATCAGGCACATCCTCCATGGTTTATACCCATCACCCTATTTAAACTTTACCTATGGCTGGGCGCGGTGGCTCAAGCCTGTAATCCCAGCACTTTGGGAGGCCGAGACGGGCGGATCACAAGGTCAGGAGATCGAGACCATCCTGGCTAACACGGTGAAACCCCGTCTCTACTAAAAAATACAAAAAACTAGCCGGGCAAGGTGGCAGGCGCCTGTAGTCCCAGCTACTCGGGAGGCTGAGGCAGGAGAATGGTGTAAACCCAGGAGGCGGAGCTTGCAGTGAGCTGAGATCCGGCCACTGCACTCCAGCCTGGGCAACGGAGTGAGACTCCGTCTCAAAAAAAAAAAAAAACTTTACCTGTGAGGTTGATTCTCTTATTATCTCTATTTTACACATAAGGAAACTAAAGGTAAGTAGCCTGCTCGAGGTCCCACAGCTGGTAGGCAGCAGAGACTATGGCTCTGTGAGACAGAAGGATGAGCCTCTCCCTTCGGAATAAGACAATTTATGACTTGCTTGACCTTTTTTTTTTTTTCTTTGAGAGTCTCACTCTGTCACCCAGGCTGGAGTGCAGTGGCACGATCTCAGCTCACTGCAACCTCCACCTCCCGGGTTCAAGCGATTGTTGTGCCTCAGCCTCCCAGTAGCTGGCTACAGGAGTGTACCCACCATGCCTGGCTAATTTTTTGTATTTTTAGTAGAGACGGAGTTTCGCCATGTTGGCCAGGCTGGTCGCAAACTCCTGAGCTCAGGCAATCGGCCCACCTTGGCCTCCCAAAGTGCTAGGATTACAGGCATGAGCCACCATGCCTGAACTCGTTTGACCATTTTGGACCTTGGAAACTGGCAAGTTTCCTGGAACAGTGAGCCCTGGCTTAGGAGAAGGGTGACAGATGTGTTAGCAGCCTTGCCATCCCTCCCCCTCACCAATTCGTGAGACCTTTGTCCAATGAGGTTAATTGGACATTTGGGGAAGATGGCTTCCCCTGCTTAATGAGGGCCCTCTTGATTGTATTTCCCCAGTCAGATGTTACATAATTTCAAGCATCAGACTTAAGGTCTTTTTCTCCTACATCAAAAGTCACATCATCCCCAATATATTAAAGGGAAAAAGCAAGGAGTGGAACCGTGCATATGGTGTGCTGTATTTTGTATTTTTAAGGTTACATATGATGCTCATTTCTGTGCAGTCTCTCTGGAAAAACACATGAGCTGGGAAGAGGGGCTGTCTCTGAGACAGGAAACTCGGGGATGGGGTCAGGGCGCGGCGTTCCTTTTCCCTGCTTATTCTTCGGTACTGCCTGCACATTTAGCCATGTTCATGTATGACTTGAACAAAGAAACATCAGGGAAAGCAAAGCAAAACAAACAAAAATAGTCACACAGGCTAAATGGTGCTGTATTGTTGGACTCCAGTGAACTTCCTTGATTGCAGAAAGATAACAAAATCCCCGAGTCCCAGCCAGCGCACTAGGTGTTTGTCACACTGGGGCCCCAAAGATCCCCAACACTGGCCCTGGTGACAAATACAATGTGGTGGATGTTGCAATAGAGGTAGGGCACACATGGGGGCTGGGGGCACTTGACCCGGGCTCTGGAATAGGGCAGGGCATGTGGGGGCAGAGCCAAGGCCCCCAAGGAGGGAGAGCATGGGGGTGCAGGGTGGAGGACATCCTCCTGGAGCAGGGGTTCAGGGTGCGACCCTGGCAGAAGGTGGGGCTGGCGCAATATACCAGATAACAGAGACCTTCATGGTGGCCAAGACTGAGCTCTCTCCGATGATGATGGGAGCCACTGAAGGATTTATGGGCACGGGGTGGGACTGAGGGTGGGCTGTGGTCAGATTAGTATTTCAGAGGATGACACTGGTGCTTCCTGGGCTGACTGAGTTGGAGGAGGACAATTCGAAGGCAGAGAAACCAGGCGGGAGTGGCCTTTATCCTTCACCCTGTGAGACCTGATGGTGGCCTGACCTCACACAGGAGGGGGCAGATTCTTAAAACAGTTAATTGCCCAAATCACAGGGGCAGCTGGGGCCTTGGTGTTTCTGGTCATTGCCCGTGGAACAGGACCCCTCAGGAGAACTGAAAGCCGACGCTCTTCCCCCCACTGCGGCCTCTCACATGACAGGGCTGAGCAGACCCAGTGACAGAGGATGGGGCTCTGGCTCAGGGCATGAAGACCATCATTTTGGGCTACAAATGCCCCTGGTTCCCTTTTGGACAATTTAGGGGAGGTATGAGGCCAAAACAGATAGAAAAGATTCTCCTTCCAATTTGGTTCAAGTCAGAATAAATTCAGGTCAAAAAATGAAAGCAGTTGGATCAGTCTTGTTTTCTAAGTTTAGGGAGCAGTTCATATATCTGTTAAAGACATTTTATTTAGAGGCAAGAAATGGTTAATAAGATGACACCCTTGGATCTAGGAGCGTTTGCTCTTTGTTTTCTTCCTTAGAGTGACAGATTTTTTGCTGTTGGTGAAGGCCCTTGAAGACTGTAGTTTAAATTCAACTGGAAAGTGGTCGCTGACATCCAGGGCCTGTAAGGAAAAAGGGGAGGTAGATATGGAAATTAGGAGATGCCTGGGAGATGCTTTCATTTTAGCGATGAGCAAATTCAGGACCAGGAAGGGGAGATGAAATGCCCAAAGTCACCCCACAGAACACACACTGGTAAGTGTTATTCCAAGACCAGCTGGATCAGAAATTTTGGCGGGGCCTCAAATCACAAAATCATAAGCATTGAAACTCAAGGTCTAGTGCCCAACATTGTGTCTTCAGTCTTCAGCAGTGACCTCAAAGGGTGACATCAACCCATCTTTTTCTTCTTTTTTTTTTTTTTTTAGACAGGATCTCACTCTGTTGCCCGGCCTGGAGTGCAGTGGTGCGATCTCAGCTCACTGCAACCTCTGCTTCCTGGACTCAGGTGATCCTCCCACCTCAGCCTGGGACCACAGGCATGCACCACCATGCCCAGCTAATTTTTTTGAATTTTTTGTAAAGATGGGATCTCGTCATGTTGCCCAGGCTAACTCATCTTTCTAGGACATGGCATAGAAAGACAAGATGGCAGCCTTACCTCCTCTTCAGTCAGCTTGTAAGCTTTCTGGAAGTCAAAAACACTGTTTGACTTGGGAACAACAGAACTGATGATTTCTTGTCCTCTAAGCACAATCCTGGAACAAGGGGAGGAAAAACAGTTGTGTTCATCCAACCTGTGATTGCTGAGATCAAACCAAAGTCTGTGTTTGCTGTTTGGAATTGACTGAGCAGCCTGGCCCTTTCATGTGGCACTCGAAGTCCAGGACTGGTTTTAGCCTGTGACCCTAAAGGACAGTGCCTACCACTGTGAAATAGGATCAGTCCCTGCCATGGTTCTGTGGACACCAGGACACTATCTCCCAGTGTGGGCAATGTCCCTGGCGGAGTAGGAGGTTTTATATGACACATGCACACTATCCCACACAACAATGACTTGTGTACTGAGAACGCTGTTCTCTTTTCAATTATTTTCACTTTCCCTGATTTGATTATGGAGAAATTCTCAGGGAGGTGCTGGTTTGTCTTTAATACCTCCCTCAGTCCCATGTTGACAGAGAGTAGGCTGCCATTCCTGAGCATTCTGCAGGCAAGAGAATTAAGGCAGAATTTAACAATGCATGATTTTCATTGGACTTAATTTTCACACTACCTTCAATTTATGGCAAATGCTGCTGCTTTCTTACTCTTGCTAGTATCAAATTTCTTTCTTTCTTTTTTTTTTTTTTTAGATAGAGTCTTGCTCTGTCACCCAGGCTGGAGTGCAGTGGCACGATCTTGGCTCACTGCGAGCTCCGCCTCCCGGGTTCACGCCATTCTCCTGCCTCAGCCTCCCGAGTAGCTGGGACTATAGGCGCCCGCCAACACACCCGGCTAATTTTTCTATTTTTAGTAGCGACGAGGTTTCACCGTATTAGCCAGGATGGTCTCGATCTCCTGACCTCGTGATCCGCCCACCTTGGCCTCCAAAGTGCTGGGATTACTGGCGTGAGCCACCGTGCCCAGCCATGAAATTTCTTTTAAAAATTTATTTCAATAAGAAATTAAGGGATTTAATGAAAAATATCGAGAAAAATCACAGCATATGTGCTTTGTAGTAATGACAAAAAGTAAGAATGAGGTAATCAAATGAATCTTGGAAACAAACTAACATATCCCAAGCTGGGTGATGCAGTTGTAGTCTACGTGGTCCTGAGTGACTTACCGAGGAATGGCGAGGTGAGTCAAACTGCCATTTCATGAGTGCCCACTGGGCCTTCCCCATTCTTTTTTTTTTTTTTTTTTTCTGAGACGGAGTCTCGCTCTGTCACCCAGGCTGGAGTGCAGTGGCCGGATCTCAGCTCACTGCAAGCTCCGCCTCCCGGGTTCGCGCCATTCTCCTGCCTCAGCCTCCAGAGTAGCTGGGACTACAGGCGCCCGCCACCTCGCCCGGCTAATTTTTTGTATTTTTAGTAGAGACGGCGTTTCACCGTGTTAGCCAGGATGGTCTCGATCTCCTGACCTCGTGATCCGCCCGTCTCGGCCTCCCAAAGTGCTGGGATTACAGGCTTGAGCCACCGCGCCCGGCCGGGCCTTCCCCATTCTAATCGACAGTTTTGGTATCTGCATTTGCTAACATCACCACCCCAACTAACTTTTTTTTTTTTTTTGAGACAGAATCTTGTTCTGTTGCCCAGGTTGGAGTGCAGTGGCGCCATCTCAGCTCACTGTAACCTCTGCCTTCCATGTTCAAGCGATTCTTCTGCCTCAGCTTCCCAAGTAGCTGAGATTATAGGTGTGTGCCACCATGCCTGGCTTATTTTTGTATTTTTTAGTAGAGATGGGGTTTAGTCGTGTTGGCCAGGCTGGTCTCGAACTCCTGACCTTAGGTGATCCACCCATCTCAACCTCCCAAAGTGCTGGGATTACAGGTGTAAGCCACTGCACCCGGGCTACGGCTTTTAATTCAACCCAAATGTAAATTCTTCACATCAAATTAGAGATTTGTGAAAGCTTTCTTTTTTGTTGTTGTTGTTGAGACAGAGTCTCGCTCTGTCGCCCAGGCTGGAGTGCAGTGGCCGGATCTCAGCTCACTGCAAGCTCCGCCTCCCGGGTTTATGCCATTCTCCTGCCTCAGCCTCCCAAGTAGCTGAGACTACAGGCGCCCGCCACCTCGCCCGGCTAGTTTTTTGCATTTTTTTTTAGTAGAGACGGGGTTTCACCGTGTTAACCAGGATGGTCTCGATCTCCTGACCTCGTGATCCACCCGTCTCGGCCTCCCAAAGTGCTGGGATTACAGGCTTGAGCCACCGTGCCCGGCCGAAAGCTTTCTTTAAGACTCAAAAAGTAAAGAAAGAGATGTTTAAGGCTCCTCTATTTCTGACTTCTTCCAGGGATGTGCAGGACCAGGCCAATGTTCATGTGAAGTTTTCCCAGGCTGGTCCAGGGCACCGGCCAGATCCTGGGCATCTTTGCATGATCCCCCAGCACTCAGCACATGAGAGGTGTTCGATAAATATGTGAACACGGAACAAAGACTGGAATTGAGACCATCTTGTCTAACTCCATTTTTAAAACATCATTTTTATGGCTTTTTATTTTCTCAGTTTATTTTATTTAATTTCACTTTTTATTTTATTGTATTGAGACAGGTCTCACTATGTTGTCCAGGCTAGAGTGCAGTGGCTATTCACAGGCATGTGATCATGTTGCTCTAAAGCCTTGAACTCCTGTGTTCAAGTGATCCTCCTGCCTTAGCCTCCAGAAGTAGCTGGGATTACAGCATACGCCACCGCACCTGGCCTATGATTTTTAAAAAGCCACGAGAGGCCGGGCATGGTGGCTCACACCTGTAATCCAAGCACTTTGGGAGGCCAAGGCAGGTGGATCACCTGAGGTCAGGAGTTCAAGACCAGCCTGGCCAACATTGCGAAACCCCATCTCTACTAAAAGTACAAACAAAAAAAAGAAAGAAAGAAAAAGCTGGGCATGGTGGTATATGCCTGTAATCCCAGCTACTTGGGAAGTTGAGGCAGGAAAATCGCTTGAACCCAAGAGGCAGAGGTTGCAGTGAGCCAAGATTGTGCCACTGCACTCCAGCCTGGGCAACAGAGCAGGACTCTGTCTCAAAAAAAAAAAAAAAAAAAAAAAAAGCCACAAGAGTTCTACATGTTGTTATGAGAAACAAAATTCAGAGTATCAAAATTAAAAATGAATCATTAAAATGTCACATGTACTCCCACCATTCTTTGGGATACATGTGTATAAAATCAGGATCCTTTTAGTAAACATCTTTTTCTAACCTGTTCTACCCCGTCCCGATCTACTGTGGCCATGTTGCCTTCTGATTCTTCTGTATCATTTTCAGTCACTTCCCACTCATTTGCCAGGGGAGAAGAATGGCGCTGGAGAAGGGACTGGACCTACCCAAGGGCACACAACGGCCATGTGCGAGTGAGTGAGTGAGTGAGTGGCCATCGTCCCGGCTTTGCTGGAAGTCCTTCAAAATAGGGGGTGGGGACGGTCTGGGCACTTAGTTCCCTGTAACTCCCCACCTTGGGTTTCCAATTTGCAGAATGATAACTTATGCAAAGGAAACATCAGCCTCAGAAACTCCAAGAGGAACAAAGGAGGTCATGGGATGGAAATGAAAGCTAGACCTCGAAACTTGAGAAGTGAAAACGAGTGGCCTGGTGGCTCTCATGCAGATGGCCATCTCACACTTCCTTGTGGCAGGCTGAGCTCTGGGAACTGTGGCCACCACCTGGGACCAGGCTCCTAGGGGTTTCCCCACCTGTGGTCTCTGTGATGGAAGATCACTAACATTCACACGCCTCAGGCACTCCCCACTCTGTCCCCATTGAAGGAGCAAAGATGAAAGCTGTTTGAAAATCCCTGAAGGGACTTTAAAAAGCACAAGGGAATGCTAGGACTGAAATGTACGCATTTGCATTTAGGAATATATACCTGAAGCTTTAAAGTACAAATACCATTGCACTAATCGGTCTCATTTTGGGGGTTGTTTCCCGAGGAAATCATAAGTACTTGCACAAAATGCACAGAGGATATTGATTTTAGCAGTATTTATAACAGCAAACCCTTGGTAATAACCTAATGCCCAATGATAGGGATTGGTTGAATCAATTGTGGTAAGTCTTTGTGATGGAACAATGAACAGCCCATTAATGTAATGAGCATATGCCAGGCATTGTGCTAGCAGCCTGACATGCTAGTTCATTGACTCCACATCAGATCTTCATGAGTGAGGCACTAAGATAATTTCTGTTTTACAGGGGAGGCAATGAAAGACACAGAGAGCCTGTCTCTTGGTCACAGACATATGAAGTGGTAATGTCAGGATTTAAATCCAGGCCTGTCTGATACCGAAGCCAGTGCTTACCTCTGCTAAGCTACAATGCCCAGAGCCACCGCACAGGGTCCTGAGGTTCATATACCGCATGTGGTACCCAGTAGAGGGGCCTGACATTTAATTGACTCAGCTCTCCAAGCAGTGTGCTTTTTTTATTTTTATTTTTATTTGTTATTTTTGAGACAAAGTCTCACTCTGTTACCCAGGCTGGAGTGCAGTGGTGCAATCCTGGCTCGCTGCAGCCTCCACCTTCTGGGCTCAAGTGATCCTCCCACCTCAGCCTCCTGAGTAGCTGAGACTATAGGTGTTTGCCACCACGCCCGGCAAATTTTTGTATTTTTTGTAAAGACAGAGTTTCGTCATGTTTCCCAGGCTGGTCTCAAACTCCTGTACTCAAGCGATCCACCCGCCAAGGCCTCCCAAAGTGCTAGGACTACAGGCGTGAGCCATGGTGCCCAGCCACCTTGCGCCTTTCCTAGTGCACACCAAGCACTGTGGTGAGCCAGCAGCACCCTGCAGGGCCTCCTACCTGTCATATGCACACTTGGTGCTCCTCTTCACCGTGGTATCCTCTTGGTCCCCGATCAGCCAAACGAACCTGGGGTCGGTCCTCAAGCGGATGTTCTTCCAGGCCTTCTTGGGGACATAGCTGCAGCCGGCATTGAAGTCACCCATGAAAATGAAATTCTAAAAGACAAGATTTGAAATTGTCACCTGGTGGATGCTGCTGCAGAATGCTTTCATACGGGTCTCTAGCAAAGACTCCGCCTCCCAGGCCCAGTGAACAACAGGGTCTGTTATGGGCTGAATCGTGTCTACCCTGCTCCCACCTGGGCCAAATTCCTGTGTTGAAGTCCTAACCCCCAGCACCTTAGAAGGTGACGGTATTTGGAGATAGAACCTTTCAAGAGGGAATTAAGGTAAAATGAGGTCATATGGATGGGCTCTAATCCAATATGACTGGCGTTCTTGCAAAAAGGGGAAATTAGGACACAGAAAAATGGAGCAAAGATCATGTAAAGACACTGGAAGACAATGGCCATCTACAAGCCAAGGAGAGAGGCCCCCACAAGAAACCACGCCCTGGCACACCTTGATCTGGGACTTCTAGCCTCCAGAACGGTGATGAACTCACTTTCTATTGTTTAAGCTATCCAGTCTTTGGTATGGTACTTTGTTATGGCAGCTCTAGCAAATGAATACGGGGTCTTTAAAAATTTCTTTTTGCTGTTTAAAATTGAGTCACAGTTTTGATGAGTCGATGACAGGCGAGTGCGTACCAGGGAGGGTGTTCTTAACAGGAAGGAAAATGTTTGCTGTTCTTAGTCACCACAATTCCATAATTCAGCATGCAGAGTCAGGTGTGGATAAAAAAAAATTCAGTGAATCTATCCCTCACATCTTTTGTCTCTGGCTCAAACTACTGTAGGGTGTAAACACACGAATGAATCAATGCCTTTTGTTTTCAAGCAGGAAAAGTGAATTTGGGTGGTGTATTGGCAGCCCTGGCATCACACTTTCTCTCCTATTGTTTTGAAGTTGGGAACTTATTTCTGTGAAAATTCAGTTCGTTGAGGAGGTGGGAGGCATCTTCGGGGGAGGGGACCATCGAGTGAGCTGTCCACCCCCACCCAAGGCCACCAACAGA
>NW_012115821.1:14121554-14124263 GCF_000951035.1 Colobus angolensis palliatus | reverse complement strand
CAGGATGGTCTCGATCTCCTGACCTCGTGATCCGCCCGTCTCGGCCTCCCAAAGTGCTGGGATTACAGGCTTGAGCCACCGCGCCCAGCCACCAACAGAAACTTTCTATCTTGGAAATATTTTTCCCCGCACGGCTCTTGGAACAGAATTTTCAACATTCCACAATCCAGAGGAAGTGCCAGATTTCCTTGTTTGTGCTATTGTTTGGTGGGGCATTGCTGACTTTAGAGTTTTCTTCAAGAACATTTTATTTTGACCTTAGTGATCACGATTTTCCCCGTGATTGACAGGTTCAGTTGAGGACAGAGTGTCATTTTTAACTTCAGTGATCACCAGCTTCTGCTAATATAGACATGATTTGCTGAACATTCACTATGTGTCAGGCCTAGCACTAGGTGTCTTTAAATTTACACCTCACAGCAATAAACAATAGGAGGTAGAAGGGCCCACTAACCTCTACAGAAACAGGATTGAGAGATTAAGTGACCTGCTGTAGGCCACAGGACTGGGAGGTTCAAGTGGTGAAGTCAAGAATCACATCCCAGCCGGGCGCAGTGACTCAGGCCTGTAATCCTAACACTTTGGGAGGCCGAGGCAGGTGGATCACCTGAGGTCAGGCGTTCGAGACCAGTCTGGCCAACATGGTGAAACCCCATCTCTACTAAAAATACAAAAATTAGCTGGGCATGATGGCGGGTGCCTCTAGTCCCAGCTACTCAGGAGGCTGAGGCAGGAGAATCTCTTGAACCTGGGAGGTGGAGGTTGCAGTGAGCTGAGATTGCACCATTGCACTCCAGCCCAGGGAAAAGATTGAGGCTTCATCTCAACAGAAAAAAAAAAAAAAAAAAAGGGAATCACATCCAAGTCTGCTTCACTGAGGCAGTTTCCCCTCTTGTTCACTTTTAGGCCACTGATGCTTCCCCACAGCCCGACACTCAATAGGTGCTCTATACATTCTTGTTTAATAAGTAAATGATTTCATAATTTTTGGAAAGAACGAATCTTTCTTTTGACCTATTTATTAATAAGCAATGAAATACACCCCTGGTCTTTTCCATGCCCCAGCTCTGATGGACTATGTTCACAGTCTACTTGATTCATTTTGCACTTTGAGCAGTGGAACTAAGGAGGAGGAAGGGGGATCACAGGAGTCACATTCCGAAAGAAGAAAAGAGAAATACAGAAGAAGAACCCTTGGGTGCACTTCCATATTTGCCAAGAGCTTTCACAGACCCTTATAGCCACAAGTAGTGCATCCCTCTCTTCCAAAAGTGGACAGAACTGAGCCTATAGGGATGGCAAATGTATGCCCCTTTCTGTGAAAACAGCACTCCAAGTTTCTTTGGGAGACCACCCATCCCTCCTGCACCTCAAACTGTGAGTTTGGGGTGAAACTGGGGTGGACACAGACTTAGCCAATCAGACTGTCTCAACACCCTGACCACAACGATTGGTTCAGGGATGGACATGTGACCCAGTCAGAACCAATGAGACTCAGTCCCACAGTATTTGTTGCATTGTGGGAAAGAAAATTTATCAGTTGGTCTGGAGGCTGCTGGTGGCCATCTTGCCATCCCATGGGTGGAGCCAACCTGAGAATGGAGCCGCATAGAGGAAAGGGTGACCAAGAGATGGAAAGGAAGAGACAAATCAAGCCCTGATTATCTTGTCTGAGCCCTGGATCCAGCTATGCCTGAAGTACTCCCGGACATTTCAGTTACACAAACCAATCAATTGCTCCTTCTTTTCATGAGCCATGTTAAGATTCTGTCCCTTGCAACTGAAACAATCCTGGCTGCTCTATGCCTCAGGCTTCTCAATTGCAAAGTGGGAATGAGAAAGGTACTGTAGCTACCTCAAGGGATTATTGGGAGGATTAAATAAACTTATCCATGTCAAGTCTCAGCACAGTGCCTGGCACTAGCTATTCACTCAGTAAATGTTGGCATCTGTTATTAATGGGAAAGTGTGGGAATTTCCAAAGCCCACGTGCAGGGTACCCAGGCAGATTTAGTAAGAGGGATACTTAGAGCTGAAGAAAGGCCTTAAAGAAGGCTGTAAGTGGTGGTAGCCTGCACATGCCCTGCCCTCTCCCCCTCCCTGGAGAGGTACTCATCCCACTCAGGGACCAGAGCCTGCCCCTGCTAGATGGGAATTCGGCTGACACAGCAGTCATCACCTCTGCCTTCCAGCGGTGTTTCACGTCCACGTAGACATCAACCAACTCGTCGATCTCTTTAACGGATGTCTCTGGGGTGGTGTGCAGGGGGATAATCACGAAGTCTTTGACAGCTGAGGAACAGGAAAGAGGCAGAGGTCACACACTTCCCTTGTCAAGGTCTCACAAACACTGCTGGAGGGAAACAGGCTCTTCCCTCCAGAAGGCACAGGCTGCATTGTCTGGGTCCCCTGTTCCCAGAGGGTCCGGCCAGTGGCTGAGATTTTAATGATCTCAGGGTCATTAGGCTGCCTATTTTTAGTACACAAAAGACTCATTTCTCCCAGTTGCCCTTCATGGCTAAGAGAAAGCTGGTAGACTGTTGTAGAAAGTAAAAAAGTTTCCTCTTCAAAGTTTCCTTTCTTGTTAAAGAATAAATCGTAAGTGTCAGAAATAAGTTTCTTTTAAAGACTAACTTCCTTTAAGCCTCCTTGCTTTGTGCTAATAACTCTTTGTCAAGCCCTATCCTGTGTAGCTGTTAGACATGCTTA
>NW_012115821.1:14120308-14120988 GCF_000951035.1 Colobus angolensis palliatus | reverse complement strand
TTCAAGCGATTCTCCTGCCTCAGCCTCCCAAGTAACTGGGTTTACAGGTATGTGCCACCAAGTCTGGCTAGTTTTGTATTTTTTTTTTTTAGTAGAGACAGGGTTTCTCCGTGTTGGTAAGGCTGGTCTCAAACTCCCAACCTCAGGTGATCCACCCATCTCCACCTCCCAAAATGCCGGAATTATAGGTGTGAGCCATCAAGCCCAGCCTATTTTCTGCTTTTCAAAAATAATAAACCTGTTTGGTTTTTGTACTAAGGAAGAACATTTTCTTTTTCTTTGCTTTTCTTTTATTTTCAAGATGGAGCCTTGCTCTGTCACCCAGGCTGGAGTGTAGTGGCATAATCTCAGCTCACCACAACCTCCACCTCCCAGGTTCAAGCAATTCTCCTGTCTCAGTCTCTTTTGAATAGCTGGGATTACAGGTGCACACCACCACCTGTAAAAAATTACCCGGGTAATTTTTTGTACTTTTAGTAGACACGGAGTTTCACCATGTTGGCCAGGCTGGTCTCGAACTCCTGACCTTGTGATCTACCTGCCTCAGCCTCCCAAAGTGCTGGGATTACAGGCATGAGCCACCAAGCCCAGTAGAAAATTTTCTAATTAAGAAAAATTGGCCGGGCGCGGTGGCTCAAGCCTGTAATCCCAGCACTTTGGGAGGCCGAGACGGGCGGATC
>NW_012115821.1:14111176-14118933 GCF_000951035.1 Colobus angolensis palliatus | reverse complement strand
TGGTCTTCATGAAAGACTTTTGAAGTGTCTGAAAACCTTCCCCCACCGTTGGAGGACTGAGAGAGCCTGAGTGTGGCAATGTGCGTGACCCTCGGAAGCCGTGCCTGGCCCACCTGCTAACAGCAGCTGTCACTTTCTGAGCACCTCCTCCTGGGACCTCCCCTCATTCTCAGCCCGGATTCCCACTCTTACCTCAACAGACAAGGGCGGTGGGGTGGTCACTGCTCAAGTCACACAGACAGGAGCCAGAACTCAGCCCAGCAGGCTGCATCCAGGGCCCTACACACCCTCATCGCCGGCTCTCCTCCTCAGGCCTCCACTGCACTCCCCAATCCTTCTTTTGGTCCCCCTAAATATTCCAGCCTCCTTCCCACTTCTGAGCTTTTGTGCTCACTGTACCCTCCACCTGGAATGCCCTTTCTCCAGCCCTCTGTATGGCTGGCTTCTTCAGGTCACAGCCCAATGTCACCTCCTCTGTCTGGTCCAGTGCCCTCAACAGAGCCTGGCACATAGTAGGTACTGAAAAAATATTTGATTCTTGACTCCATCGAGCATTGCATAGTGGTTAACATGGGCTCCTGGCTGGGCACAGTGGCTTACACCTGTAATCCCAGCATTTTGTGAAGCCAAGGCAGGCAGATGGCTTGAGCTCAGTGGTTTCAGAACAGCCTAGGCAACATGGTGAGACCTCATCTCTACAAAAAATTTTAAAATTAGCTGAGTGTGGTGGTGCGTGCCTATAGTCTGAGCTACTTGCGAGGCTGAGGTGGGAAGATTGCTTGAGCCCAGGAGGCGGAGGTTGCAGTGAGCCAAGATCATGCGACTGCACTCCAGACTGGATGACAGAACAAGGCCCTGTCTGAAAAACAGAAAAAAAAAAGAAGAGCACGAGCTCCTGAGGTGGTGGCCTGGGTTATAACCCTGGCCTGTCCATTTCAGCAGCTGGGTGACTTCACGCCTTTTTAAACCTCAGTTTCCTGAAATGTAAAGTGGAGATAATCCTATTCCCTACCTTGTAGTCATTGCAAGGATTACAGGAGGCTGGCACTTAATCAGGTGCCAGTACAAGTACTGTTGTTAGAGTTCAGGGAACAATCCATTTGGATTTCCTCACCCGCTGCAGCCTGTGGAGGAGTCTGCAATGCAGTGACTGGCTGGAGAGTGAGCCTCTAGGCTAGCGGTTCGCCTAAGCCATCGCTTACGATTTTTTTTTTTTTTTTTTTTGAGACAACAGTCTCCCTCTATCGCCCAGGCTGGAGTGCAGTGGTACGATCTCGACTCACTGCAACCTCTGCCTCCCTGGTTCAAGCAATTCTCCTGCCTCAGCCTCCCGAGTAGCTGGGATTACAGGTGTGTACCACCATACCCAGCTGATTTTTGTATTTTTAGTATAGACAGGGTTTCACCATGTTGGCCAGGCTGGTCTCGAACTCCTGACCTCAGGTGATCCACCTGCCTCAGCCTCCCAAAGTGCTGGGATTACAGCCATGAGCCACTGCACCCGGCCAGGATTTTTTAAAAGGAAGGAAGGGTTGTACTTGACAGAAACCAAGGAATTGCAGAAAATAATTTCCATGCGCCTAAACTCTTCAGAGAGAGGGGAGCTACCATTGCTTCCAGAAAGTGTGTTCCAGGCTGGGGAAGTCTTGAGTCATGGCATTCTGAGAAGCAAGCCTGGTGCCATCACACCGAACTGCATCGTCTACATTGAGGTATTAGAAGCAATGCACTGTCACATCCAGCGTAATGCCTCCCTAATGGGCTGCATAAACCTGAGCTCATGCTCAAGGCTGCTGCCCATTCATGGGCTGTTGGGGAGGCCCCAGAGAGAGAGGCCTGCGGGTCTTACCAGTGTGGGGTGACTGGAACCAGACCACAAAGGGCTCCCTGGAAAACACGTCTACATCTCCATCCTGATAGTCGTGGTAGTGATAGCTCCTCTTCACAGATACCAGCTTTTCCCTAAAAGAAGGAAAAGGAAATCCTCCCAGCTGAGTCAGCCCTTTTCTTACTACTTTCATAAAGCAGATATGTAGGTTCCCTTGGCTTTCTTAGACTCCAGAGCAGGCTCAAGCATGGGATCATTTTCCTGAGAACAAGGCTGAGTCAACTCTTCTCAACAGCCAGGGAGCTGTTGAGAATCTGGGAGCTGAAGATCTGAGCCATACTAGCCATCTGTGGCACCCACAGGTTAATATTCAGACTTAAGAAATTACTAGCAGGAAGAGGAAAAGAATATGAAGTTCAGGAATCAGCTGTGCTGAGCACCTCAGCTTTCCAGCCTTGGGCCAGGACTTGACTATGAGGAGTAAAGAACTCCTGGCCTGGCAACCATGGAGCCAACCAACAAATGAGGTGTTAGGAGACCCCTTGTGTTTTCAGCTTGAAGAGTTAATACTCTGTGTAAGTCCCCAGTTTTGACAGCAGTTATTTTGATCAACACTGAGAATTGGTTAGAGATGAAAATTTGGTTTTGCAGAAAAGACATGCATTTTGATTCAATTCACGATTTATTAGTGGCCATGTTCTAGGGAGCATAGATGATACTTACTTGTAGAGAAAGGCATATTGTTCTTTATATATGTTTCTTCCAAGCCGAGAGCTAATCACATAGTTGTATGTTATGCCTCTCCTTGAATTTCTAGAAAACAAAGATTTCACACTGCATCTTAAAGAATAAACATTCCCCTACTGTACATGTTCCTCTCTTTCCAATCTGCCCCCATACACCCAATGTGTGGAAGGGCCACTGTTCATCATAACCTTTGAGTCCAATAAGAAGGGCCACCATTGATTGGCTGGAATGTGGCATCTACCAGGATCTTTACAGCCATTATTTCTTGCCTTATGAGAAGGGTATTATCATTATCCCCTTTTTATGGTTTGCAAGGCCAAGTTGGGATTTGAACCTAGATCCAACTCACCCCAAAACCCGCATGCTTTGGCCTGTACCTGTAGGAGGCCACTGAAACCCTAGAAGACGATCTGGGCCAGAATCAGCCCCTGACCCCACTCATGCCCATGGCTGCAGCTGCAGCTTATGCTTTCTGGTGGAATAAACGTCATCAAGCCACCTGTCCGTGTCCACGAACCACTCCTGAGCATTTATGATAAGCAAGAATATTCTCTCCTCTGAAAGCCCCCAGGCATTTTCTCCCAAGCCTTGGGAACATGATTTCACTTCACTGTTGTTTATATCCTGGGTGCTGGGGATGCAGCCATGGAGTCCCATTGACCTTGCCCCTCACCTGCACCAGGGAAACTGGACTCTCTCTGTGTGTTTGCCAAATCTACTGATAACTCCACTCTGGGCAGAGCCTAACACAGTTTCACATTGTCTGCTCACAAAAAGATCTAGGGCATGTCTAAAGCTGCAGCATATTCTTAGGTTCAGTTGGAAAAAAAGCAGAAGGGGTATTTAGGGGCCAATCTTACAGAAATTCCTGGGACTTAGATGCATTATTCTAAGGCAGACCCGGCCCCTGGGGCCCCAGGAGTGTGAACAGTAGGTTCTGCTGGGCTTCCACTTTGGGGAGGTTGGCCCTGTTTTGAACACAGCCTGCCAACTCCTGAGTTAGCAAACTGCTTGTGGTGACTCAGTTGCAAAGTGACTAAGGCCCATCCTGGCTTGTGGGGGATAAAGGGGCAAACAGGCTTGGCTCTGCCTAGAGTCCATGACAGTCTAGACAGGTTGGGGAGTGCCAAGACCAATGGTGGTGAAAAGACTTGCCCCAGACGGACTGTGGTGGAGATGCCTGGAGTCCACCTGACCCCTGAGTCCCCCACAAACCTGTCCCCTCAGTCTCCCACAAACCTGACTGGGACCACTCCAAGGAAGGCTGAGATGACAAAGAATAGAGCACTGGCTATGAGATCAGATGTGATGCAAGTTCAGCGGTAGGCGTGGCCACTTCCTGGCTGAGTGACTCAGGCAGGTCCCTCACTCATTTCCCTCACTATAAGGGAAGCCCTTAGGCAGATTGACATGGATTCTTGCCTGTCCCTACAGTTGTCCTACACATTCCTTCCCTATGATGAATAAGCCCGGAGGCTGCGGGATGATGGCATCGGGATCTACTATCTCATCTCGCCCCTGCCCAAGACCCAGGCATGGCTTTTGTTCAAAAGTCCCTATTAAGTGTTTCATGCTGAGAAACACTAATAGTGAAACACTTAACTGTGGCCCAGGTGCAGTGGCTCAAGCCTGTAATCCCAGCATTTTGGGAGGCTGAGACGGGCAGATCACTTGAGGTCAGGAGTTTGAGGCCAGCCTGGGCAACATAGCAAAACCCCGACTCCACTAAAAATACAAAAGTTAGCCAGGCATAGTGGTGCATGACTGTAAATCCAGCTACTTGGGAGGCTGAGGCAGGAGAATCGCTTGAACCCAGAAGGCAAAGGTTGCAGTGAGCCGAGATCTTGCTGCTGCACTCCAGCTTGGGCGACAGAGTTTCAAATTTAAAAAGTACTAAAATAAAAAGCAAGTGCCCCTCATTCCTTCACTAACCCCTTTCACCACAGCTCTCTGATCACACCCCCCGGAAGTAACCACTATGAAGAGTTTGGAGAGCATCCTTCCAATCTTTCATCTTATATAGCACATGGAAACACAAACACACCCTTATTCATGTAACATGACGACTCAAATGTGCTATTTTACCTGCAATTCTCAACTTGCTTTTTTTTTAATACATTGCGGCCATTATTCCATGCTGGAATATTTAGCTCTAACTTATTGTGTAGCAAGCATTTTTTTTTTTTTTTTAAGAGACAGAGTCTTGCTTTGTGGCCCAGGCTGGAGTGCAGTGGGGTGATCATGGTTCACTGTAGCCTAATCCTCATGGGCTCAAGTGATCCTTCCACCTCAGCCTCCCAGGTAGGTGAGACTATAGGCACGTGCCACCACACCTGGCCACCAGCATGACTTTTAACAGCTGCATAATATTCCAGTGTGTGAGCATATCCTAATTTTATTGATCTTTCTTCTACTGTTGGTTTTTAATTTTTTCTTTTTTCCAACATTTTCTTCATAACCGTACTTTTTAGCTCAGCCTCATCTGCTTTTTTCATTTCTTTCTGTGTCCAGACCCCTCATCTATTTCCCCTATTCTGTTTTATCATAGTAAAATCAGCTGGTTGAAAGTTCTCAGGCCGGGTGCGGTGGCTCACGTCTGTAATCCCAGCACTTTGGGAGGCTGAGGCGGGTGGATCACGAGGTCCGGAGATCGGGACCATCCTGGCTAACACAGTGAAACCCCATCTCTACTAAAGAATACAAAAAATTAGCCGGGTGTAGTGGCGGGCGCCTATAGTCCCAGCTACTCGGGAGGCTGAGGCAGGAGAATGGCATGAACCCGGGAGGCGGAGCTTGCAGTGAGCCGAGATTGTGACACTGCACTCCCGCCTGGGCGACAGAGCGAGACTCCGTCTCAAAAAAAAAAAAAAAAAGGAAGTTCTCAGGACCGTGGCTAAGGGAGTTGGAATCCTGGGCAGCGCAGGCTATGTGAACTGGTGGTAAAGTGCGGGATCTCACATTACTTTCAGATCCCTGGAGCTTTCAGATGCCCTTGCACTTGACCTTGAGCCCTAGCGGGCCCACCCTTCCCCATGTTACCCATTCAGCTTCTGCATCAGTACGGGGCAGATCCTGTTGTTGCTATCCTTGATTTCCATCAGGAGTATGATGTCACAGCGTTTGATGACCTGCAAGAAAGAGAATTCCCAGGGGTTGAGGTCATTTACCACAGATAAATAAAACCTTTTATTGGACATTTACTGTTTTTAAGCATTGCATTGAGTGCTTATTAAAATAATTTCTACTCTGAATTAAATGAAGGACTCCCTGAGGTAGGTTGGTACTTTTGTTATACACATTTTTAAGAGAAGCGTGAGGCTCAGAGAAAGTTGAGTAAATTACACTCCCAGTCACCCTACTAGAAAGTGGCGGAGGCAGAATTTGAACCTATACGATTCAAGCCCAGAGCCCCTTGCTCATGACCTCCCCACAATATCCTGCCTCTTGGCTTTGCTTGAATAATCATAATAATAATTATAAATATTAAGCCCTTAGCAAAGGTAACAGACTGGATTAGAAATAAAGAGGTATAATTATAATGATAATAACTGTAAAAGCTGACATTTACTGCAAACCTACTCCAAGTCTTACAACAACCCCATGGGATAACTATGCTTTTCAGTCCATTAAACATAGGCAGAAACCAAACTCAGAGTGGCTGAGTGACTAGCTTAAAGTCATACAGCCAGTATAGGTTGTAGAGCCAGGATTTGAACTCAGGTCCGTGTGACTACAAAGTCCACCATGCTGAACTATTAAAACACAGTCCTGGCTGAGCACAGTGGCTCACACCTGTAATCCCAGCACTTTGGAAGGATGAGGCAGGCAGATTGCCTGAGGTCAGGAGTTCGAGTCCAGCCTGGCTCACATGGTGAAACCCCGTCTCTACTAAAAATACAAAAATTAATTGGTCATGGTGGCATGTGCCTGTAATCCCAGCTACTCGGGAGGCTGAGGCAGGAGAATCTCTGGAACCTGAGAGACAGAGGTTGCAGTGAGCCGAAATCACGCCACTGCACTCCAGCCTGGGGACAGAGCAAGACTCCATCTCAAAAAAAAAGAAAACCAGTCACTACTCTGGAAGACTCAGTCCAGCAAGACAGACAAATGGAAACAGCTAGCTATGATGTGAGACCAAAATCAAACCAAAACAAAAACCTGCACTAAATAAAAGTCACAAGCTGTGGAAGTGTTGAGGAGTAATTAATTGCTTCTATTCGGAGGATTTGGAAGGGCTCCACAGTGGAGGTGACATTTGAATGGTCCCTGAAAGTTGAGAAGGCACTCAGAGAGAAAAGAATATAGGAGAGGCTCCTTCAAGGTGAGCAACAACCTAGAGGCCAGGGTGCAGACCAAGCCCACAGCCCTTTCTGTGACCAAGCCCACAGGGGCCTTTCTGTGTATGGGATCCTGGTGGGCTCAATGACACAGAATTTGTTGGTCAAGGACAAGGCATCCCCAAGGTTAATATCTTTTTTTGAGACAAGGTCTTGTTCTGTCACCCAGGCTGGAGTGCAGCTGTGTGATCATGACTTACTGGAGCCTCAATCTCCTGGCCTCAAGTGATCCTTCCACCCTGGCCTCCCAAAGTGCGGGGAGTACAGGCATAAGCCACTGCACCTGGTCCCCAAGGTTAATTATGTCCTCTTACACAGCCACCAAAGACATAGAGTACGAGGGTTATGCCAGTGGTCCTGTCTTTCCAGAGCACATGTTCCAGTTCCATCTTTAGAAGGACCCAGTGGGGAGAGACACCAGCACTCACCTGTCTGGGTGCCTCCGTGACTGGGGGTTCAGCCTTTAGGAAGCTGCCCCAGGTGGGAGGTCCACCCATGTAGTGACTGATGAGGAGAACAATGTCCTAAGGCTGGAGCCTTCCATGGACAGCTTGAACTCCATGGCATCAGCCACACAGGGCTCTCCTGGGAGCTGGAAGCTGCTGGCCAAGCCAGTCTGCTGATTTAGTCACTGTGACTGCCACACCTTTCTGGAAGGTATTTTCAAATATGTATGCCCTTTGACCCAATTTTTCCACTTTGAAGAATGTCTTCCTTTGGGGCGTGGGTGGCTGAAGCCTATAATCCCAACACTTTGGGAGGCCAAGGCAGGCAGATCACCTGAGGTCAGGAGTTTGAGACCAGCCTGGCCAATATGGTGAAACCCTGTCTCTACTAAAAATACA
>NW_012115821.1:14108858-14110656 GCF_000951035.1 Colobus angolensis palliatus | reverse complement strand
TTGGAAACAACCTAGGTATTGCCAAACAGAAAATCATTCAATGAATTAGGTTGCAAACACAGGATAAGACATTATATAGCATTAAAGCCATGGTTTAAAAGAATATGAACATCGTGGGAAATATAATATAAAGCAGAATACAAAACTGATGACACAGGATGGTGTCCCTGCTGCGAAACCCATGCGGACTTACATATGCCTGTAAGAAAATTACCCAAATGCCAACAACTATTACCTTCAAGTGGCAGGGTAATGAATGATTTCTTTTCTTCTTTACAGGTTTCTGTATTTTAAAAATCATCTTTAATGACTATTTTCATTTTAAAAATCATTGTTTAATTTATACAGAATATAATTTAAAAATCAGACCTTTATAATTAAAATGGAAGTCTTATTTAAAAAAGAAAACTGCTTGATGGGTAAGAAATTATGGGAGGTAATGGCCAAAATTTATCAGGACATGACAGGTGCATTTCTAACTAACTTATTTAATATAAGTTAAATGAGTTGTCTTATATAACATGCTTAATACAGTGCCTGGCACATAGGAAGGGCTTCATAAGAGTTACCTCTTATCATTGACTCATCAATTTTTTTTTTTTTTTTTTTTGAGACAGAGTCACAGAGTCTCACTCTTTTCACCCAGGCTGGAGCACAGTGGTGCAATCTCGGCTCACTGGGTTCAACCTCCGCCTCCTGGAGTCAAGTGAATCTCCTGCTTCAGCCTCCTGAGTAGCTGGGATTACAGGCACCTGCCATTATGCCCAGCTAATTTTTGTATTTTAGTAGAGATAGGGTTTCACCGTGTTGGTCAGGCTGGTCTCGAACTCCTGACCTCAGGTGATCTGCCTGCCTTGGCCTCCCAGAGTGCTGAGATTACAGCCGTGAGCCACCGCGTCCGGCAATTAATCAGTTTTCGTGATAACTCTTTGATGCTGGTCCTCAATGCTAGTGTAGTTGGGTACTCTGAGGCTCCATGAGGTTTAATAATTTGAACACAGAGTGAATACAGGACAACAGGTTATGTACACTACAGAGCACCTTCTTGACCACTATATTTATTTATTTATTTATTTTTGAGATGGCGTCTTGCTTTATGGCCAGGCTGGAGTACAATGGTGCGATCTCAGTTCACTGCAACCTCCACCTCCTGGGTTCAAGCAATTTTCCTGCCTCAGGCTCCTGAGTAGCTGAGACTACAGGAGCCTGCACCACCACGCCCAGCTAATTTTTGTATTTTTAGTAGAGACAGCGTTTTTCCATGCTGGTCAGGCTGGTCTCGAACTCCTGACCTCAGGTGATCTATCCTCCTCGGCCTCCTAAAGTGTTGGGATTACAGGCATGAGCCACCGCGCCCGGCCAAATACTCCATTTTCTAATCCCTCTTGACACATGTTCTCCCTGCTCAAATTTCAGACCAGGAAAAATATACTTGCCCTGGCTCCATCTTCTCAAGAGGAGGCTCCCAGGATGAGAGTCCCAGGGAGGAAACCTTCCAGAGCCGAGACCTGAAACACTGATATCTCCCTAAGGCCAAATTCCTGACTCTGTTCACAGGAGGGGAAGAGGAATTTCTGGGTTGTGCATGCCTAGTGTTGACAGAATCCAAGCAACGTGTGTTATAAGTGGGCCTGGGGAGAGGGGAAGAGATGGTCTGGAGGGGTCTTGAAATATCTGGGGCAGGCCGGGCATGGTGGCTCACGCCTGTAAACCCAGTGCTTTGGCAGGCTGAGGCAGGAGGATATTGAGCTCAAGACTTTGAGACCAGCCTGAGTAACATAGTGAGACCCCATCTCTA
>NW_012115821.1:14104126-14108023 GCF_000951035.1 Colobus angolensis palliatus | reverse complement strand
TGGTAATCAATCTATCACAGACTTAACCCTTGGATGCCTTTAAACTCTCACCACCATACCTAGCTAATTTTGTATTTTTAGTAGAGACAGGGTTTCACCACGTTGGCCAGGCTGGTCTCGAACTCTGACCTTAGGTGACCCACCCGCCTCGGCCTCCCAAAGTGCTGGGATTATAGGCGTGAGCCACCACGCCCGGCCTCTCTGTCTCTCTCTCTCTCTCTCTTTTTTTTTTTGAGTTGGAGTCTCACCCAGGCTGGAGAGCTGTGGCCGGATCTCAGCTCACTGCAAGCTCTGCCTCCCGGGTTTATGCCATTCTCCTGCCTCAGCCTCAAGCTCTGTTCTTTAAGGACACCCTGGAGAACGCACAGACAAGGGACACTCAGCCAGGGAGGGGTTGGCATCTGGACAGCTGCCCATGATATGCGGGGGCCAATCCAAGATGGAGAAGGCAGGCCTCCCTCACTCTCCAGCCTCCCCAGTGCAGGTCAGGATGACGGCAGCATGATGCTGCTGAGTCTCTGAAGCGATAAATCCGGACGGAAGAGTGGAGAAGGCATCTCAGCTTCTATGGCTGGGCTGCAGGGGTGTGTTTGACCCCGGCTCTTCCCCTTACTGGCTATGGAAATCTAGATAAGGGGCCACTCTCAGCCTCTGTTTACTCAGTTATGAAATGGGGGCGACACCACCTAAGTCACAGTATTAAATCCGAATATAGAATTCCTGGCCTATAGGAGGTGCTTAGTCAATGGGCGCTAGAGATAATCCTATTCTGAGTGCCTGGCATTCTTGGGTGACTGTGAGTGCACTGTTGGGTGGCTTTTGCAGTGTTTTGGGGATGATGGCCTCTTGGTAGGATGGGGAGGGTGAGGCAGCCTTGACAAGGACTTCAGACACGCCCTGCAGGACACAGCTGCTCAGGGGTGATGCAGAGTTCAAGCCCCCAGGATGGACTCACTAAGGATCAAAAAGACAGCCGGGTTGCATCAGTGAGGAAGGAGATGGGAACTCAGTGGCTACCCAGGTTCCACGGGCCATGTGTGAAGTGGGGAGAATCATTTCCTTACATGTCAGGGTTTCCCATTGAACAATCTTGTCATGGTTCCCACAGGCTTGGCATTGCTATCCTGGCTAAACAACACCATCTAGAAGGCCTTGGGTTCCTCCCAAAGGGCAGGGCCACCCGGGTCTGAAAGGCTTATCCAAGGAAGAACAGAGCCTGCCAGTCCTTACTACAATCCTCCTTCCCAATGAGAGCAATAGCAGCGGCTCTGGCTCATGAATACCCGCCTTGTTGCAGGCTCTGCTGGGCGCCTCAGGCACCCTGAGTTCTCTTCCCCAGCCAGTGCTACAGGTGGTATTCGGGCGTGGTCACCGTTTTACTGAGAATAGCTGGTGGTTCAGGGAGGTGCAGGGCCTCCTGAAGCTCACAAGTCTGGTAGGTGGGATCTGAACCCAGGGCTCCTGGCCCGCCTACCACACCATGGTGCCTCAGGTTTCCTAAGGTAATAAGTACCTTTCCAGAGTCCTGGGAAAGGGTTAAGTTGCCAGCATCAAAAATAAATTACCCTGTAAGATAAACGGAGTCAACTGACTCCAGAGAAAGCGAGCAGTATCCCCAGACACTGGATATATCACCCAAGGAAAGCTTAAGTGAAGGTGGAAGGAACGGGGGAGTAGAGGAGGGGGAAAGAGGAAGGAAGGAGAAGAAGGAAGAAAGAGAGAGGGAGGGATGGTGAGGATGGGAGAGAAGGAAGGAAGGAAAAAAGCAAGGAAGGGAAAGAAAGAAAGAGAGAGAAAGAAAAAGGAAGGAAGAAGAAAGAAAAGAAAAAGAAAGGAAGGAAGGAAGAAGAAAGAAAGAGAAAGAAAGAAAGAAAAAGAAAGAAAGAAAGAAAGAGAAAGAGAAAGAGAAAGAAAGAGAAAAGAGAGAGAAAGGAGCTGGGTTTGCTGGTGAAAAGGAGCAGCTGTATAAGATTACTTCATCTTTCTTTGTTCATCACCTCTGCGTGGGGAGTGATGTCCCTCTTCATAAAGATGATGAAATGAAACCATGTGCT
This sequence comes from Colobus angolensis palliatus, assembly GCF_000951035.1. Classification (NCBI taxonomy): domain Eukaryota; kingdom Metazoa; phylum Chordata; class Mammalia; order Primates; family Cercopithecidae; genus Colobus; species Colobus angolensis. The sequence goes on along the minus strand of NW_012115821.1, from coordinate 14,105,969 downwards.
TATAGTGCCTGATACAGGCATTCAATAAATAGCAAGAAAAATCATAATAGCCAACCCTTATGTGGAACGTATAATGAGCCAGACACTACGTTAAGAGCTTTCTATTTGCCAACTCCTATAGTCCCCTCAGCGATCCTGGAGAGAGCCCCTGTTTTAAGATGATGGCAGGAGGCACAAAGAGTTGAAGTGGTTATTGTTCCAAACCAGCTTCTACATTCCCCCTAAGGGCCAACTTTAAGTACCTTGAGTCTCTTAAAGTCTGAAGACAGGAGAGAGGGTGGGAGGGGTGTCTGGTATCCTCCTCCCAGGAAAGGGACTCACCTTCACAATGACATCCATTGCATTCTGGTCTTCCTGCTTGCTTTCCCCAAAGGACCTGACGTTGAAGGAGCAGATCCTCAGGGCCAGGGCACTGTGGATGGAGAGGAGGAGAAGCAGCAGTGGGGCCAGCTCCTGTGACATCCTGGTGCTGCTCTGGCTTCAAGACTCCGTGAGAAGACAGCAGTGCTTGGAGTGCCGGATTCTGGCCACCTCCGCAGGCTCCACTGACTTATAAAGCCTGCAGATAACAGGAATTACTGGATTTCTCGTTGCAACTTTCAGTTCTCTGAGGAACTGAAGATCATGGGGTTTAATCCCCAAGGAAATACAGATACATTGGGCTAGCCTTTTAGGAGCCTCTGTGTTCGTCACCCGGGTGCGGAAATTGGCATGCCTCATTTAGGCGCCATCCTCCACAAAGTCACTCATATCCCAACCGGGAGCCAGCTCTGACATCTAGTCATCGGTCCTGCGGTTGCATGCCATGTGCCTTTTCCTGACAGTGGATGAACTCGGAAGTGGTCCACCCTAGAGGGCACCTGGAGTGACGGAACCTTCTGCTGGGGGACAATGAGGCAGGAGGCATGGGAAATTCTGCTGGGTTTTCTCTAAATCACTGGGATTTGGCGGCCTGGTGTCCTCAGACACACCCAGACTGTGACTCTAATTGCCCTGGTGGTGTAAAGTAAGGTCAAGGGTAGTTTGAATGACTTAATTTTTTACACTTGATCTAATTTTTTAGGCTGTTTTACTGTACAAAAACTAGCAGTGTGTTGCCAGAGAAAGCAACTGGGGATCTGATGGAATGGATGAGGAAAATGTCCCTGGACTCTGTGAGCAAATAGCCCGTGAAACCCATGGAAAGACCCATGATTCAAGCTGATATTAATTTAATATTGATGAGAGTTGTGTGACTCTGGGAAAGAAAGGTCTTGTAAGAACTGTAGGATATCAACTCAAGCAAAATGACATTTAGAGATTTGGGCAGGAAACTATGAAGGTCTGTAAAGAAAAAAAAAAAGCAAAATCCAATCAAGATATAGTAATGGACTTTGGCAAAGACAATTCTGTGAAAAGGGTAGGGAATAAGAATAACTCCAAGCCAGCATCAGGATCTGCGGACCAACCCCTCTTAAGAGGATGGGTCTGGGGCCACAGCCACAGGGAAAATTATACATCTATCCCCAACATACATCCAGGCAGCATCCTGGCCAAGCATGGCAGGAATTCTATAAGATAACCCCGAATAGTACATGGAAGGAAATTGTTTCCTGAGTTCGTGCTGCAATCAATCTCCCTGTTGTCTGCAACCTAAGACCTCAGGCCTGGTTGAATCTCTGGTAAAAAGTGGCTCTGGGCTAGGTGCAATGGCTCACTCTTGTAGCCCCAGCACTTTGGGAGGCTGAGGTGGGTGGATCACTTGAGGTCAGGAGTTCAAGGCCAGCCTGGCCAACATGGTGAAACCCCATCTCTACTAAAAATACAAAAATTAGCTGGGCATGGTGGTGGATGCCTGTATTCC
>NW_012115821.1:14102760-14103371 GCF_000951035.1 Colobus angolensis palliatus | reverse complement strand
TTCACCGTGTTAGCCAGGATGGTCTCGATCTCCTGACCTCGTGATCCACCCGTCTCGGCCTCCCAAAGTGCTGGGATTACAGGCTTGAGCCACAGAGCCCAGCCTGATTTAGTATTTTTTAAAGGTAGCTTTTTTGTTAGTTCAGACAATTGAAGAACTTTTAAAAGAAAATATGGCATATTAAATAAAGTTTAAAATGTTTATAAGTCGGCCGCAAACTCCTTATAAGTAATTATTTAGGTTTGTTGGGTTTAGGGTTGGCAGATTTAACAAATAAAATCATAGAACAGTAAGTAGATTTGAATTTGGGGTAGTTCGTATTTAATTGGGCAACTTGTGTTTTATCTGGAAATCCTAGCTGAGTTTATAAAAAGAATGAGAACCTTTGTAAGCTGACCTTAAAAGCATGGCATTTTCTTTTTTTTCTGTTAACAAATTTTTTTATTTTTAATTTTTGCAGTTACATAGTAGGTATATATATTTATGGAGGCATGGCATTTTCTAAGATAGTAATCATTCCATCAAAGTCCTAGAAAAATTCTTAGCTCCTAGCATTAAAAACAAGCTAATGTGTAGAATAAAGAAAGTCAAGTAATCTGTTTTTTTTTTTT
>NW_012115821.1:14100187-14102370 GCF_000951035.1 Colobus angolensis palliatus | reverse complement strand
GGAGCGAGACTCCGTCTCAAAAAAAAAAAAATGCCTGGATTCTGGAAGGAGAATTCTGAGAGCCAAATTTAACTGAATCCAGCTAGGTGCAGGTGCTGCATTAGGGCTTTCTGTGTTTCATCTCCCTCCATATCCCCCAAGCCCTTCCTATGGCTGCTTTATTTTAGAGATGAGCAAACTGAGGCTTGTGCCCAAGGAAACAGAGCTAGCATGTGGCAAAGCTGAGATTCAATCTCAGAGTGCTGACTCCAGATTAACCTTCTCACCCACCGAACCAGGCATACCAAAACCTTAATATGGAACACTGGGGATGCAGGGAGGGATGCAGGGCAGGAGATGAAAGGAGGACTTCCACTTTTTACTCTATATACTTTTGTATTGTTTGATTTTCTTTTTTTTTTTCTGCAAAAACATGTACTTCTTTAGTAATTAGAGAAAAAGAAAAAAGTGCTAAAAGCTTTTCATTCTTTTAAGCAGGTTAAACAATGCCCATGCAAACATGTTTTCTGTCTTTGTGTGCAACTGAGTCAAGGGAAGCTTTCTCCTACCTCCAAGAGTCATTGACCCCACCTCCAGAAGGTTCACTTCAACCCCTCCATGCAGTACTGGAGGACCCTGGTAAGGCAGAAACCTTCTGTCTCATCCTTCGGTTGGCTTCTCTTGCTGGGAATTGGGAATTTTGAGGCACTTGCCTAACGCCTGCTGACAGCTCCGGGGTCTCCATCCTCGGGATGAAGTTTCCTGCTCCATATACTTGCAAACACCAGTCTCCAAGATGCACCTGGAAGAAAAGATAAATATGCATCATTCTTTCTTGGAGATTTATAATGCACATTAGCATATTAAATGTTCTGAAAAGTCCTGTAATTGTAAAAAGCCGCTTAACTGTGTTGAAACAGGGTGTCCAAAATTTATTGTCTGCGGAGTCCTTTTCTTCATAGAATTCCTTGGACTATCTTGAGCAACATCTACTTTTGGGAATACTGTCCTTGATTGTGCAGTGACAATCAGATCCCCTCAAAGCCTCAAGCTCTTGTCTTGGTCGGTAAGTCCCTGCTGAAGAGCTCCATGCACGTCACATGAATGGGCTGAAATGAGGATCAGGAGTTCAGACACATGGCCCCCATACAGCCGTCCACTATGGGCCCTGATGGGACAGGAGTCAGTGGAGACTGATATGTTGCGCAAAGGCTACCTTGGAATTTGAGAAAGGCAAGATATGGAGATTTCAGGAGGAGCAAAATGTCATAGGCTGAGTCACCCAAAAGCAGCAAGAAAAAACAAGAAGCCTGCAGGAAAGTGCTCACTCCTGGCAGAGGACAAGCCTCGTGATCCAAATAGGTGTTTCCAGTGACTGATGCTGGTCTTTGTCCAAAAAGTGAATGAGCATTAACAATAATTTTGTAACATATGCAAAATGCTCCATTGCCATGTTTCACAACCAGCTTAGAGTTTGCGGGGAGGAAGGTGCATTAGTTAAGGTTGTGTAACTGTGACAAACCTCACCTTTGCAGAGTTGTTCCCAGATGATGACACACACTCTGGGTTTCAGCCTCACACACTATCTTCCACACAGGGCTGTGCCTGGACCTCAAGAGTCACTTTCTGAAGGGCAGGCCTGCTCTGATTAAAATCCTTCCAGGGCTTTTATTGGTCAATGACCCAACTCCTTAATGTGGCCTCTACCTGCTCACATTTCCCAGGTCATAACACTCTACTCTCTTCCTCCCTGACTAGTCTTCCCTCCACTGCCTGGTTTCGGTTTTCGGTTCCCCCCTCAGGGCCTTGGCACGGCTGTTCTCCCCGCCTAGAGTGCTCTTCCTTCCTCCAGCCTCAGGGCTCAGCTTAAATGTCATACCCTCGAGAAGCCCTCCTGGCCTCCCGACCCTATCAGGGTCTTCCCTCTTCTTCTCTCTCATGACACCCAGGTCTTTCACTTCATGGTATGCATTATAACATCTTATTGTCTCTGAGCTTGTGTGTTTCCTTGTCTAAAGTTGTCTCTCAACCAGGCTGCCGCACAGGGGCAGGGGCACCTCCATGTGTCTGTGCTGCCTGGAATAGGATTGTCATGTAGCAGCAGATGCTCAATAAATCATTGCTGAATGCGACGTATGATGCTCTAATGGACTCCAGAGACCAAGTTTTTTTTTTTTTTTTTTTTTTTGAGACAGGGTCTCATT
>NW_012115821.1:14082101-14100137 GCF_000951035.1 Colobus angolensis palliatus | reverse complement strand
TGCTGACATTCCCAGGAAAGCTAACTGACTCTGAGACACAGGAACACAGGAAGCCGATTATAACTTAACAGCTTTTTTTTTTTTTTTTTTTTTTGAGACAGGGTCTCATTCTGTCACCCAGGCTGGAGTGCAGTGGCGCGATCTCAGTTTACTGCAGCCTCAATCTCCCAGGCTGAAATAATCTAATCTTCCTACTTCAGCTTCCCAAGTAGCTGGGACCACAGGTGCATGCCACCGTGCCTGGCTAATTTTTGTATTTTTTTTGCAGAGACAAGATTCCACCATGTTGCTCTGGCTGGTCTTGAATTCCAGGGCCCAAGCGAACCTCCCACCTTGGCCTCCCAAAGTGTTGGGATTACAGGCGTGAGCCTAGAGACGGGGTTCTTGATCACAGTGTGGGTGCGGTGCCAAGGGAACTCAGCTTTCCTGGAAGCCATGGGAACCCCCAGCCATAGAGACAAAAGGTAATAATAACAACAACCACAACAATGTCTACCTTCCATGGAGCACTAAGTGTTAAGTCCTCATGTAACTTTCTGACTCGGGAGCATAGCATAGAGCAGGCTCCTCAGCCTTGACACTGTCGACATTTGGGGGCAGATAGTACTTGTTGTGGGGACTATCCTGCGCATTAATGGACACTTTAGCAGCATCCCCTGCCTCTACCCACTAGATGCCACTAGACGCCAATCTACCCACTAGATGCCAATCGCATCCCCCACTTGTGACAACCAAAAATCTCAGCAGATGTTGCCAAATATCCCTGGGGGCATAAGGGTCATCTCATGTCGGGTATGCTGATGACGTTAAAGCATATACACTTTAACTTACTGACTGTTCAGCCTTGGACAGATAACCAAACTTTTCTGTGCCCTTTTCCTCACCTTTAACATGGGGATAATAGTGTCTCTTACATGATAGGGCTGTGAAAATTTAGACAGGTTATAACTAAAGGGCAGAGTCAACCCGGTGCCTGGCCCTTAGGGGTACTCAGTTGGGGTGATAATCTGTTTTTAGAATAAACTGCAAAGCAGTAATTGCTATCCTCATTTTACAGATGAAGAAATTGAGACTTGGGGATTAAGAAATTGGTCTCTAGTTGCTGGCTGTGAAGTGGCATCAAAAGCAGGCATTTGACTGGGCGCAGTGGCTCACATCTGTAATCCGAGCACCTTGGGAGGCTGAGGCAGGAGCCCAGGAGTTCGAGACCAGCCTGAGCAACATAGTGAGAGCTTGTCTCTACTAAAAATAAAAAAGTTAGCCAGGCATGGTGGTGTATACCTCTGGCCCCAGCTACCCCGGAGGCTGAGGTGGGAGGATGGGAGGATCACTTAAGCCCAGGATTTAGAGGCTGCAGTGAGTTATGATTGCGCCACTGCATTCTAGTCTTCCAGGCTGGGTGACAGAGTAAGACTCTGCCAAAAAAAAAAAAAAAGCAAGTATTTACATTCTCAGGATTAATTCTTTTTGCCAGTCCTTTCTTTATGGGTACAAAAGGGCCTAATTGCAAACTCTGAGCTGGTGGTGATACGACTAATGGATTATATCTGTCAAGGCAGGACTAGGGCAAGGCCAATGAGACTCTTGCCTTAGGCACACAATTTAAGGAGTTGCCAAATAACTCAGTAATCAAGCTAAATAACATTCAATGCAATATTTTGAAAAATCAAAAATTAATGAAGAAAAATCCATGATGAACAAAGTAACAAAGTAAAGACATGATCAGCCCCTGAACTTGTACTTGACCCTGTCTCATTAACCTCACCCTAAATCTTGCCCTTGGAATTTGCAGATTTGTGGAACCACACTCAGTGGGCATAGCTGGTGGCCAGAGCCTGTCGGTGCCAATTCAAATGATGACACGGGAGAAAACAGCGCCCTCTTCTGTCTGACAATGAGCACTGCTCCTCTTCTGGGGAGCCAGGTTAATCTTGGCCCCTGAAGGCAGCGTCTCAGTGCTAGAAGTCTTTTCCCAGACCACAGTGCTTTTCTCCTTGATCCCTTCATGAGACATGTAGGTAAAAAGGTAACAGGCAGGTCGAACGATGCCATTGGAGCCCCCGCCTCATCCCTTGCCACTGGCCACTGCACTACCCTGGATCCATCGCCTTTCTCAATACCACCCATGCCAACGCTCCAGGACTTGTCACCACATGGGTGGCACATCTGAAGCAACTTACTATCAAGTTGGCCTTTCCAGGCTGACCACAAGGGGGCATGGTGAGGACACAGGACCAAGAGGCAAAGGGCTTCTCACAGCACCTGACGTGGGAACCAGCAGGGAGCTGGCTGCTGGCAGAACTGCGGTTTCTTATTCTTCCTTTAATGGTTTTGTCACTTCCTAGCTTCCTCTTATTTAGGTATACTTTACTTTTTATTTTGAAATAATTTCAAATGTGCATAAAAGTTGCAGAAATAGCACAAAGAACTCTTAAATACCCTCAACCGACATTTACCAAGGGACGTTTTGCCACGTTTGCTTTATCACTACTTTTCAATATTCACATATTAATTTTTTTATGAGACAGAGTCTCTGTTGCCCAGGCTGGAGTGCTGTGGCACAATCTTGGCTCACTGCAACCTCCACCTCCCGGGTTCAAGCGATTCTCCTGCCTCAACCTCCTAAGTAGCTGGGATTACAGGTGCATGCCACCATGCCCAGCTAATTTTTGTATTTTTAGAAGAGACGGGGTTTCACCTTGTTGGCCAGGTTGGTCTTGAACTCCTGACCTCAAGTGATCCACCTGCCTCGGCCTTCCAAACTACTGGGATTACAGGCATGAGCCACTGTGCCAAGCCTACATACTAGTTTTTTTCTGAAGTGTTCAAGAGTAAGTTTGAGACATTATGACCTTGTACCCTTAAATACTTTGGGTTGTATATCTCAATGACACATACATTTTCTTCCATAATCATCGGACAGTTATCAAAATCAGAAGTTTTTGCGATCATACAATATTATTACCTAATCTAAAGACCTTATTTGAATTTGACCAAGTGTTCTAATAATATCCTTTAAAGCATTTTCTTTTCTTTCTGGTCCTGAGTCTGATTCAAGATCATGCATTGACTTCACAGCTTGTCTCCTTTAATCTGAATAGTTCTTCAGCCATCTCTTTGTCTTTCATGACTTTGACATTTTTGAAGCATACAGACCAGTTATTTCATTTAAATCTCCCTCAATTTTGGTTTGTCTGAGGTTTCCTCATGATTAGATTCAGGTGATGCATTTTGAGCAAGAATGGGACTTCTGAGATGTGCCTCATGGAATTTATTAAATGAACTTCTGCTGCTGACATTCCCAGGAAAGCTAACTGACTCTGAGACACAGGAAGCCGATTATAACTTAACAGCTTTTTTTTTTTTTTTTTTCTTTTCTGAGGTGGAGTCTCACTCTGTCGCCCAGGCTGGAATGCAGTGGTGCGATCTCAGCTCACTGCAACCTCTGCCTCCCAGGTTCAAGCAGTTCTTCTGTTTCAGCCTCCTGAGTAGCTGGGATTACAGGTGCACACCACCACGCCCAGCTGCTTTTTGTATTTTTAGTAGAGACAGGGTTTCGCTATGTTGGTCAGGCTGGTCTTGAATTCCTGACCTCAGGTGATCCACCCATCTTGGCCTCTCAAAGTGCTGGGATTACAGGTGTGAGCCACCATGCCCGGCCTTACCAGCTCTTAATAACAGTAGCTAACATTTTTTGAGAGCTTGCTATTTGACACTGCTTTCTGCATTTGATTTAGGGGGTATTTTCCCTTTGGAACATACTGTGTAGGGTGCTTATGTTGGATTAAAATTGTAATGATACAGGCATGCCTCATTTTATTGTGCTTTGCTTTGTTGCACTTTGCAAATATTGCATTTTTTACAAATAGAAGGTTTGTGGCAACCTTGCATCGAGCAGGTCTACTGGCATCATTTTCCAACCGCATGGGCTTACTTTACATCCCTTCGTTACATTTTGGTAGTTCTTGCAATATTTCAAACTTTTTCATTGTTATTATGTCTTCTGTGGTGATTAGTGATCTTTGTTGTTACTATTGTAGTCATTTGGGGGGCACTGCAGAAGCACACCATGTAAAATGCAAACTTAACAGATACATGTGTGTTCTGATCACCAACCAGCCACTTCCCCATCTCTCTTCCTCTCCTTAGGCCTTCCTGTTCCTTGAGACACAACAATATTGAAATTAGGCCAATTAATAACCCTACAATGGCCTCTAAGTGTTTGAGTGAAAGAAAGAGTTGCACATTTCTCACTTTAAATCAACAGCTAAAAATGACTAAGCTTAGTGAGAAAGGCATGTAGAAAGCCAAGACAGGCCAAAGTCTAGGCCTCTTGGGCCAAACAGCCAAGTTGTGAATGCAAGGGAAAAGTTCTTGAAAGAAATTGAAAGTGCTACGCCAATGAATACATGAATGATAAGAAAGCAAAACAGCCTTGTTGCTAATGTGGAGAAAGTTTGAATGGTCTGGATGGAAGATCAAACCAGCACAACATTCCTTTAAGCCAAAGCCTAATCCAGAGCAAGGTCCTTCCTAACCATCTTCAATTCTGCAAAGGCTGAGGGAGATGAGGAAGCTGCAGAAGAAAAGTTGGAATCTAGCAGAGGTTGGTTCATGAGGTTTCAGGAAAGAAGCCATCTCCATAACATGAAAGTGCAAAGTGAAGTAGCAAGTGCTGATGGAGAAGCTGCAGCAAGTTCTCAGAAGATTTAGCTAAGATCACTGATAACAAGGTGGCTACACCAAACGACAGATATCCAGCACAGACAAAACAGCCTTCTATTGGAAGAAGATGACATCTAGGACTTTCTTAGCTAGAGAAGAGAAGTCAATGCCTGGCTTCAAAGCTTCAAAGGACAGGCTAGCTCTCTTGTTAGGGGCGAGTGCAGCTGGTGACCTTAATTTGAAGCCGGTGCTCACTGACCATTCTGAAAATCCTAGGGTTCTTTTTTATTTTATTATTATTTTTGAGGCAGAGTCTTACTCTGTTACCTAGGCTGGAGTGCAGTGGTGCGATCTCGGCTCACTGCAGTCTCCGCCTCCCAGGTTCAAGTGATTCTCGTGCCTCAGCCTCCCAAGTAGCTTTTGTCTACAGGCGTGGACCATCACTCGCTTCTAATTTTTGTATTTTTAGTAAAGACGGGGTTTTACCATGTTGGCCAGGCTGGTCTCAAACTCCTGATCTCAAATGATCCATCCGTGTTGGCCTCCCAAAATGCTGGGATGATAGGCGTGAGCCATTCTACCTGGCCCAATCCTAGGGTTTTTGAGATTTATGCTAAATCTACTCTGTCTATGCTCTACAAATGGAACACAGCCTGGATGACGGTACATCTCTTTATAGTGCAGTTTGCTGAATATTTCAAGCCCACTCTTGAGACCTGCTGCTCAGAGAAAAGGATTCCTTTCAAGATATTACTGCTCACTGGTAATGCAACTGGTCACCCAAGAGCTCTGGTGGAGAGGTTCAAGGAGATGAATGTCGTTTTAATGCCTACTAACACAATGTTCATTCTGTAGCCCACAGATCAAGAAATTATTTTGACTTTCAGGTCTTATTAAGAAATACATTTTGTAAGGCTAAAGCTGCCTTAGTGATTCCTCTGATGGATCTGATTAGTCAGTTGAAACTCTTCTAGTAAAGGATTCAGAATTTCTAGATGCCATTAAGAACATTTGTGATTCACGGAAGGAAGTAAAAATATTTACATTAGTAGGAGTTCGGAAGGAGTTAGTTCCAACCTTCATGGATTACTTTGAGGGATTTAAGATTTCAGTGGGAAAAGTCACTACAGATGTGATGTAAATAGTAAAAGAACGAGAAGTGGAGTCTGAAGATGTGACTGAATTGCTGCAACCTCATGATAAAACTTGAACAGATAAGGAGTTGCTTCTTGCAGATGAGGAAAGAAAGTGATTTCTTTAGATGAAATCTACTCCTGGTAAAGATGCTGTAACGTTTTTGAAATGACAACAAAGGATTTAGAATATCACGTAAACTTAGTTGATAATGCAGGGTTGGAGAGGATTGACTCCAAGTTTAAAAGAAGTTCTACTGTGGACAAGATGCCATCAAACAGCACTACATGCTATAGAGAAATGTTTTGTGAAAGAGTCAATCGATGTGGCAAACTTTGTTGCTGTCTTCTTTGAAGAAACTGTCGCTGCCACTCCAACTACCACCCTGATCCATCAGTAACCATCAACATCGAGGCAGGTCCCTCCATCAGCTAAAAGATTATGACTCGCTGAAGCCTCAGACGATCATTAGCATTTTTTAGCAATAAAGTATTTTTAATTAAGATAGGTACATTGTATTTTAGACATAATGTTCTTGCACACTTAATAGACTACAGTATAGTGCAGACATAACTTTTTGTTTGTTTGTTTAATATAGTCTTGCCCTGTTGCCCAGGCTGGAGTGCAGTGGTATGCTCATAGCTCACTGCAGCCTTCACTCCCTGAGCTCAAGTGAGCCTTCCACCTCAGCCTCTCTAGTAGCAGGGAGTACCAGCGTGCATCACCATGCCTGGCTAATTTTTGTATTTTTTTGTAGAGGCAGTGTTTTGCCATGTTGCCTAGGCTGGTCTCAAACTCCTGGGCTCAAGTGATCCTCCCTCTTTGGCCTCCCAGGGGTGTGAGCCACTGTGTCTAGCCAACATAACTTTTATATGCACTCAGAAACCAAAAACCTTGTGATATTCACTTTATTGCAGTGGTATGGAACTGAGGCTGCAATATCTCCAAGGTGTGTCTGTAATAGTGGCTGTGGGTTCTGACCTGTAGTAGGCCCGTATTACACATCTTTACATGGACTCGGTCCTCTAAACCTCACAACGACCTGACTACTATTATTCTCCTCATTTTCCAGATGAGGAAACTGAGCCTCAGAGAGGGCAAGTCATCTCTCCAGGTGTCACATCACATCTGGTAAGAGGCACGGCCAGGACTATTTGACACCAGAATGTGAGAGCACCTGGTCAGTCCCCTATAGCATTTTTTCTCTGGCACATAACAGTGACAAGGCCCTGCCACTATTCCAGCTCAGAACACTGAGAATAATCCATGTCCCTGACTCCAGATTCCCAGCAAATGGAAATGTTTTCTCCCTATATTCGGAAACCCTGTGTGTCCCACACATGCATAAGGAGCCTGAGGGCTTGGGGGACACACAGTGTGAGCAGAGGGTCCCAGAAAATCATCTGGTATTCTTTGGGAGAAGGCTTTGCTCCTGAATCATCATGCATTAGGCATGATCTATGTAAATTTATCTATAAGTCTATCTAAAACTACACCAGTTCTAAAGACAAGGTTTGCAGTGCAGGTATGAGCACATGTCAATTCTTAACCACACAGTGACTCATGAATGATTTTCTAGGCAGGTATTGTTGGGCGCCAAAAAGGCCAAAGGAATTGTGAACAACTCAGCATTCCACTGGAGGCTGTATGATCAAACAGCAAACTGTTTACCATGAATGCAGGATGTGAGCAAACTCGCACTGCGACTGCCACCAAAAGATTTGCTGAGGGCCAACACTCCCTGGCGTTGGGCTCCTTGAAGTTATCTACTGAGAAATCTAGCGCCTGTTGTTCAAAGGGTGCAGTCTCGCAAGCCTGCTGTGAACCAAACGACCAACTGACAATTACCCAACAGTCACCACCCCCTTTTCTCGTTATCTCTTTTACCAATAAATACAGAGGGCTGTGTAAAGCTCAGGGCCCTTGTCCACTAGAGGCAAGATGCCCCCTGACCCCTTCTTCCAAATATACTCTTATGTCTTTGTCTTTTATTCCCACATCCCCCCTCTTTGTTCAGTCCACCAGGCCCCTGCAGATGACAAGGACTCCCATTCCCAGGAAGGGATTTCCCCCTCCAGGGGCAGAGCCTACTCCAGCTTCATTCCAGAACCAGATTTAGATGCAGGCCAAGGTCATTTCTAGTATAGGACCTTAAAAAATCAGCCCTGGGCCAGGTGTGGTGGCTCACACCTGTAATCCCAGCACTTTGGGAAGCCAAGGCAGGTAGATCACTTGAGATTAGGAGTTCGAGACCAGCCTGGCCAACATGGTAACACCCCGTCTCTACTAAAAATACAAAAATCAGCCAGGCATGGTAGCACACACTTGTAGTCCCAGTTATTCAGGAGGCTGAGGCGGGAGAATCACTTGAACCTGGGAGGTGGAGGTTGCAGTGAGCTAAGATCTCATCACTGCACTCCAGCCTGGGCAGCAAGAGCAAGACTCCATCTCAAAAAAAAAAAAAAAAGATTAGCCCTGGAGATTTGTTGAAACAGCTCTTGGCCTGGGACTTGAGATCATTCTGAGCTGTGGATGTTTTTGTTTTCATAGTGACAGTATCTCCCTATGTTACCCAGGCTGGTCTCAAATTTCTGGACTCAAGTGATCCTTCTGCCTTGGTCTCCCAAAGTGCTCAGATTACAGGCGTGAGCCATGGCACCTAACCTGCACTGTGGGTTTTTGTATTTGTTATTCACTCATTTAACAATTTACCCTTCTAAATGTGCAGGGGGATACAAATATGAACAAGACAGTTCTTGACTTTGAGGGCTCAGAATTGAATAATTAGTTGGATTTGTCTTTGGTTTCACTGAGTTTTCTGTGCCTCCGAGCTATCATTCTATATGCAATGGCCACAAAACTGTCATGATTTTGAATTATCAGTGTAAATCTTGGACTCAAAAAATCTTGAGCTCCACTGGCCACCAGTTTATCTGGACTATTATGATGTCTCTGGCTGAAGTGTTGCGGAGGGCAACTGACCATCCTGGTTCCCCCAAACCTTAGTGGGGTTCCCAGGATGCTGAGCTTTCAGTGCTAAATCAGAACAAGTCCTGAGCAAACCAGGATGAACTGATCATCCCAGTGTTGGGAACAGGTGCAGCAGGAGGGGAACAGGTGGGTGGGGAGGAATTATAATAGCTAACACTTATTTTGCTTAATAATGTAATAATACTTAGAACAAATGTATGAGGTAAGTACTATTATAGCCCTATTTTATAGAGGTATAAACCGGGAACCAGAGAGAGGGAACAGCTTGTCACAAGTGCTCATTCTGTAAATGGCAGAGGCAGGCCCGACAGCCAATCCCGCGTTCCCATCCATTACTCTGCACTGCCTTAGAGGGCTCATGTGTAAAAATGCAGTGCAGATCAGGTCTTGAAACTGTGTTTGAAATTAATTCTCAGAGATCGGAAGCAGAAGTCTGTGGAAGCTTTGTTTCCATGGAGACCCAATCGTACCCAACCACACTGTGTTCAAATGTAGTCACAACAGTGGGGAGCAACCATCACGGAAGTGAAGTGCATTTCTCTTTTATTTTTTCTTCCAGATGGAGTCTCGTGCTCATGCCCAGGCTGGGGTGCAGTGGCATGATCTTGGCTCACTGCAACTTCCACCTCCTGGGGCTCAAGTCACCCTCCCACCTCAGCCTCCGGAGTAGCTGGGATTACAGGCTCACGCCACCACACCCGGCTAATTTTTTTGTATTTTTAGTAGAGACAGGGTTTTGCCATGCTGACCAAGCCAGTCTTGAACCCCTGACCTCAAGTGATCTGCCCACCTCAGTCTCTCAAAGTGTTTGGATTACAGGCATAAAACACCATGCCCAGCCAAAGTGAGGCGCATTTCTTAAGGAAGAGACTTGCAGTAGAAATTTCCTAAGCTTCCCCATTGTGTGTTCCATCGTTCATCACTTCAGTGGAGCCTCCATGGCTGACTGCAAAATGTAAGTCTTGCACAGAGTCCTAGGAGATGCTCATCAAGTCCCATGTGATATACTGAATTTAGGAGATGATTCCCTACTTACCAGTTGCTAGTTATGTGACTTTGGACAAGTTACCTAACCTCTAAGCTGTTTCTTCGTGGTTAAATGATGTAAGTAATAACACACTCAATGTCTGTGGTGAAGATGGAGACAAAAGGGATAATGCAAAAAAAGCCAGGTCCAGAGTGGGCAATGAAGAAACGTGTGCTAGCTGCTCACTGGCATCGGCTCAGCCTACGTCTTTAAATGAGAACAATCCCTTTGAGAACTAACAGGAAGGCGTGGTCTGTTCTCCACTGCCACTTTCTCCTTCTAGCTTTGCCTGCCCCATCTCTCCCTACTCTGTTCCAACCTCCATCCCACTTCTGACTTTTGGGCCTATTCCCAACCATTTTTGTGCCACTGGGAAGAGATGAGCAAACTTAGTTCCTCCTATTCCTGCCCCCACTGGGTACCCCATACTCCCAGCCCACAGAACCCCAAATTAGACACTAGGACACTGCCTGATGGGTAACCAGACTTTGATCCATTCATACACATAGGTAACCCAGCTCCCCACATAACCTCAGCAGCTCAGAGAAGAGAAGAGATGGGAACAGACGAGGATGCATTGTCCTTCTGATAGACTAGGTGAATGAGAAAGCATCATGATTAAACGGCACAATATGGCATGCATCTTTGAAAGTTTCATTCAGATGTTCAAATTCAAGTGACTAAATGGTGGGGTACATAAAGGTCCCAGGAGAAAACAGGGCAAGTCAATAGGGACAGGTCTTGGTCCAATGACATGGGTGATACAGATGCTGAAATGAAGCCTGTGAGGCATTCAGCAAGAAGCCTTGGAGAAATGTGTGTTGTCTTAGCAAGAAAAACTCAGCCCTACGTTCCCACACACGTGCAAACACTCGCTGGCAACTGTCACCCATCGATTCCCCACTTGCATTTAGGGTCTTCATAATGTCTTTCACAACAGAACTTCAATTATTCAAGGCAGTTTTCAGGCCCTCTGAGGACTGGGTGAGCTCAATAAAAGCTTAGTGTATAAACAGCAGTGATGCTGAGAGCTAACACGATGCACAGTGCCTCTGTGCCAGGGGTAGTGCTAACTTTTTTTTTTTTTTTTTGAGACGGAGTCTTGCTCTGTCGCCCGGGCTGGAGTGCAGTGGCCGGATCTCAGCTCACCGCAAGCTCCGCCTCCCAGGTTTACGCCATTCTCCTGCCTCAGCCTCCCGAGTAGCTGGGACTACAGGCGCCGGCCACCTCGCCCAGCTAGTTTTTTGTATTTATTAGTAGAGACGGGGTTTCACCGTGTTAGCCAGGATGGTCTCGATCTTCTGACCTCGTGATCCGCCCGTCTCGGCCTCCCAAAGTGCTGGGATTACAGGCTTGAGCCACCGCGCCCGGCCGCTAACTTTTAAAGGCATTGTTCAGCTCGATCTTCTCTGAAGCCCTGTGAGGTTGGTATTATTATCAATTCCTCATCATCGTCCTCTGTTTATAGATGAAGAAACTGAGGTTTATTTTATTTTTGAAACAGAGTTTTGCCCTTGTTGCCCAGGCTGGAGTCCAATGGTGCAATCTTGGCTCACTACAACCTCTGCCTCCTGGGTTCAAGTGATCCTCCTACCTCAGCCTCCCAAGTAGGTGGGACTACAGGCACCCGCCACCACTCCTGGCTAATTTTGTATTTTTAGTAGATACGGGGTTTCATTATGTTGGCCAGGCTGGTCTTGAACTGCTGACCTCAGGCGATCCACCTGCTTTGGCCTTCCAAAGTGCTGGGGTTACAGGTGTGAGCCACTGCTCCCAGCTGAAACTGAGGTTTAGGTAGTCAGATATCTAATAAGTGGCAGAATAGGACTTTACGATTTAGAGCCCACCACCTTCACCTGAGATATGTTCAAGTGACTGGAATATGTGGAGTTAGTGTCTCTGCCTCTGTCCTGCCACCTGTTGTTTTATGGCCAGCCCAGTGGCCATTATTCCCAAGGTGGCACTCAATCCCCATTTCCTTGGGGTGCTGTATCTCCCCTAATCTCAACTCATGTGGTTCATGTGAAGTAGGGAAGAATTTCTTAAGACGTAAAAAACACTAAACATAAAGGATAATTTGACTAAATTAAAATGAGTATCTGTTTATCCAAAACTACTAAAGTGAAAAGTTAAGCCACAAACCGGAGAAGATAATTGCCTCATGTATAACTACAGACCATTAAGCCATGGACGATTAGAAATATAGGTAATTGACATGAACAGGCTTTTCACAGACACAGAAACATAAATGGCAAATACATGCTTGAAAAATTGCTCAACTCCACTAGCAACCATGGACATGAAGATTAAGATCACAATGAATTCCATGTCACACTCACTAGATTAGAAGTCTAGACTGTGCTTAGTGTTGGGAAGGATGACTCCAAGATCCTAAAGAAATCCTTCTATATTGTCTTCTGGGAGTTTAAAGTTTTGCTTTTAAAATTAAAGTCTTTAATCTATCTTGAATTGATTGGGGAAGGAGTGACAGAGTCATTACATTCCATATTTTTCTGTATGAATAATCAATTGTACTAACACCTTTTGCCAAATTGTCCCTTCTTTCCCCAATGATCAGAAGTACTGGGTCACAAATCAAGTTTATTATATGCATGGGTCTGTTTCCATGATTTCTATTCTGTTTCGGTGTTTTTAGAAGTCTGGATAGCTTCTTTTTACTGTTTATGGGGAATGTTTTGGCTTTTCCTGGATCTTTGCTCTTCCATAGGAGTCAGGATCAGCTCCTCATCTTCCTTGAAATGCCCTGTAGAGATTTTGATGGCAATGGTCCTCTTTCTGACTTCAAAAGAAACTGTTCTAATTTTTAACTATTAGGAATGATATTTGTTATGGGTTTTGACAGGTGCCTTTTAACTGGTTAAGGAAGTTCTCTCTGTTCTTCGTTTGCTGTGAGTTGTTACCATGAGGGACTGTTGGATTTTCTGAAAACATTAAAAATTTTTTTTGCAACTATTCAAATGATCTTATAGTTCTCCTCTAATATGTTACTGTGGTTACTACAGGAATATATTTTCTTTTCTTTCTTTCATTTTCTTTTTTTTCTTTTTGGCAGGGACTCACTCTGTCACCTAGGCTGGAGTGCAGTGACTTAATCATAGCTCACTGCAGCCTTGACCACCCAGGCTCAAGCAGTTCTACCGCCTCAGCCCCCTGAGTAGCTGGGACTACAGGTGCACACCACCACGCCCAGCTAATGTTTTAGATTTTTGTAGAGACAGGGTCTCCCTAAGTTGCCCAGGCTGGTCTTAAACTAATGGGCTCAAGTGGTCCACCCGCCTCAGCCTCCAAAGAGCTGAGATTACAGGCGTGAGCCACTTCGCCCAGCCAGGAATAAATTTTCTAATGTTAAATGATCCCAGCAATTCCTGGGATAAATCCAACTTGATTATGATGTATAATCCTTTTTATATATTGCTGGATTCAGTTTACTAATATTTTATTTAGGATTTTGACTTCTGTGTCTTTAAGTGTTTTAAGAGAGGCAACCAGCTTTAACTGGTTGGTCTTGTTTGGTATGCTGTTTGTATTGAGATCACAGAGTGAGCTGGACTGTGTTCCTGCTTTCCATTTTCCCGAAGAGCTATAAGAGAGTGGAATGATCTAGTCCTTGAAAGTTTAGCAGAACTTATTTCTAGGACCATTTGGGCTTAATATTTTTCTTTGGTTAAAAATATCAGGCCAAGTGTGATGACTCATGCCTGTAATCCCAGTACTTTGGGAGGTCAAGGCAGGAGGATCACTTGAGGCCAGGAATTCGAGACCAGCTGGGCAACATAGTGAGATCCTGTCTCTACAAAAAACTTTAAAAATTAGCTGGGTGTGGGGGCACGCACCTCTAGTCCTAACTACTCAGGAGGCTGAGGCAGGAGGATCATTTGAGCCCAGGAGTTTGAGGCTTCAGTAAGTCATGATCTCACCACTGCAATTGAGCTTGGGTGACAGAGTGAGACCCTGCCTCAAAAAAAAAAAAAAAAGCATTGATTTCTTTAATAATTCCAGGCCTTATATTTTGCTGAGGAATTAAATTTTTAATCATTATGTAACCATCCTCTCCATCCTTAATAATGCTTTTTGTAGTCTATGTTATCTAATATTAATATAACTATACTAGCTTTCCTTGGGATAATATATGTTAGGTATATCATTTTTCACACTTTTACTTTCGATCTTTCCAAATTCGTATGTTTTAGGAGTGTCTCTTGAAACAGTGTCTCTTGGGTTTTTTAAATGTAATTTGACAATTACTGACTTTAAACTGATGAGTTAAGTTAGTTTACATTCACTTTGATTATTGATATATCTGAACTTATTTTTACTATTTTTCGTCTTACTTTTTCATACACTTCTTTGGGGTTGATTGATATTTGTTTGTTTGTTTGTTTCTTACTGGCTTTTGCCATTTCCCCTTTCTACTGATTTGGAAGTTGTATATCTTATTTATATTATTTTAGCAACTACCATTGACTTTATTTATTATTATTTTTTTCTGAGACAGAGTCTC
Source organism: Colobus angolensis palliatus (assembly GCF_000951035.1). Lineage (NCBI taxonomy): Eukaryota > Metazoa > Chordata > Mammalia > Primates > Cercopithecidae > Colobus > Colobus angolensis. The sequence goes on along the minus strand of NW_012115821.1, from coordinate 14,085,798 downwards.
GCTCCGTTGTCCAAGCTAGAGTGCAGTGGCGCAATCTCAGCTCAACTGCAACCTTCGCCTCCCAAGTTCAAGTGATTCTCCTGCCTCAGCTCTGGAGTAACTGGGATTACAGACACTTGCCACCACACCTGGCTAACTTTGTATTTTTGGTAGAGATGGGGTTTCATCATGTTGGCCAGGCTGAGCTCAAGTGATCCATCAGCCTCAGCTTCCCAAAGTGCTGGGATTACAAGTGTGAGCCACTGCACCCGGCCCCCATGCTACCATTGACATTTTGCCACATACGTTTGACAAAGACCAAAGTTAAATCTCCACCCCCTTCCCACACAAATGCAAAGTCGCTCAGAACACTTTAACTCCAGTCACCTCTTTCCTAATTTACTTTTGCCCAGTGTTTTAATTGTTCTTTAATTCTGTGCTAAACTCACACATTATATGTTACTGTTCTCCTCTTTATTTTTTTGTACTGACAATTTTGTTTAGATTTATTATACTTATCAATTTTTTCACTCCTTCCACCTCTTCTTAATGGGATAATTTTTCTTTTTTCTGAAGTACACCTTAGAAGCGCAAGCCGGGTGTGGAGGCTGAGGCAGGAGGATGGCTCCTTGAGCCCAGGAGTTCGAGGCTGCAGTGAGCTATGATTGTACCACTGCACTCTAGCCTGGGAACATATTATTGTAAGGGACCTGTCTCTTAGGAAAAAAAAAAAAAGGTTAGTTAGTCAAATTATCTTAGTTTTTATTTGTATTTCACCTTCATTATTAAAATGCTGGGTATCCAATTCTCAGGTCTTTTGAAGATACTGCTTCACTATCTTTTGGTTTCTATTGTTGCCACTGGGAAATCTAGTGACAATCTAATTTCTTCTTTCGTGAGTAATCTGCCAAAAAAAAAAAAAACCCTCTAGCTGCTTATAAGATTATTTATTTGTTTTTAGTGTTCTGCAGTTTCACTACATTTCTTATTATTTACCCTGCTTTAGACATATTGTGCTTCCTGGCTGGGCGAAGTGGCTCATGCCTATCATTCCAGCACTTTAGGAGGCCGAGGCAGGCAGATTGCTTGAGCCCCAGAGTTGGAGACCAGCCTGGGCAACAGGGCGAGACCCAATCTTTACAAAAAAATAGCTGGCTGTGGTGGTGTACGCCTGTAGTCCCAGCTACTTGGGAGACCAAGATGGGAGGATCGCTTGAGCTTGGAAAGTCAAGGCTGCAGTTAGACATGATTGCACCACTGCACTCCAGCCTCAGTGACAGAGAGAGAGACCCTGTCACAAATAAATAAATAAATAAAGATATGTTGTCCGACAAAGTTCTAATATCCAGAATCTACAAGAAACTCAAACAAATTAGCAAGAAAAAACAAACAATCCCATCAAAAAGTGGGCTAAGGACATGAATAGACAATTCTCAAAAGAAGATATACAAATGGCCAACAGATACATGAAAAAACGCTTAACATCACTAATGATCAGGGAAATGCAAATCAAAACCACAATGTCATACCACCTCACTCCTGCAAGAATGACCATAATAAAAAAATCAAAAAATAATAGATGTTGGCGTGGATGTGGTGAAAAGGGAACACCTCTACACTGCTGGTGGGAATGTAAACTAGTATAACCACTATGGAAAACAGTGTGGAGATTCCTTAAAGAACTAAAAGTAGAACTACCATTTGATCCAGCAATCCCACTACTGGGTATCTACCTAGAGGAAAAGAAGTCATTATATGAAAAAGATACTTGCACATGCATGTTTATAGCAGCACAATTCGCAATTGCAAAAATGTGTAACCAGCCCAAATGCCCATCAATCAATGAGTGGATAAAGAAAATGTGATATATATATACACATACACATCATAGGATACCACTCAGCCATGAAAAGGAACAAAATAATGGCATTCGCAGCAACCTGGATGGAACTGGAGACCATTATTCTAAGTGAAGTAACTCAAGAATGGAAAACTAAACATCGTATGTTCTCACTGATAAGTAGGAGCTAAGCTATGAGGATCCAAAGACATAAGAATGATACAATGCACTTTGGGGCCTCAGGGAAAGGGTGGGAAGGGGGTGAGGGATAAAAGACCACACGTTGGGTACAGCGTATACTGCTTGAGTGATGCGTGCACCAAAATCTCAGAAACCACCACTAAAGAACTTATTTATGTAACCAAACACCACCTGTTCCCCAAAAACCTATGGAAATTAAAAAAAAAAAATATGTTGTGCTTCCTTTATCTGTGGAGTCACGTTCTATTTCCTGCCCTAGAAATTCTCAGCCATTTCCACCTCAAATATGGCCTCGCCTCCTACTCTCCACCTCTCACACTAATTAAATATTAAAACTTCTCAGTCTATCCTTCATATTCCATGTCTTTTTCATATTTAGTCATGTCATCACTCTGTACTGAATTCTGGAAAATGTTTTCAGATCTGGCTACCAAATCAATTGTCTCATTAGCTGTATCTTACCTGTTGTTTTACTCATCCTTTGGGTACTGCGTATCCATTCACATTCTTTGATATCTATTCCTTCAACTTCAAAACAGATATTTTATTTTAAAAATTTCTATTTGTTCCTTTAAAAACATGTCCAATTATTTAAGAAATATACTGTTGTTTACTAATTTTTGTGATTCCACCTTTTATTTGTGCTAACATTACACACATAATTGGTTTATAATTTAATAATTCTATATGAAAATATATAGAATTATAAAATTATATATATTTGCATGATAAAATTCTAAATATTTGCACATATTTCTTTAATATATGCAAATTAAAGAAATTAATGCAAATTAAATAAATACATACAAATATATCTTTATATACAAAGAAACTTGGGGACTCTATAAATTGGTTGTTTGCCCTTACTGCTGACCTTCTTCCTCTCTCTCTTTCTCTCTTTCTGTCTCATCGTGACTCATTTCTTTGTGTGTGATGGTGATATTGGTTTTGACTTTATTGTTAAGAATATATTCGTATTTAAGCATGACATACATATAGAAAATTGCACATAAGTATGTAGTTTGAGAAATTTGCACAAGTGAATACACTTGGATAACTACAACCCCAGATAAAGATACAGAATAATTACTGGCACCTCAGATACCTGCCTCAAGCCCCCTTCTAGTCATTTCCCCCCAAAGGCAACCACTTCTAATTTTTAACATCTTAGAGTAGTTGTTCTGTTTTTGAACTTTGTCAAGTGAGCTCATACAGTATCTGCTCTTTTGTGTCTGGCTTCTTTCAGTAAGCTTGTATGTGGTGAATTATGATCTACGAGAATTCTGGGTGGTTTACAGAGAGCATCCTTCTTTCTACATGATAGTAGTGAAGGCAAGCCAGCATCTGGCACTGCCATAGCTCATTTGAGGGTCCCGGCTAAACATGGAGCTTTCAGGTTCAGCTCCTTAAAGTTATAGCTGGCCAAGTTTAGTCTCCCAATATTGTTTATGGGTACGATAAACATTTGTTCTCAGGACAACACTGCATTTCACATTTATTTGTTGCTCACTGTCCCCTACTCTTATTTTGATACATGTCAGCCCAACAACATATGAAAAAGTCTATTTTATCCAGAATAGAGATGAGTTGAGAAGGCTGCAACTGGTCTACCATATGCTGATATACCATTTGGATTTTTTTTTTTTTTTTTTTTTTTTGAGGCGGAGTCTCGCTCTC
>NW_012115821.1:14074663-14079141 GCF_000951035.1 Colobus angolensis palliatus | reverse complement strand
ATCTCCTGACCTTGTGATCCGCCCGTCTCGGCCTCCTAAAGTGCTGGGATTACAGGCTTGAGCCACCCCGCCCCGCCCTGGGGATCAAATTTCTACATGAGATTTGTGGGGATCAACAAACCATATTCAAACTACAGCATCTCCCCACTTCTCTTCAGGTGCTTGGCAAGCCTGAGCTTATCAGAGTGCTGCAGGTGCAGTGATACTGCTCTCTCAAAGTTCTCGCTTTCTTTCCCATCCAGGACACTCTCTGGCCTAGTGCTACGCTCAACTGGCATTTTCAGCGAATGAATCAATATAGTAGGAATTACAATCTTAGAACTTCCTAATTAGTGAGTCCTTTCTATGATCATATACTACATATGACATGTGCTGACATATGTTGACTTGCTGTCTTGTGATATGTTCTTATTACTTAACTGTTGCATGGATGTTCTTTTTTTCAGGTGTATATAATTTAGACTGTTCTCCTTAAAGGAAGGAGTAAAATTTTATCTACCACAGCTTGGGTCCTATGCTAAGTAAATGCTTGTAAACATTTAATTCACAAATAAATGAATAAGCAATATTTTAAGGCATTTGGAAATAAGTATTTTTAGCCTAAAAATGTTATTATTTCATAAAATGCTGGGTACAAGCTTTTTAAGGTGAGATTTTGTTATATTCTTCTTATTTAATTCCATCACTTGTCATGGCAGCAGGTGGCTGAATGGTTAGAATATAGATTTTGTGCTCAGACATACAAAACTTTGTTTGAATTCTGGCAGTATCACTGACTAGCTGTGTGACCTTGGTGATATGGTTTGAATGTTTGCCCCCTCCAAATCTCATGTTGAAATGTGATTCCCAGTATTGAGGGTGGGCTTAATGGGGGTGTTTGGGTCATGAAGGCAGGTCCCTCATGAATAGATTAATGCCCTTTGGTGGGGAGGGGTGGTGGGTGAGTGAGTTCTCATTCTATTATTTCCCAGAAGAGCTGGTTGTTAAAAAGAGCCTGGCAGGTGATTGGATCACAGGGGCAGATGCCTCATGAACTCCTGACCTCAGATGATCCTCCTGCTTCGGCCTCCCAAAGTGCTGGGATTACAGGTGTGAGCCACCGTGCCTGGCCTAAACGTATTTCTTAATAATTATCCAATCTCAGGTATTCCTGGGGAGATGGAAGTGGAAAAGGAGTTCACAACTCTGTGAGTTGAAAGTTGCCTAAATAAATAAACATATCCACATGTATAATGTGCTACAGGGGTGTGGACAATGGAAAAATTCATTTTGCCTGGATAGTCAGGTAAGGCTGCTAGGAGGCAGTGATACTGGAGTTCCAGATTGGGCAGAGGGCTCAGTGGTTGGCTCAGAGTTGTCACACAGCAAATGCCTGAGGAATAGATGGTACGAATGACTCATAAGCTCATGAGTGCTGCCCAGCTGGTGTCTGTGTACACATGGTATCTTGTGTTTTTCACTTTTCTCCTACACACATTTCCATGTGCTGACATGGCCTCTGTATGATTCCATCATAGCTTGTGTGTGATTCCCTGATTAAATAACTTCTAACATTTTATTATTATAAATAGACTCTAAGTCCTTGAGGGCAAGATGTATGTCTCTGTTCATCCAGACAGTACCTAGTATATAGTAGGTTCTCAGTAATGTTTGATATATAAGTGAATGAGTGAACTCTTTTGACTGCTGGCCCTGCCATGTGCTGGCTGTGGGATCTTGAGTGAGTCCATTAACCCCTCTGCACCTCGGTGTGTCTGTAAAGTGGGTTAGTATATCTCACGGGTGAGCATATTTCACTATGTGTTGTGAGGACTAAGTGATTTGATGCCCCGTGGCTGAAGGTAGTAGGTGCGCATTAAATAATGGCACCCTTCAGCTCTGATAGCTGTGCTGCTGCATCTGGGAGACATGTACAGGCTTCATGGCAGAGTGAATCCTGGAGCATTCCACTGCAACTGCTGGCAGAAGAAAGGTTTCAAAACTCTTTCTTAATGCTAGGGTGAGACCTGTCCACTGATAAGGAGTTTCTATTTGGGATGACTAAAGGCACCATCTGGAAAGTACCAGGCCCCTGGGACTGCTCCCTGGCCTCCTACCTAGGCCCTGATTCCTCAGTGACAGCACTCAGGGGCATCACCCACTCAGGGAGGGGCCAGAGTTGAGTTCCCTTATCTCCTCTTGCCACCTTCACTGTAAAACTGGAGCTAACAAGGCTTCTCTCCTGTCAGTCATCCAGTGGAGATAAGTCACCCAGAATGTGAATCCCACGTGGGGCTTAAAAAGGTGTTTCAAAATATAAAATTCTGAGGGGAAAAAAACCCTTGGGATATAGAAATTATCCTGAGGATAAATAAAAAACCCACCAAACTGATGGACTACCCATTTTTAAGGTTTTGGAGAGGGAAAATGAAAAGACTAAAGAGCAATTATTTTAAACTTTATACCAGGTAAAGTGTATTGATGGCTTCTAGGCTGGGGCCTTCCAGGAAGTCATTCATCAATTTCATTGTCTATTTAGTTGTTCATCCGCTGGACTCCTGTTTTGGTGAAAGTTCCTGAGCCCAAGATGCTAATCCAATAGGCGGCCAGTAGTGACTGAAGGACATTTAATCCCCACATTTCGTGCTGCCTCTATGGACCTGCTCTGGGGATGTTGGTGGACTGCTGGCTTGGAAAGGTTCTGCTTCGGCCATGAGGAGAGATAAAGCCAGAGAGGTGGGACTGAGCAACCCACTCTTTGGTGAGTAAATTGCCACTGAAATTCGGGGGCCATTCCCTGAAGTGAATCACATGCAGCCCTTGAAGTCTGAGTGATAAGGCAGCCAACAATTTAAAGGAAAATGCTCCAGCCCAAGTCAGGGGGACTGTCCCAAATTCCAGATGAATTCCAGCTGCCCTGCAGAGCAGGGTTTACAGGCATGGGGCTCACTAGTGGCTTCAGAGATGCCCTTTTGCCACATCTCTGGGATTTCTTGACCATGTTCTATTCTTAAAACCAAGAACCCGCCCCACTCAGCCAGGCTCCACCAGCGTTGAGGCCTTGGCAGGCTGAGGCCCAAAGGCTGCCTCTGTGGTGCATTTAAACCACCAAGAGAATCCTGCTGGGCCCTGGCCCCTTAATGTCTGGAATGGCAGGCAGACAAGCAGGCCAAGCACTCAGTGCAGCAGGAAGACCTGGGTGCCACTGAGGCCCCTAACAGGTGTAGTAAATATCTGTTAAATGAACGAATATATGTTTTGATGAAAGAAGCCCACAGTGCAGTATGAGCCCAAAGAGGGCTTACTGAAGGCTTCCTGGAGGAAGTGGCAGCTAAACTGAGACATGAAAAACAGGGAAGAGTAGCCAGGCCAAGCTGGGGTTTAACTGTCCCTAAAAGAAAGAAATGACCATAGCAGGGGTTTAACTAGAGGTGGCCGAAGGCCTTTCCAGACGCCCATTTCTCCCGCATAGCTTTGGAGTCAGACGATCCTGAGTTGGATTTCCCAGTTCTGTCCTTACAGACTGACGTCCCACACTACCAAACGCCGGCAACTGTCTCCAAGCACCTGAAAGCCAGGGCGGGAGCATGAGCGCCTACGGTGTTCCTTGGGGTGGAGTCCTTGCAGTGTCTAGAGGATCTGGCGGCTCCTGCGCCCCCATTTCTCCCATTTCCTGCACTATCCAGGGCAAATTCCTCACCTCCCTGAGCATCGGTATCTTCTGAGAAAAGAAGCCAACCCCAGTGCCTACCTCATAGGATTACGTGAGACAACCGATGTCAAGCAGTGTTGCTTTGCTGCCTGAGAACCCCTGCCTGTCCCTTTCTCTCTGATGCCTTTCGGGGCAGAGATCCAGAGATCCTGCCTGAGTCACTTTGGCGAGTTTAACGCCCAGCCGCGCCAGGCACACAGTAGGTGCTCCATGAGTGAAACAGGCCCGAACAGAAAGAATTCGGGCCAGGGATGTGGAACTGTGTGTGGCTCTGCGGGCTCCGAGGTCCTCAGCGCGCCCCGCCACCTTGTGCGCTCGGGGGCGGGGCGCCGGGGGCGGGACCGGGCGTTCGGGCTCCACCCCCGGTACCTCGTTAGGCGATCCTGCTCTCGCCCTGGCTCTCGGGTGCTAGGAGACCGCTGCCGGCGTCGGGTTGTGCGGGACGCTAACTGTATCCTCCGGATTTAACTCTGTGAGCCCGCGCGCGGAGGAGCTGGGGATAAGCGCCCCGGAAGCGCCCTGGAGCCCCCAAACAGAGCGCGGCCGCTGGGGGATTGCGCGCGGCGCCGGGCCCGGGCGGGGCCAACTTTTCTGTCGGAGGACGCGAACCGGCACGCTGCGCCTTTAAGGGGTCCTGTTGGGCTGGGCGCCCGAGCTGGGAACGGCGCGGGTAGGAGCGCGGCTGCAGGTCCGAGTCCGGGGCTAGGGACCGAGGGCCGGGGTCCAGGCCCGGCGGCGGGACCCAGGCGGCTGAGGCCGGTCAGGTGAGCGGGGACGGGCGGATGGG
>NW_012115821.1:14073564-14074613 GCF_000951035.1 Colobus angolensis palliatus | reverse complement strand
ACCTCCCGCTGCCTGGATAGGTTTGAGATGCCCGAACCCCGGCGCCCCACGTCCGGGGTCCAGGCTGCCAGCCTCTTGAAGCCGGGGGACAGGGTGAGGACGGGTCGGGACCTGCACCCTCTTTCTACTCCGCCTCCCCACCCCCTGCGCCCGCAGCAGCCCTTAGGCGCTCCTCGCAGTGCTGAGAGGATTTTGGGGCTCCTGCAGCCCCGTGTCCCCCATTTCATGGAGAAGGACTGCAGCTCGCCCTCCCAGACAGCATCTTGCTCCGTGTCACGCGCCGCCCCGCGCCGCCCCCCAGATCTCTCTCCGCTAATACTCCTCTCCCCAAGCAGCCTTTCCGTTTCCCTTTCCCCAGCCTGCCCCGGCTCCCGTGTCCTTGCACCCTCTCCTTGTCGAAACCCTTGAGTCAGGGTGCTGTCCAGCCAGGTACTCGCCGGCAACCTGCAGTCCCCCGCCTACGGCGACACGGGCTTCCTGGCTGCCTCAGAAATGCGGATTGTGTAACGCCGGCTGCAGGGCAGTGCACGTGCAGGGTTTGCACCCCTGAGCCCACAGCGAGGCCCGCTGACAGAGTGAGGCATGGGGGAGTGGGGGAGGAAGAGGATGCCAGAGGGTCTAGATACTGTGCACGCAGGGAATATATATTTTGAGCCCTTTGTGTGCCCCAGGAGCTGGGTAGTTGAGAAGAGGAAATAAAGGGGGGTCTTACTCCAGCTGGGACCTAGAGGCCCGCATTTATCTCACCACCCTGCTCCCCACTGCTCCTGCCTGCTCAGAAATCCCTAGTGGCTCCACCTGGCTAAGAGTTTAAAATAGTTTGTAATGAATAAGAGCTGACATAGAATAAGCAAATATTGTGTGCCAGGCCCTGTCCTAAGCCCCTTAAAAGAATTACCTGCCATACTTTCCCCAACGACCCCTTGAGGTAGGTACCACCGCTGTGCCCATTCCTGAGAGCAGGAATATGAGGCTTCCAGAGGTGGTCCCTTCCCAGGACACGAAGTGAGTCTGGCCTCAGAACCACCCCCCTCCCCCCAACCTCCCCC
>NW_012115821.1:14036187-14071907 GCF_000951035.1 Colobus angolensis palliatus | reverse complement strand
ATTCTCCTGCCTCAGCCTCCCGAGGAACTGGGATTACAGGCATGCACCAGCATGCCTGGCTAATTTTGTATTTTTAGTAGAGACGGGGTTTCTCCATGTTTGTCAGGCTGGTCTCAAACTCCTGACCTCAGGTGATCCGCCTGCCTTGACCTCCCAAAGTGCTGGGATTGCAGATGTGAGCCACCACGCCCGGCCAAACCTGGGTAAGTTTTAAATTTTTTGTTGTTGATTGTCACAACTTGTAGGTAATATCAAGTGAATAGAGGCCAAGGATGCTGCTAAACGTCCTACAATGCACAGGACAGTACCACAACAAAGAATTATATAGCCCCCAATGTCACTTGTGCCACAGTTGAGAAACTGAAACCAGACATGATTTTCACATTAAAGTCCTTTCTGACCTTGCATGTAGTTGCCTCTTCTAAGAAGATCAAGGTATTCTCCTAAACCAGACTCTTAGAAACTGTCTGGATCCTATTTGACGCTTCCCAATCCTAGAGGCCACGTAGGGTGTTGCTGCCTGTGGCTGGATGGGTTTGGGGTCTCTCATGAGCTTTTGTGCGACTCTCTGGTACTGTGCCAAGGAAACTGCTGATTCAGGGGAGCAGGACAGCACTCAGGAGGTATGGGCAGAGGTTCTTACACTGCTGCGGGTTGGGATCCTCTTCTTTTTAAGTAATATATTAACAGCAACCTTTGCTTTTAGGCATTTTTCCAGAAGCTTGGCTGTTTGGCTGTTGGCATTGGGTGTTTGCCTTGTGATATATCCAGAAAAGGATTCAGACCTTACATATGATGAAGTCTGGGGATGGGACTGGATTCTGAGAGTATAAAGATGGCAATGCAGACCCTGCCCAGAGACTACTCAGGCATCTCCATAGGCCTGAGCAGTGGCCATGCAGGGTGGTGGAGGTATGGCAGGGCTGCCTAACTCTGCCTGTGAAGTCAGGCAAGATCCCAGCAGTGCAGAGTGACTGCTTAATATCTACCTGTCACTGCTTTGAACCGTTTCCTTGCATCATCCCATTTCATCCCCACACTGAGGTAGAATTCTAAGAGGTTAGGTCCCTTGCTACAGTCACATGGCAAGCATGCAACCAGAACAGAGTCACAGTGGTCAGTGGCAGAGCAGAAATTTGAACCCAGGTTGTTGAGCTGCAAAGCTGAACTGTCAGAGGAGCATTTATAGAGAGGGGCAGTGCTTTAATAACCAAGACTTTTAGGATGGGCTGGAGCTCACCAGGCAAGAGGGAGAATAGGTGTGCTGGGGAGAGGGGAGCAGGTGTGCCAAAGTCCTGGAGGTATGGGAGAGCACGGCGTGTCTGGGGGTTACAGATCATTATGGGAAGGGATGGAGGGCAGGTGATAGGCAGTGATAGAAGAAGATGACTCTTGAGAGATGGGCAGGCACCAAATCCTAAGTGCCTTCAATATCATGCTGAGAGCCACTGCCAGCCACTGGTGAATTAGCAGAGAGGAAGAGAAAGCTGTGTAACATTGAGCAGCTTGCTTAACTTCTCTAGGACCCAGCTACCCATCCAAACTAAAACTTCTAAAACTATACTGCTCTGATGAATGTTTCTTTCATTGGTGGCCATATGAGCAGAGTGAAGGAATGGCCTGTGTTGACACTGGTAGGGCAGCCCTGTTGATTCATGACTTCTCCCCCTAAGTCTGTGTGATGGGTGCAGGGAGTGGTTTCTTATCAGTCAACAGTTGGTTCTGTTTCGGCTTTCCAGCTTATCATTTGGCATTGACCAAGTCCGCCAAGGGCAAGGCACAATGGATGCTAAGTATTGTGACAGAGGCAAAGATGTGGTCAGACTTCTTTATGAGGGGCTTGCAGCCTAGTGGAGAGTCCAGCCAGTGTTTTCATCGCAAGATACAAATCACAAGTGTCTTGAGAAGGAAGTATTCATACCAAATATTCTGGGGCATGGAGAATGAAACAAAGGTTACTGGGGGATTGAGGAAAGGCTAAGTGAAGGAGAGAACTTCTAGCTCCACCAGAAAGATTTTTTAAAGGATAACTGAGGGTAAACAGAGTACATCTTACAGGTAGAGAGAGTGGAGAAAATAGAGAAAAAAACCCAGAAAGCCAGTGCAGATATAGTCATAAGGGAGTCAGATTTAATATTAAGTGTATCTAGCATCTGATTCTCCACAGTTTCCATATTGTGGATGGGAAGCAAAAGTTTTCTTTTCTTTCTTTTTTTGAGACAGAGTCTCATTTTGTTGCCCAGGCTGGAGCGCAGTGGTGCGAACTTGGCTCACTGCAGCCTCTGCCTCCCGAATTCAAGGGATTCTCATGCCTCAGCCTCCTTAGTAGCTGGGACTACAGGTGTGTGCCACCATGCCTGGCTAATTTTTTTGTATTTTTAGTTAGAGACAGGATTTCACCATATTGGCCAGGCTAGTCTCGAGCCTCAAGTGATCCACCTGCCTTAGCCTCCCAAAGTGCTGGGATTACAGGCGTGAGCCACTGCGCCTGACTGGGAAACAGAAGTTTTCATAACAGGTAAATACTCATTAATGGACTAGCCATGTGCAAAATTAGGTCCTACCTCATCATCTCTCCCTCTGTTTTCAACCCTGATGGTCAGTTAGGCTCCAGAAGCATCCATATTTTGACTCTGGGTCTCTCTCTGGTCGTCATATGTTTTGCAGGTATGATACAAACAATGGAAAGTAAAATTGCAACTCTTAAGGGAGGCAATGTCTCATGAAATCAAAGCCAGTGAGGTTGGAGAACTGCTTGGATGATGTGTCAAAGCAATAATAGGATCTGGCAATGTGAGATCTGCCAACAATTGATGAAGAGAAGGGATGAACACTCCTTTAGGGGAGAGACTTGAAAATCAAAGAATTGAGAGGCCCTTGAGAAATCAGTGAGGCCATAAGATATTTTTGCAAAAATGGCTTATGATAGCACAGTGATGACCAAATGTTTCTTGGAAAAACTTATACTGTAAAACAGTTTACACGAGATCAAGTCTTTGTTCTAAGAATTCGCACAGGGCTGAGCATGGTGGCTCGCACCTGTAATCCCAGCACTTTGGGAGGGCAAGGCAAGAAGATTCTTGAGGCCAGGGGTTCGAGAACAGCCTGGGTAACATAGAGAGACCCCATCTCTACAAAAAGTGAAAAATTAGCTGGGCATGGTGGTGCATGCCTGTGGTCCCAGCTACTCACGAGGCTGAGGTGGAAGGATCACTTGGGCCCAGGAGGTCGAGGCTGCAGTGCACTACTGCAATCTAACCTGGCAACAGAGCAAGACCCTGTCCCCAAATTAAAAAAAAAAAAAAAAAGCACAGAAGTGTAATTATAACCTAAATTTTGCTTAGTATTTACTATTGCTTTTAAAATAGATAGATTTGATTTTTGTTTTATTTATTTGGATAAAGTACTAAACAAAACTGTATTTTACTCTTAGCTATGAAATTCTGAGTGTGGCTTTACCATATATCCTTTTTTCTGGTGTTCATCTTCTTGGGCTACTGAGGTCTCCGGGGAGGAGATTCTGGCTAGAAAGAAGATGTGGATCAGCTCACAAGGACCCTGAATGCTAGACTTTGTGCTGGGAGTGGGAAGTCTTGTCCTGCTAAAGCCTGCCAGTGTTTATTAACAGGGCTCCTTTTCTTGTTTAACATCAACTTTGTTCCTGCAGTTAGAAAGCACTGTAGACCAGCTTTACCTCCTTTTTTTTGTTTGTGTTTTGAGATGGAGTCTTGCTCTGTCACCCAGGCTGGAGTGCAATGGCTCCATCTCAGCTCATCGCAGCCTCTGCCTCCCAGGTTCAAGTGATTCTCCTGCCTCAACCTCCTGAGTAGCTGAGATTACAGATGCCTGCCCCCACACCTGGCTAATTGTGTATTTTTAGTAGAGACAGGATTTCACCATGTTGGCCAGGCTGGTCTTGAGCTCCTAATCTCAGGTAATCTGCCCAGCTGAGCCTCCCAAAGTGCTGGGATTACAGCCATGGGCCACTGCACCTGGCCATTTCACCTCCTTTAGAAAGGCAAAACCCCAGGCTGGGCACGGTGGCTCACACCTATAATCCCAGCACTTTGGGAGGCCGAGGCGGGTGGATCATTTGAGGCCAGGAGTTTGAGACCAGCCTGGCCGACATGGCGAAACCCTGTCTCTACTAAAAATACAAAAATTAGCCAGGCATGGTGGTGCACGCCTGTAGTCCCAGCTTCTTGGGGAGGAGGCGGCATGAGTATTGCTTGAACCCTGGAAGCAGAGGTTGCAGTGAGCTGAGATAGTGCCACTGCACTGTAGCTCGGGCAACAGAGGGAGACCCTGTCTCGGAAGGAAGGAAGGAAGGAAGGGAGGGAGGGAGGGAGGGAGGGAGGGAGGGAGGGGCAAAAGCATCTTTGACCTCCCTGATTTTCCTCTTATTTAAAAGTGCAAGTTTGGCCAACAGAGAATGTTTTGGGTGCTGAGGTTCTATTTTTGCTCTCTGCTATATAGCACACCAATAGAGGGCTATTTTAATTCCTTTCAGCCATGTGGCAAATAGTCATGTACATGATGCTCTTTCTAGCACTTTACCATTGAGGGGTGACCTGGCTGATGACAGTACATGTATTCATGCTAATTCAGTGAGAAATGTTCAGATCAAAGCCTGTTGTGGGCTCCACTAGAGCCTGAAGACTTTGAGCTCCTTGAAGGTAAAGGGTCAAGTGGCTTTTGGCTCCTGTTTTATCCAGCAGGAGACTGGCTTGTATTTCTGTAGGGTTGTCTTGTTTTAAACATGTTTTCAAGCAGGTGGTTATTCCAGACTATCACCACAGCCCACATCTTGACCAAAGAGGCTGATGTTGCCAGGTCAGTGCATGTGTGACATGTTTCATTGCCTTGCTTCTTGGCCAGTGTGATTTGTTAAAAGCTATACCACAGGATACACAACCGCCCTGACTTCCAACTGAGCCTCGGACTGATCTGCCTGCCTGTCCCCCCTCTGCCTGTCACTTCTCTAGAGGATCAGGTAGCACTGCTTTCTGGTTCTCTCTGATCCTCCACCCACAGGACCAGCCTCACTGGACTGACTTCTCTTTCCCACGGTGCTGCCCAGGTGGCCAAAGCAGGGAGGGACTGTGGGCTAGACCGGTTCTTGAATGAGAACCCCCATGAGGAACCAGTTGTCAGAGTTTTGGTGCAAAGCAAGAGAGAGTGAACCATCTAACCAGTACCTCTCCCAGAACCACAAAGGAGATAAGAATTTGTGGTTTATGGATGGTCGTGTTTCCAGGATAGAACGATAAGAACGTTTATCATTAGAAAAATTTAAATTCCTATCTTCTATCTTAGACTACTGGACTTTGAGTCTTAAGGACTAAAGTTCCTGCCATGCAGGCATAACTTTTGGACTGCCACGTAGACAGTAGTCCCCCAATCATTGAATGTTAATAGAGTGGGCTGCTAGGCTGCATAGCGTGGAGATGGAGGGAGTTTCATCCTCCGTCCTTCCAGCATTCACATTTGTATTTCTTCCCTCATAATGCGAAACAGTTAATATTTGGTTGCTGTCTCTAATGGGCCCTTTTTTTTTTTTTTTTTTTGAGACAGAGTCTTACTGTGTCACCCATGCTGGAGTGCAGTGGCCTGATCTTGGCTCACTGCAACCTCCGCCTCCCAGGTTCAAGGGATTCTAGCTGGGACTACAGGCATGTACCACCACACCCGACTAATTTTTGTATTTTTAATAGAGATGAGGTCTTGCTACATTGCCTAGGCTTGTCTCGAACTCCTGGGCTCAAAGTGATCCTCCTGCTTCAGCCTCCCAAAGTGCTGGGATTACAAGTATGCATCACGGTGCCTGGCCTCTTGAACTAGTGTAGAGTCTGGGACTGGCCAGTAGAACTTTTGTGATAAGGGAAATGTTCTATATTTCTGCTGTCCAATATGATAACCACAAACTAGTGGCTACTGAGCATTTGACATGTGGCTAGTGCAGCTGAGGATCTGAATTTTAAATTTTATTTAATTTCAATTTAATTTTAAGCAGCCACATGTGACTAGTGGCTAACATATTGAACAATACAGATGGACTACTTTATTTGAGGAGTTTATATTGTAGTTTTTTTGTTTGTTTGTTTTTGAGACAGTCTCGCTCTGTCATCCAGGCTAGAGTACAATGGCACAGTCGTGGCTCATTGCAACCTCCACCTCCCAGTCAAGCGATCCTTGTGCCTCAGCCTCCTGAGTTGCTGGGACTACAGGCACACAGCACCATGCCTGGCTAATTTTTGTATTTTTAGTAGAGTCGGGGTTTCACCATGTTGGCCAGGCTGGTCTCGAATTCCTGGCCTCAAGTGATCCACCCGCCTTGGCCTCCCAAAGTGCTGGGATTACAGGTGTGAGCCACAGTACCTATATAATGAAAAACTATATTGTAGTTTTTCATTAAATACGCACATAGTAGCACTTCAAAAGGGACAGAAGGTGTCAGTGAAAAGTCTCCCTCTCATCTCTGTCCCCAGCCCTGCAGTTTCCCAGTGCTAACCATAATCATGGCCAATTTCTTTTGTGTCCATTCAGAAGGATTTCCCACATACATAAGCATAACAAATATGTTTTCTCTCTCACTCTCTGTTTTTCAATATTAGAAGTATTACTCTTAACCACTGTCTTCTGTTCCATGCTTTTTTGAGTTAATGTACCTTGGAGGTCATTACCCATAGGAACAAATAGGACTGTCTCATTATTTAAATGGTTTACATTTAATTTCTATTTGTATTTAATGGCTACATGTATTTCTTTGCAAAGCTATATCATCATTTACTTAACTATAAGTTCACTATATGTGAACATGTGAATTATTTCCAATCTTTTGCCATTATGAATACTATTGTAATACTCTTACACAAACATTTTCACACATAATCAGGGATAAAAATAGATAAATTCCTGGAAGAAAAGCTCATAGCCAGGCATGGTGGCTCACACCTGTAATCCTAGCACTTTGGGAGGCCAAGGCAGGCAGATCACCTGAGGTCGGGCATTTGAATACCAGCCTGACCAACATAGAGAAACCCTGATTCTACTAAAAATACAAAATTAGCCGGGCGTGGTGGCACATGCCTGTAATCCCAGCTACTCGGGAGGCTGAGGCAGGAGAATCACTTGAACCCGGGAGGCGGAGGTTGCAGTGAGCCAAGATCGTGCCACCATACACCAGCCTGGGCAACAAGAGCGAAACTCCATCTCAAAAAACAAACAACAAAAAAGAGATGATCATTAGGTCAAGGATATGTGCATTTTCCATATCCACAAATTTTGCCAAATTGCAATCTGTAGAGTTTGCTGATGAGAATGCAAATTGGTACATTATATGAGAGCATCTATTTTTCCATAGCCTCAATGGCACAGTCTGTATTAAACTTCTTGTTCTTTGCCAGTACAATAAAGGAAGATCACCATCACCCTGTAGATTTAATTTGCATATCTCTTATTATAAATGAGATTGAGCATCTTTTTATATGTTTAAGAGTCATTTGTATTTCGTTCCTGGTGAATTACCTGTTCAGATCATTTGCTCATTTTTCTATCAGGTTTTGCTGTTGTTGGTCTTGATTTGTGGGAACCCTTTATACATTAAGGAAATTACTGTGTTGTCTAAATATTTACAAATTTTAATCTTATTCATTGTATCTCTTTCCATGTGGAAATTTAAAAAGTTTTTTATGCAACTAATACTCTTTTTGTTATGACCTCTGGATGTTAGACATTACTTAGAAAGCCCTTTCCTATGGAGATACTTTTAAAATAGAATTCTCATGTTTCCTCCTAGAACTTTGATGGTTTTATTTTTTATATTTAACTCTTCGATTCATCTGAAACAATTCAGGGGTTTTGCTGATTTCATTTCCTTTGCTCATCTCATTCTCTGGCTGCTGGGCAGTTTGTAGTGCCTCCCTGCTTCTGCCTGGCCCAGTTTTGGAGCGGTGCAGCTCCCCTGACAGTACCAGTGCCGACACTCTGGTAACAATATTATCCTCACTTGCCCATTGGTTGCTGCCTTGCTTCCATTCCTTTCTGAACACACTGTTTAGGTAAGCCCTAACCCCAGTGGAGGAGAGCTTTAACTATGCTGGACTAGTCACCAGATTTCTTCTTTGACCTCTGTCAGTCCTTCCTAGTCCTGGCTCATTATCTGAGATGCCCTGCCCTTTGTGCACATTTGCCTTATTGCCTCACTGGGGTAGGTGACCTGAACAAGAGGCTATAAAGTATAAAGCCTTGTTTATACTACAAGAGGCTTGTAGTATAAAGCCACAAGCTGTTTGTACTTTGCCTGTGCTGAGGAAGAGAGCACTCCACCTTCACTGAAGCTAGCAATTTGGCTGGCTGTTAGCACTTCATTCATATTCCCTAGTATGAGTTAATACTTTGTCATTTTATTTCTTGTGATTCCAGAATCTCATTTTCAGCTTCTGCCAGAGCCAGTAGCAGTTGGGAAAGAAGGCTGTGCTCTTTGAAGAGTGAGTATGGATTTTAACCACCATAGATTTACCCCAAAAGGCAGCCTTTAATGAGACTGGGACTGCTGTTGGGAGCCCCGCTCCCGAGCCCTGTGCGGGCCAAACTGTGCTGCATGATTTCTGTGATCAGTAGGTCTGGTGGGAAGGGATTCGGCACCTGGTGGTTTTCAAAGCTCTGGTGCACACCCTAAAAACTCCCTACAAATAGTTCGAAAGACTCTGCGGGGGAACCTGGCTCTGAATTTGAAGGGAGTCTGGAAGGCATGGGCTCTTGGGCCCCAATGCTTTCCTGGAAAGGGGACACTTGAACCGGCCCTGAGGGCAGAGAAGAGTTCATCAGGCAGCCCAGACGTGGGAGTGCTCCACACCAAGGGGTCAGCAGGAAGGAAGACAGAATGAAGCTGTGTGGGGCTTGCATGGGGGCTGGGAGCTGGTTATTTGGAGTGCAGGCAAAGACATGGGTGTCAGGACTGGGAAGTTGAGCTGGGACCACATGGGGCGGTCAGAGTTCACATTTTATTTGGTGGATATGAGACCAGCATAGCCTGATCCGTGGTGTGAACTGAGAAGATTCCTGTGGCAGCTGATGGTGGTGGGACTGTGGGGCATGAAAGAATAGCCTTTACAGAAACAGGAGGGAGAGGAAGGGAGGACCTGGACCCAGTGTGGTGACTGAAGGGAGCTGCGGTCCGACTCATACAAAGTCCTACACCTGGTGACAATTTTTCTTTTTATCTTACATTCCTAGTAAATGTTGAACCCAACTGGGATTGGGTTTTTAGGGATTAGTTTTTAGGGATGTAAGTCCCCTAAGGCTGTGCTGTCTAATATGGTAGTTCTTATCCACATGTAGCTGTTGAGCACTTGAAGTGTGGCTAATGTGGCTGAAGAACTGAAGTCTGAATTTTCTTTGGCTTTAATCAATTTAAGTCTAAATTGCCATATATCAGGCAGTGCAGTTTGTTTAGACTTGGATAAGTTGACTCCAGTGCTGGTGCCTTTTCACCTTTGCCTAACAGGAGTGATGAGCAAGTAGGAGAATGAAATATGCATTGTCATCTAGGAGGTTAGACTGATGCAATTACTGTCGGCAGAAATCAGTAAGTTGGCCAGGTGCAGCAGCTTGCGCCTGTAATCCCAGCACTTTGAGAGGCTGAGGCAGGGGGATCACTTGAGGTCAGGAGTTTGAGACCAGCCCAACATGGTGAAACCCTGTCTCTACTAAAAAGACAAAAATTAGCTAGGCATGGTGGCAGATGCCTGTAATCCCAGCTACTCAGGAGGCTGAGACAGGAGAAGCGCTTGAACCCAGGAGGCAGAGGTGGCAGTGAACCAAGATTATACCACTACATTCCAGCCTGGCTGACACAGCGAGACTCCATCTCAAAAAAAAAAAAAAAAGAAAGAAAGAAAAAAAGAAATCAGTAAGTCAGGAGAAGCAAGGAGAGATGTGTCTATGAGATTCTATGAAAGTGTTTTACGTTGTTTATTCTTGGATTTTACTTTATACCCTGAAGACTAAGATATCGGAACTCAAGATCCCAGTTTTCAAATCAGTGAGAACATTAAAAGAAAACTGTGAGATGTGCCTTACCCCTAACCCCAGATTAAACTTCATTTCCCTGATGCAATGTTTATCTGGATCCACTGACATGTCCCCCATCCAATTAATCTTTGCCACTGTGTTCAGACATAAGGGCCCCCAAATGCACAGCTTGGGTGTTAGGCAGTAGCAGAGGATCCTGAGCCTGGGATGTGAGAGTATGTTTTCCCTGGTGCTAGCATGGCCAGCTCTCCTTCCTGGCATTGCCTGCTTCACACTGTGCCGCAGTGTCTTTAAGCCTGGGGTGCCTCACTTTACACGATAAATAGATAAAATGAAGTGTTTTTCTTTTTCAGTGTATTCAGTCGGGCGATAAACATGAGCAAGCACCAAGTCTTTGCCAGGTGATGTTTTAGGTTCTGGGAACTCTAATAGGAAAGAAGATTCTTGTGGGGGCAAGCCAGATCCTACTCTTTAATTGCCTGGCATAATTCCAGAAATGTTTAAGTCACCAAAGTAAGAAAGAACAGACGTGACTATTTGAATGTTCTCATTAAATAGGTGAGGAAGCCAAGGTCTCCCAGCTGACATGTGGAAGAGCCATGTTGGAGAGGGCCAGGTGCCACACTGGTGCCCCCAGCCTGGTGCCATCCATCGCACGAGTCTGCCGTTCATGGACAACCATCACGATTTTTGCTAGATTCATGTATCACCTACTAAACATTTTTCTTTAAATTTACTCCTTTTTTTTTTTAAACAGTCTCCCTCTGTCACCTAGGCTGGAGTGCAGTGGCACATTCTCAGCTCACTGAAACCTCAGCCTCCAGGCTCAAGTGATCCTCCCACCTCAGCCTCCTGAGTAGCTGAGACTACAGGTGCATGCCACCATGCCCAGCTAATTTTTGTATTTTTTATAGAGATGGGGTCTCTCCATGTTGCCCAAGCCACTCTCAAACTCCTCTGCTCAAGCAATCCGCCCGCCTCAGCCTCCCAAAGTGCTGGGATTATAGGCATGAGCCACCGCCCCCAGCCTAGAGAGCTGTTTAACACCACCACACTGAGAGTTTCTCTTTGACCCAACCAGGACTGAAAAGAGCTGAAAAGAGATGACTTTCCTAGTATAGATGTTGTTATCCGATGCTGTGTACCCCTGAAACACTCTTTAGTACTCTCCTACTCACTAAAGTCATCTTGCAAACTCTCAGTTGTATGGGTCCCATGCTTTGGGAAACTCAAGTCACACTTCTTAGTTGATCTCTGATTTTTGGCCATTGGCAGTTCCTGGTTCATAATGCTTCAGTTTTTTTCTGCCTCCAGCCTCTCCCCTGGGTACATAGAGTATTCTAGAAATAAACACCAGCATGGCAGGGGAGCTGTCTTTTTAAAGGAAAGCTGAAGCAAGTCCTTTGTAAAATGAAGGATGTTGTAGAGGTGGAATAAATTGCCTACTCTTTATCTGTACAGAAAACTCAGAATTGTGGTTTCTTCAACTAAGATCTGGATTTATTTGACCTTGTCAGGGAGAGTGTGCAGGGTTTTCTGTAATAAGTCCAAACCTTGCTAAATTGATCATGTTCTACAAAAGCTGCTTAGGGAAGACTTTATTCTGCTGTTAAATAGAAGATGGAGCCAGATGCGGCCCTCGCTGGAACTCACTGGCATTTTGGCAGGCACCAACAGAGCAGAGAGGGGTTTTTTTGATGATATGCCTTCATTTCGGGGCTATCATCTCCAGTGTCAGAGTCTATGATATATATGGCTTTGGGCATAAATTGTTCTAATTCCTAGTCCAAAGGACTCCCTGCTGCTCAGTAATCTGCATTCACAGTGGCTCCCAGCAGTTTTTAAGGACTTTGTATGATGTGGAAAAGTCTTCTCAAAGCTGACGGTTCCCATCTTTGTCAACTCATTCACAGCCCACGATGTTCCAGCAGACCTGTACAGATTCCCTTCAGTCTGTGATTAACTCGCTTACTCCTTGATGGTGATGCCTTCTAGCAGGGTAAATTGTAGCCAGTGTTAAATAGGTGACTCCTTCAGGGATTTTTGTAATTACTAAAAGAGGAAAGATGTCAGGTCTCTTACAGAATCATTGGGAATGGTTGTTCCTGAAAGAAATGAAACAGATGGAACCCATTTTGTAAATTTGCTTTTCATCAATTCTTTTGTACCTTATTTGTGTCCTGTGCCATACTTGACACTGAGAAAGAACATACATGATTGTCCCTACCCTCAAGGAGCTCTGGTTCCAGAAGGAAAAGCAGGCCAACAATTTAAGTGTGCTGGGAAAATTATTTACAGTGACTAAGAAACTGAGAGGGCAGTTGCATCAGGGACAAAGCCAGTGCTTATGCCCTGGGGAGGTGGCAGCTTTCATCACTGTAGACTCAGGACTGTACTCAAGTAGAGTATGTGTATGTAATGAAAAGAACCATCTAACCCACCTATGGGTGCATCTGTCTCCTTCTCCAGGCTGTGAGGTGCTTGCTAGGCGAAACCTCTTGAAGATGGAGAGCTCATATCTTCATGGAGAAATTAGGAGTGATGAATGTAGACACCTAACAGCAAAGAGGTTACACAGACTGAGGACAGGCCATTTGTGAAAAAAAAAATAGACAAAGTGGAGCTTGGTGCAAAGGTAGTGGATTGGAGTTGGAAACCTGTTTCGTAATCATGACTACTAGCTGGGTGACCTTGGGCAAGTTAGCCTCTCAGAGCCTCAGCTTCCTCAGCCTATAAAACAGGATGAAACAACTGCCTTTCCTATGTGACAGGGTTGATGTGCTGTATCAAGGGTTGGCAAATTAGAGCCTACAGGTCAAATTTGGCCTACAGTCTATTCTGTAGTTTTATTGGAAGCTTCTGTGAAGTTTTATTGGAACACAGTCATACTCATTTGTTACATATCTTCAATGGCTGCTTTCTCATCCAGTGGCAGATTGAATAGCTGTGATAGAGGCTGTGTCCCATAGTGCTAAAATCGTCACTGTCTGGCACTTTACAGAAAAAGCATGCTGACCCTTGTGCTCACTGGTTTGGGAGGTTATACTGTGCTGCATTGAACTTGTTACCAAATTGAATTAAGTATCAGTCGATAGAGGCATATGGGAGAGATTGCTTCATTTCCCAGGAAATGTAAGAAAAGTCATGATTTGCTAGATGTTAATGCTTTTTCTTAAAGAAATCTGTATTATGTTTGATGAATCCTGCACCCTTAGCACAGATGGCTGGGAATCAAGGCAGAGGGTCACACCTGGCTTACAGGTTCTTCCAGGTGTTGTACTGGGGAGAATGATGGGACTTGAAATATATATTTATATACTTTATGATATATATGTGTATATACATATATGTGTATACACACACACACACACACATATATATATATATGTAAATAGATATGAGGTCTTGCCATGTTGACCAGGCTGGTCTTGAATGCCTGGCCTCAAGCTATCCTTCCACCTCTGCCTCCCAAAGTGTTGAGAGTATAGGCATGAGCCACGGAACCCAGCCTGAAGTATTTTTCATTCCATGCTAGAATGAACTGTATTGTAAGCTCATAAGACAGGACAGGGCAGGGCCTCTGATTCAGCTGGAATTCTAATACCCCGATAATGTGTCAGATCCTAGTCTTGGTGCTGGGGACACCCAGTCCTTACTCTTATGCATCCCACATTCTAGCCTTCAGATGTGTAAGTCTTTAGGAAGACATCAGAAAGTACACTGAAAACTACCTTTTGGCTTATTCCCCCCTAACTTTGTATTAAGTATTTATTTTTAGAATTGGTTATATATTTACAAAACAACTTAAAAGTTTCAAAAAGTGAAAAATAAGTCTCCTGTCTATTCCTGACATGTAGCTATCTAATTCCCCACCTTAGATGCAATCACAGTTACTGGTTTCTTGTGTCCATGTGTACATGTATATTTGTTCATTGATTTCTTTAAAAGTCTGTCTTTTTTTTTTCTTAAAAGGTTCTCACTCCATTGCCTAGGCTGGAGTGCAGTGGTGCATTCATTGCTTACTACAGCTTCAAACTCCTGGGCTCAAGTGATCCTCCTGCCTCAGCCTCCCAAAGTGCTGGATCACAGGCATGAGCTACCACGCCCAACCTGTCCTCATTTTTTATCTTTTTATTTGTTTTTGTTTTTGTTTTGTTTTGTTTTGAGATGGAGCCTTACTCTTGTTGCCCAGACTAGAGTGTAATGACACAATCTCGGTTCACTGCAACCTCCGCCTCCTGGGTTCAAGCGATTCTCCTGATTCTCCTGCCTCAGCCTCCCGAGTAGCTGGGATTACAGGCGCCTGCCACACACTTGGCTAGTTTTTGTATTTTTAGTAGAGATGGGGTTTCACCATGTTGGCCAGGCTAGTCTCAAACTCTTGACCTCAGGTGATCTGCCCAGCTCAGCCTCCCAAAGTGCTGGGATTACAGGTGTGAGCCACTGCGCCCAGCTTCTTTTTTATTTTTAAATACTGCAAGCCTAAAGAAAGATTGAAAGGATAATATTATGTAACCTTCACCTGGATTCCCCAGTGGTTAGCATTTTACCGTATTTGCTTTATTTCTCTCTTTTCCTCCCACCAACACACACACCAACACACACACAGACACACACACACACACTTTTTCTCTCCTGAACCTTTAAAAGTGAGTAGCAAATACCATCATACTTCACCCCTTACAACTTCAGCAGACAGCTCCTAAGAGGGAAGATATTCTCCTATGTACATACATAACCACAATTTCATCATCATACTCAAGAATTGTATCACTGATACAATGACGTTGTCTAATACCCAGCCCTTAGGCAGATCTCCACATTTGTCCCAACAATGTCCTTTATAGTGTTTTTTACAAATCCAGGCTCCTCTGAAAAATTCCTCGTTACTTTTAGTTGTCACGTCTATTTTTTTTTTTTTTTTAAAGCACTTGCCTGCTTTGGTTTCCTCCTGTTCTTTACCCTCATTCTGGGAACTTCACTTTTCTTGTCCCGTTTGCTTCTTTGCCTCTTTTCCCTTGATACAGAGTTTTAATATCGTCATTTTCTTTGGCCCCTGCAGGAGTCAGCCAGTCTGAAAGAGCAGGATGGATCTTGATGTGGTTAACATGTTTGTGATTGCGGGCGGGACACTGGCCATCCCAATCCTGGCATTCGTGGCTTCATTTCTTCTGTGGCCTTCAGCGCTGATAAGAATCTACTATTGGTAAGCCAGTTTCATCATTGACATTTTCAAGAGTATCATAATATTGACAACTTCTCTGCTTGTCCTTTTTGTGGTGGTTGTCCTACATTTTATCAGGAAATAGACATAGAGAAAAGTTGAAAGGTACTCATCCTGTTTGGAATTTTGGGAGTGCTCTTGAAGAATATTACCAGATCAGTTCTTTCAGGTTTGTTGGCTTATTTGTTTATTTTTTGGAGACAGAGTTGTGCTCTGTTGCCCAGGCTGGAGTGCAGTGGGATGATCTCAGCTCACTGCAACCTCCACCTCCTGGGTTCAATCAATTTTCCTGCTTCAGCCTCCGAGTAGCTGGGATTTTACAGGTGTGTGCCACCAAGCCCAGCTAATTTTTTTTGTATTTTTAGTACAGGTGGGGTTTCACCACATTGGCCAGGCTAGTCTCAAACTCCTGGCCTCAAATGATCCACCCATCTCGCCCTCTCAGAGTGCTGGAATTACAGGCATGAGCCATCATGCCTGGCCCTTTCAAGTTTCTGATAGCATCTTTCTCTACCCACATTCCCAAAGTCAGTGATTCTGTCTTCAAGCAAGTATTGTACATTTTTATGGGAACTCCTTTGATATCTTCTTGATCATCGGTTGTTTTTTGTTTTTTTGGTTTTTTGTTTTGTTTTGTTTTGTTTTTGAGACAGAGTCTCCCTCTGTCACCTAGGCTGGAGTGCAGTGGTGTGATCTTGGCTCATTGCAACCTCTGCTTCCCAGGCTGAAGCGATTCTCCTGCGTCAGCCTCCCGAGTAGCTGGGAGTACAGGCGCATGTCACCATGCCTGGCTAATTTTTGTATTTTTAGTAGAGACAGGCTTTCACCATGTTGGCCAAGCTGGTCTCGAACTCCTGACCTCAAGTGATCCTCCCACCTCATCCTCCTGAAGTGCTGGGATTATAAGTGTGAGCCACCACGCCTGGCCTTGATCATTGGATTCTAACTCTGTGATGTCCTGACAGGTGCAGCGATGTTACTGAAAGATGAACAAGAAAGACCAGAACCATTGAGATGGCATGTGTAGGACAGAATACTTTTAGAGTTGTTCTAGAAGTGTTCATTAGTAAATAAGTGACAGAAAAATAAATTTCCAAAATATGTCATTCTTGTACCACTATTATTCTTGTCCTATCTGGATACCACCTGTCCTTTTATTTTGTATTTTCTTTAGAGTGAGCCATCTTTAAAAAAAAAAATCATTAAATCAAGTATTTAAAAAGTGATATGAATATCACTCCCTTAAGTGCAAAGCTTGTCATAAATAGTAAATTAATATCAAAAAGTGCCTGGCGGGTGGCTCATGCCTGTAATCCCAGCATTTTGGAAGGCCAAGGCAGGCAGATCACCTGAGGTCGGGAGTTCGAGACCAGCCTGACCAACATGGAGAAACCCTGTCCCTACTAAAAATACAAAATTAGCCAGGCATGGTGGTGCATGCCTGTAATCCCAGCTATTCGGGAGACTGAGGCAGGAGAATCGCTTGAACGATTCTCCTCTGAGGCAGAGGTTGCAGTTAGCTGAGATCGCACCATTGCACTCCAGCCTTGGCAACAAGAGCAGAACTCCATCTCAAAAAATAATATATATATATATATATAAAAGTAAAAATAAACACAATGACATTAAACGGTCTTATTAAATTGTGTCTCCTTTTACTTTGTTACAAAGCATGAGCAGCATGAAAGATGTAGCAGCCCTGAGCTGAGCCTTTCTCCTTGTTGGAATCAGAAGTTTAATAGTCAAAAAGAAAGTGATTTTCTCATGATGTGCTTCATTGCCTTTTCATGCCACTGTCCAATTATCAAATGAAATTGCCCTTCCCACCCCCATGGTGTACATCCCCTGGTGAAGGGAGCACCGAAATAGACCTGGTTCCTCTCTGTGCTCTAGGTAAGCCCATTGAGATCTAACTGGGACTTTGGGAAGTCAGAACTCACTTCTGTATGTAGAAGAGTGCAGGGAGGGTGTTATACCCTTTATCTGCCCTCTTTTCTGGCTCCCTTTTGTTTCACTTGAGTGTGGAATTTTCCGCCTGCCAGCCAGGCTCTGATCCTTGAAAGGAAACTAATTGAATGGAATGGAGCTTTTCATCTTTCACTCTTGCTCTCTGGGAGTGGGAGTGGGGAGTTGTGACCCTCTCCTGAGTCACCCGGGACCCACCTTCTGCATTGAGAAAGCGAGACTCACTCTGAAGCTGAAATGCCGTTGCCCTTGCAGTGCTGGTAGCAGCAGTTCTGTGCTTTGTGGGCTAAGGCTCCTGGATGACCCCTGACATGGAGAAGCCAGAGTTGCGTGCCCCTTCTCATGGCCTTGTCGAGGCATCATGGACTGCCACACATAAAATGCTGTTTTTATTAACCACATGAAATTGAAGCAGAGAACGCAATTCACTGATGTGGCTTGTAACCATGGATATGGCCACATACAGAGGTGTGATTATATAAAGGTTATTCCACCCACCTCGTGTGGAGACCAGCCTCAATGCTGCATAGTCCCCCAACAGTTCCCTGGGCTGTCGAGGAGAAGGCTTTCAGAGTCAGGGTGTCAGGGTAATTTTGATGTTTCATTTGTAATGAGAAAAATAAGTTGATAGCAAATAATTTGCTTTTTTAATTAAGTTAAAATTGATGTAACATAAAAGTCACCATTTTAAAGTGTACAATTCAAGGCTGGGCACGGTGGCTCACACCTGTAATCCCAGCACTTTGGGAGGCTGAGGCGGGTGGATCACTTGAGGCCAGGAGTTCAAGACCAGCTGGCCAACATGGTGAAGCCTGTCTCTACTAAAAACACAAAAATTTAGCCAGGCATGGTGGTGCGTGCCTGTAATTCCAGCTACCTGGGAGGCTGAGGCAGAAGAATTGCTTGAACCCAGGAAGCAGGGGTTGCATTGAGCCGAGATTGTGCCACTGCATTCCAGCCTGGGTGACAGAGTAAGACTTTGTCTAAATAAATAAATAAATGAAATATAAATAAATAAAGTGTACAATTCAGTAGTTTTAATGTATTCAGAGTGTTGTATAACCATTACCACTATCTAATTTCCAATATTTCCACCTCCCCAAAGGAGTCCCCATACCTAGTAGCCGTCACTCCCAGTTTCTCCCTCACTTCATCTTCTGGCAACCACTTACCTACTTCCTGTCTTTTTAGATGTGCCCATTACGGACATTTCACATAAACGGGGTTATATAATGTGTGACCTTTGTGTCTGGTTTCTCTCACTTAGCATAATGTTTCCAAGGTTCCTCCATGTTGTAGCATGCATCACTCCTTCACTTTCTGTTGTGGTTGAAGAATATTCCATTGTGTGTACATACACAGTTTGTGTATCCATTCATCTGTTGATGGACACTTGGGTTGTTTCCACCTTTTGGCTATTATGAATGATGCTGCATAGCAAATAATTCACTTTTATTAACAAATAATACCACAAAAATACCAGAGAGGCCCCACAGGGCAGAGCATTCAGAGCCTCTTTAATTGGCAGTATGGATGCATGGGGTCTTAAAGCCTGCCCATGCCTGTCACCCAGCTCAGAGCTGTGGCTGAAAGACAAACACAATGCTCTTTATTTTGTGAACTCAGGCACACAGGCCAAGAAGAAAACCCAGCTGGTTGGGGAAGATGAAAATCCTAGAAAACCTTTCAGATCATGCCAGGTGGCATTGTGACATGGAGGATTATGGTTTTAGTAATAAAACCCATGATGCCATTGCAGAGAGCTGTCAGCAATGCTGTGAGGCACTTCCTCCGCATCACTGAAATGCACAGACTGTTTCCTCCAAATAGCCTCACCGCAAGTGACATTTACACGGTGGTTGTCATGGAATGAGCAGCTTCACCATGAGTCACTTATATCCCTTAACCACAGCGACTCCACCAAAGGCCTTCATTGGCTCGGCTGCCAGTAATGACCACCAGTGGGTTCACCTCACAGACCTAGGTAGGTCAGGTTAATTTTCAGGATTGCTACACAAGCAGGATCAGCAGGCAGTAGAGATAGCTTGGCACCCACTCCCCGTTCCCCGCTGTCCTGCCATATGATCATAAGGGTTTGGTGAAGTCATCACATCATGCAAGCTCCTGGAGTTCCCTCTGGGATCGTCTCAGCTCCTCTGGGAACAAGAACAGGTGTCCCCAGTAGGCCACAGCAGGTCTTCAGAGCAGCTCTCTCTGGGTCTAAGTGTCCTTGGAGCATGGCCAGCACACTTCCACCGCACCGTGGACTATGGCTGCTCCTGCAGGAGGTACCGAATGCTTCAACGTGAGTCAACAGAGAGCCACAGCCGGGGATGCTGTGGCCACTGCGGATGACATCAGGTCTGATTTTCATTGTGTAATGAAAATATCGGCCGGGCGCGGTGGCTCAAGCCTGTAATCCCAGCACTTTGGGAGGCCGAGACGGGCGGATCACGAGGTCAGGAGATCGAGACCATCCTGGCTAACACAGTGAAACCCCGTCTCTACTAAAAAATACAAAACAAAATTAGCCGGGCATGGTGGCAGTCACTTGTAGTCCCAGCTACTCGGGAGGCTGAGGCAGGAGAATGGCGTGAACCCGGGAGGCGGAGCTTGCAGTGAGCCAAGATCGTGCCACTGCACTCCAGCCTGGGTGACAGAGTGAGACTCTGTCTCAAAAAAAAAAGAAAAAGAAAAGAAAGAAAAGGGGATAAGAATTGGAAAAGAAGAAATAAAGCTGACATTGTTTGCAGATGACACAATTGTGTATACTGAAAGTCCAAAAAAATCTATAAATAATTTGTTGGAATTAATAAGTGAATTTGGAGCTGGGTGCTGCAGCTTATGCCTGTAATTTCAGCACTTTGGGAGGCAGAGGTGGCCAATTGCTTGAGCCCAGGAGTTTGAGAGCAACCTAGGCTGCTCACTGCAACCTCTGCCTCCCAGGCTCAAGTGATCCTCCCACCTCAGCTTCCAGAGTAACAGGGGCTACAGGTGCATGCCACCTTGCCAGCTAATTTTTGCAGATTTTTATAGCGACAGGCTCGAACTCCTGGGCTCAAGTGATCCATCCGCCTCAGCCTCCCAACGTGCTAGGATTACAGTTGTGAGCCACCATGCCTGGCCTGGTTTCTTTCTTTTTGTTGTGGCAAGATATACATAACTTTAAAAAATGAAAAATAAGCATTGGTGAGGATGTGGAGAGATTGGAGCCCCCTATGCACTGCTGTTGGGAATGTAAAATAGTATAGTGACTATGCACAAATTTGTTGGCTCCCCAGAAAGTTATACATTTAACATATCATCCAGCAATTCCACTTATGAGTGTGAATTCCAAAGAATTGCAAGCAGGGTCTCAATGTGTGCACCAATGTCCATAGCAGCATTCTTTACAATAGCCAAAAGATAGAAATAACCTAAATGTCCAACAGACAAATGGATAAACAAAACGTGGTATATACACAATAGAATATTATTCAGCCTTAAAAGGGAATGACAATCTGATGCATGCTATTAATACAACATGGATGAACCTTGAGAACAGCTGTGCTAAGTGAAACTAACCAGACACAAAAGAACAAATTTTGTATGATTCCACTTTTACCCAAAATAGACAAACTCATAGAGAAAGTAGAATAGAGGTTGCTAGGGGACTGGGGGAAATAAGGAGTTAATGTTTGATGGGTACAGAGTTTCTATTTGGGATGATGAAAAGTTCTAGAAATGGACAGTGATGGTAGTTTAGCAATGTTGTGTAATGCCATTGATTGTACACTTGTTAAAATGGTAAATGTTTATGTTATGTCTATTTTACCACAGTATAAAAAAATCTGTAAGTTCTTTTCTTCAGAGGTTCCTGTTAACTAGAGAGAGACTTATAGGATGAGGACTCTGGACTCCAAGAGACTGTATTAAAGAGGAATCCTGGGGAGGTCCTCTTTGGAGCTTTTCTATTTAGATCAATAGAGCCTTCAATGACTTCTGTCCCTGAAACAGGAGCAGTTTGGTTCGTGTATTGAGATTGTAAAAGATCTTTCTCCTGAGACATTCATTCATCCCACCTTAATTCTTCTTTGTTTCTGTTCTGTAAGGTTCTGCTTTTGTGAATTAGAGGTAATCTATTCTCTATTATCATTAAACCAAAGAAGTTGTTTTTTTCCATCTGGGCCATGGGAACTTTTCAGCTGGCCTGGTATCTTAGAGTCATCTTCCTACTCTTTCATTGAGGGGATCATTTGAAAATATTAGTTCTCTGGGCTGGGCATGGTGACTCATGCCTGTGATACCAGCACTTTGGGAGGCTGAGGCAGACCATCTGAGGTCAGGAGTTCGAGACCAGCCTAGCCAACATGTCTCTACTAAAAGGGTTTCTAGAGAAGCCCTGTCTCTACTAAAAAAAATACGAAAATTAGAGGCCGGGCGCAGAGGCCCACTCCTATAATCCCAGCACTTTGGAAGGCCGAGGTGGGTAGATCACAAGGTCAGGAGTTCGAGACCAGCCTGGCCAACATGGTGAAACCCCGTCTCTACTACAAATACAAAAATTAGCCAGGCGTCGTGGCACACGCCTGTAGTCCCAGCTACTTGGGAAGCTGAAGTGGGAGAATCACTTGAACACAGAAGGTGGAGGTTGCAGTGAGCCAAGATAGTGCCACTGCATTCCAGTCTGGGCGACAGAGTGAGACTCCGTCTAAAAAATAAAAAACAGGCCAGGCGCCGTGGCTCAAGCCTGTAATCCCAACACTTTGGGAGGCCGAGATGGGTGGATCACGAGGTCAGGAGATCGAGACCATCCTGGCCTACACGGTGCAACCCCGTCTCTATTAAAAAATACAAAAAACTAGCCAGGCAAGATGGCGGGCGCCTGCAGTCCCAGCTACTCAGGAGGCTGAGGCAGGAGAATGGCGTAAACCCCGGAGGCGGAGCTTGCAGTGAGCTGAGATCCGGTCACTGCCCTCCAACCTGGGCGACAGAGCGAGACTCCGTCTCAAAAAAAATTAAAAAATAAAAAAAAATGAGCCGGGCCTGGTGATGCATGCCTGCAATCCCAGCTATTCAGGAGGCTGAAGCAGGAGAATCACGTGAACTCGGGAGGTGGAGGTTGCAGTGAGCTAAGATTGCGCCACTGCACTCCAACCTGGGCAACAAGAGTGAAACTCTGTCTCAAAAAAAGAAAGAAAAGAAAAAATATTAGTTTTCCAACTCCTTGTTTGTGGAGCCTAGGTAAACTTGTCCAGTGGATGTACCAATTAAATGAAAAATATCAAGTAGTACCAAAGAGCTCCGTCTGGTAATGAAGAAGCCCTCAATTCCTGAGTCTGGCAGTCTGGCTGCCTTCCAACCCTTTGTCTCTTCACTCTGGTTCAAGTCATACTTCACTCTCCCCCAGGCCCTTTCCTCTGCCATCTCTACCTCCTGGCACACCTTCTCCAGCTCCCAGCTGATGTATGTTGAGTATCCAGTAGTCTGCTGAAGTTTCACCTTTTCCACCAGGTCCTTTCAGCTCTTCCATGATCTCACACTGTGCTTTGTTTGAGAGTTATAGAGAATTTGATGATTACAAAAACGTAACCCATTCGAGCCCCGCTCCCGGTACCAAAAATAAAAAAAAATAAATAATTTTAAAATAAAAAAGTAACACAGAGAAAATGTAAATTACCCATAACCCCTGGAATAATTTTCTTCAATGGTTCTTTTGTTCTTCCCACCTCTCTCCGCCACCACTTCATCTGTGTATACTTAATAGTTTTTTTTTTTTTAACAGAATTGGAATCAACAGTATTAAAAATAAAATTGCATCCTGTTCTTTCACTTCACATCATGTCATAAATATTTTTCTGTGTTATTGAATATTCTTTGAAAACTCCATTTTAAATAATAGCAGAGTATGACATCACCTAGCTATATGGTAGTTTAATATATTTCCTATTCATGGACACTAAGGTTAGTACTAACTTTTTTTCTTTTTTTTGAGACGGAGTCTGGCATTGTCGCCCAGGCTGGAGTGCAGTGGCCAGATCTTGGCTCACTGCAAGCTCCGCCTCCCGGGTTTACGCCATTCTCCTGCCTCAGCCTCCCGAGTAGCTGGGACTACAGGCGCCCGCCACCTTGCCCGGCTAGTTTTTTGTATTTTTTAGTAGAGACGGGGTTTCACCGTGTTAGCCAGGATGGTCTCGATCTGCTGACCTCGTGATCCGCCCGTCTCGGCCTCCCAAAGTGCTGGGATTACAGGCTTGAGCCACCACACCCGGCCAGTACTGATTTTTTTGTAATTTAAACAACACATAACATGGCTGGAACATCTTTAAAAATATTCTTTTTCAAGGTTGCTACTTACTTCCTTGAGACAGATTATTCTTGGAACTATAATTACTGGGTCAACAAGGGGCATGAGGTTTCAAAGATTTTTGATATTTTATGCCAGATTGCTTTCTAGAAAGGCTGAACTGTGTAACTGGTTATATAAATGCATGTGTGTGTGCAGGCGCGCGCACACACGCACACACGCCAGCTGCAGTGGCTCAGTGGCAAGATCACTTGAGTTCAAGACCAGCCCAGGCAACACAGGGAGACCCAGTCTCTACCAAAAAAATTTAAAAATTAAAAAATTAGCCAGGCATGGTATATGCACCTGTAATTTCAGCTATTCAGGAGACCAAAGTGGGAGGATCACTTGGACACAGGGCTGCAGTGAACCGTGATTGTGTCACTACACTCCAGCCTGGGTGACAGAGTAAGACCCCATCTCAATAAAAAAAACCCACCACTTTTCTAATTTAGAAGCTCATAAAGGGTATTCATTTTTCTCTTTATTAATTTTTTATTTAAAAAATTGGGGGGATACATAGTATGTATATATGGGGTACACGAGATGTTTTGATACAGGTATGCCATGTGAAATAAGCACATCATGGAGAATGGGGTATCCATCCCCTCAAGCGTTTATCCTTTGAGTTACAAACAATCCGGTTACACTCTTTAAGTTATTTAAAAATATACAAATAAGTTATTATTGACTATAGTCACCGTATTGTGCTATCAATAGGTCTTATTCATTCTTTCTATTTTTTTTTGTACCCATTAACCATCCCCCTTACCCCCAACTACTCATCTCAGCCTCTGGTAACCATCCTTCTACTTCTATGCCCATGAGTTCCGTTGTTTTGATTTTTAGATCCCATAAATAAGTGAGAACATGTGATGTTTGTCTTTCTGTGCCTGGCTTACTTCACTTAACATAATGATCTCCAGTTCCATCCATGTTGGTGCACTATTCATATTTTTAATTACTAGTGAACTTGAACATGTTTTTTACGTTTGTTAGTCATTAATATCTTTTCTACTCTAAGGTACCTTTTCATTTATTCTGCCTAGTGTTGAATTAGGATTTTAGCATGGTTGAGATCAATTTGTGAGCTTTTTATTTATTAAGGATCTCAATCTGTAGCTGTCATATTCATTGCAAATATTTCCCCTAATTTTTCCTTTTAATTTTTGGCAAATGATGTATTTGGAAGGACAAAATCATCTTTACATAATATTAATAACTATCATGTACTGAATACTTACCATGTGCTGGGCATTGAACAAAACTTTGTACATGGATTACCTCATCATTTAATCTTTGCCATATTCTTAGTGGAATGCAGCATTTCCTCATAAGATTATATAGTTAGTGTCTTATTCCATTTTGTGTTGCTACAGCAGAATGCCACAGACTAGGTAATTTATAAAGAAAAGAAATTTGTTTGGCTTATGGTTCTGGAGGTTGGGAAGCCCAAGAGAATGGCACCAATATCTGGCAAGGGCCTTCCTGCTGTGTCATCCCATGGTGGAAGGTAGAAGGACAAGAGACTATAAGAGTGAGCCACAGGCAAGAGGGGGCCAGACTCACTTTTACCAGGAAACTACTCCCTCAATAATGGCATTAATCTATTTATGAAGGCAAAACTGTCAGGGCCTAATTACCTCTTACCAGTCTCACCTCACAATGGCAATTAAATTTAAACATGAGTTTTGGAGGGGACGTTCAAAGTCAATAAGTGAATGAGAAGGGATGTGAATGGATGAACAAAGTCATGTTATAATGTAGAATTTTGAAATATGCTTGCCTTGTTGTAAGAAGAGCTTTTAAGCTAGCCAATGCTATTATGTTCTTTACGTTTTGAGTGGCAATGCAGTCATTAAAACGGTTTCAAAAGAAACCAACCAGGTGCGGTTTAACCAGCTGGACGCCTGTAACCCCAGCACTTTGGGAGGCCAAGGCGGGCAGATCACTTGAGGCCAGGAGTTTGAGACTGGCCTGGCTAACATGGCAAAACCCTGTCTCTACTAAAAATACAAAAATTAGGCAGGCATGGTGGTGTGTGCCTGTAACCCTAGATACTCAGCAGACTGAGGCACAAGAATTGCTTGAACCCGGGAGGTGGAGGTTGCAGTGAGCTGAGATTGCCCCAGCCTGGGTGACAGAGCGAGATTCTATCCTGAAAAACAAACAAACAAACAAAAAACCTGACCAAACAAAAAAAGACATTATGTATGCTCCCACATTTTTTGTATGCAGATAAAAGTAAATATGAATATATATCTTCTCTCCCTCTCTGCTTATTTTACACAAAGAGTTAAGACCAGACAGTTTAGGTTATTTGCTTTTTCAAGACTTGGCTACTTCTTTAGTGTGAAGTATCTTACAAAGTGCATCTCTGATTAAATTAATTATCTCTCATCTTGGAGGGATTCACCATGCAGAGAGTTCAATTTGCTTAGATGATAATTTCATATTGAAATCGATTTTGGGCCACAGTCTAGCACTGCCAAGTCTTATGTAACCAGCAGAAGCTGAGCTTTCAACCAGCTGCCATATGTTATGAGGAACAAAGCCAGAGGACCAGTGCAGATGGTTCTCAAGAAATAAGTTATCACTCTCAAAGTCTCTAGAAAGACATATTATCAAAAGGTTATTATGTGTGGCATGCTTCTTAAGAAAACACCACATTTCCCTTCCTAGAGTGATTAATAAAATATATACCAAAATAGTTCATTTAAGGTGTTCTCTGGAATGGTTTGGCTTCGTTTTCCTTGAGGGTAAAGCTCAGGAGGACTCTAGTGACTGATGGAGGACAAGGGCTGGAGAAGTGTCTGTGTTATCACGAAGTAAGACTTATAGGGAGGATCTGTGCCCTCCTTGAAGCCACTCATCTAGAGCTTACTGATTTTGATTTGTCTTTATTTCCCATCCTCTCCAGGTACTGGCGGAGGACATTGGGCATGCAAGTCCGCTATGTTCACCATGACGACTATCAGTTCTGTTATTCCTTCCGGGGCAGGCCTGGGCACAAACCCTCCATCCTCATGCTCCACGGATTCTCTGCCCACAAGGATATGTGGCTCAGTGTGGTCAAGGTGCAATTCTTGATTCTTCTCTCTCATAAGAAAAGGGAGTTGGGTGCAGTGGCTCATGCCTGTAATCCCACACTTTGGGAGGCTGAGGCAGGAGGATTGCTTGAGTCCAGGAGTTCAAAACCAGCCTGGACAACATAAAGAAACCCTGTCTCTACAAAAAATGAAAAATTAGCCAGGTGTGGTGGTGCGTGCCTGTAGTTCCGGCTACTCAGGAGGCTGAGGTGGGAAGATTGCTTGAGCCTGGGGGGTCAAGGCTTCAGTGAGCCATGATCATGCCACTGCACTTAGCCTGGGCAACAGACTAAGACTCTGTCTCAAAAAAAAAAAAAAAAAAGAAGGGAAGAAGAAAAGGGTTTCCACTAGGACATGATGTCATCAACAATGGTAGAAAGCAAAGGGAACTCAGAACTGTGGTGGTTCAAGTCATATTAGAACTAATGCAGTGTGGTCTGGCACAGTGGCTTACAACTGTAATCCCAGCACTTTGGGGAGGCCAAGGTGGGCAGATGACTTGAGCCCAGGAGTTAGAGACCAGCCTGGGCAACACAGGGAGACACCATCTCTACAAAAAATACAAAAAAAAATTGGCCAGGCATGGTGGCATGCACCTGTAGTCCCAGCTACTTTGGAGACTGAGATGGGAGAATCATCGGAGCCTGGGAAGTCAAGGCTGCAGTGAACCAAGATTGTGCTATACCACACTCCAGCCTGGGCGACAGGAGTGAGACCCTATCTCAAAACAAACTAACAAACTAATACAATATATTGCTCATTCTTTTGTCAGAAAAAAATTATTGAGTTGAATATTATATATAAAACCTATGGTTTAGAAATCTTTTTACCTCGTGGATATTTCTTTGGGGAGGCTTCTGACACAGCTGCATCTCAGAACTGCTGTGAATTCAGAGTGGGGCTTTTAAAAGTCTTTTCGTGTACTCCCAAGTTTCTTCTCTTCCTTCCCCTCCATCTTTTTCCTTCACTCCTTCTTTTCCTTTCCTTCCCATTCCCTCTTCTGCATCTGCTTTTTTCTTTTCCTTTGCCATTTAGAGAAGCAGTCTTGATCTGGCAGCTTTCTGGAAGAGTTGTCCAAGTTCACTTTTTGTCTTGCTTTACTTGGGTGTGGCAACTTGCTGCCCTTGGTAAGAGTGATCAGGTGAAGGTTGGGGCTGGCAGAAGTCTTGGGCAGGAAGCATCCCTGGCTCCCACCTCAGGCAAGACCATACCTGAGAGATCCCAAGTATCATCTACACCAGGAGGTAAAGACTCACATACCCTCTAGTTAGTTGTGTTCTTATTTCCAAATTCCACTGTGAGGACAGTCATCTTCATGCCTTGATGAACTTCCTGTCCCCTCCTCAGATAAGTATCTTTCTTATAACTGGATGTTTGTTGGTAACTTATGTTTCTCAGTTTCCTGGTTAAAAGTGCTACATATCTAAATGGAGGAAGGTATTTTAGGATAATAATAATTTCGAGAATTAGACCTTAATGTAAAAAGAAACCAAGCAAACCAGAATTGGGGTGATCAGACGTGGTTCTTGGGGAAAACATTGCTCCTGTTGGCTCTGGAGCTGGCTAGGATATGAGAGAACAGAACCATCCCTTCCAGTTCCAAGTCAGCAGCTGCATGGCTGGAGTAAGTGTGGAAGGGGTGAGGGAAAGACGAGGTAGTACGTGTTAACTGGTGTGAAGAAAAAGCAAGAGACTTAAGCCTACTACCCCAACTTTGTCCCCTTTTTACAGGCATCTCCTGAGCCTGCTTCCATTTATGTATTAGTCTTTGTGGGCTTCTGCTCCTGATGAGGCTACTGGCAACGCTTATTCACATTACTGGGGTAAAACGCTGAGCGTCTGGGTCACTGTACATGGGGTAACCTCCCAAGAAAATGGGGAGACATGTTTTGCACACCACATACTGACTCTCCAGGTCTGTGTGTCCTCAGTTCCTTCCAAAGAACCTGCACTTGGTCTGCGTGGACATGCCAGGACATGAGGGCACCACCCGCTCCTCCCTGGATGACCTGTCCATAGATGGGCAAGTCAAGAGGATACACCAGGTAAGCAGGAGGCTCTACCAAAGATTGCCCAGACTGTCTCAGCCACCATTGCCTGTCCAAGTCTGGAGAGCAGGGAAGGGAGTCCTGTGCTACCTCATGACCAGTCTCCAGTACATTCTGTCTAAAAGTGATGGCAAGCCAAATGGCAACCTGATGATATCTCCAGTTGGCAGTGGAGGGCCAGGGCTTATTACACACTGTTCACCTCTAAGCCTATTGCAGTTGTTTGTAACTAAATACAATCTGTGCATTTTTTTTAACTCTTTGAAAAGGGGTTTAGAATTTCTTAAAACCAGTTCCCTTCCTAGGGATCTCTTTTTCTGCTTACCAGCTATATGATAACAGTAATAGCCCCTCTGCCTAGCTGGGGAGGGTGTTCTTCACATTATAACCTACGTTAGCATCTATTGCTAGCACCTATTTTAGAATCTATCTCTAGCCTTCTCTCGCTAAGCTTTCAAGATCATAGGAGTTTAAGAGCCATTTTAGAACGGGGTAGCCTGTAAGTTTCAGGTTGACCTTAAGTATTTTCCCCCAAATGAGGATATTTAATATCTGCCTCCTCCATTAAACTGTTTTTTAAATTAGGTCAGGAACCTTGTCTTTTTAGTTCTTTGCTGTGTTTTCAGCATCTAATCATAGTTTCCTGTACATAATAGATATCCAATAAATATTTTTTAGAATGGTGGGTAGTTGGGTGGATGGCTGATTGGATGATTGGATGGATAGATGGATGGATGGTTGGATGAATGGATGGTTGAATAGACAAATGAATGGGTAGTTATATGAATGGATGGTCAGATGGATGAGAAGAGCTTTAAATTAGGGCAGGAGCCCTCAAGCTACAGCCCATGAGCTATGTTTAGCTTGTACCTATTCTTGTAAACTAAATTTTATTGGAACACAGTCACACTCATTCATTTATTTAATACATATTGCCTTTGACTGCTTTTGTCTGCAACAGCAGAGTTGAATAGTTGCAACAGATCATATGGCTCTCAAAGCAGAAAATATTTACTCTCTGGACCTTTATGGAAAACTTCATCAGCCTGGGCAATATGATGAAACCTCATCTCTACAAAAAAAAAATAGCCAGATGTGGTGGTGCATGCCTGTAGTTCTAGCTACTCGAGAGGCTGAGATGGGAGGATCACCTGAGCCCCAGAGGTCAAGTCTGCACCGAGCCATGATCACACCACTGCACTGCAACCTGGGTGACAGTGTGCGACCCTATCTCAGAAAAAAAGAAAAGAAGGAAAAGTTTGCTGACTCATTAACTAGCAGAATCCCTGTTGATTTTATATTTATAAATGACCTCTCAATCTCTTGTGCCTGATAAACAGAAGTTCATGCATGCCACAGGGCTCATCTTATAATGGATCCAGTAGAGTTTCAGACTCTCTTTAAACAGTAGTCATTTTCAGTTGTCCATAGGAAGTCCAGGGGGCTTCTATGCTGTAATCACCATTGCCATTGTCTACAGCTGTGTAACCAAGCTGCTTTCTCGTTTCCCTTCCTAGTTTGTAGAATGCCTGAAGCTGAACAAAAAACCTTTCCACCTGGTAGGCACCTCCATGGGTGGCCAGGTGGCTGGGGTATATGCTGCTTACTACCCATCGGATGTCTCCAGCCTGTGTCTTGTGTGCCCTGCTGGTAAGTTATGAGGCTGAAACATCCCTCCGCAGGGATTAATCCCTGAGGAAACACATAGCTAGTGTCTGCTATGACTATTTTTTAGAATCATCTTTTTGATGTATGCTTGAGAGGTATGCAGTGTTTTACTGATAATCTAACCAACGAATAGTTATATAATCATAATCATAACCAGACTGATTTTGAAAATATAGAGCCAGCCTTTTTACACCAAGAATTTGAGGTGGAGACAGGCACAGTGGCTCATGCCTGTAAACCTTTAGAATAAAAAAAAAACAAAAACGGAATTTGAGGTGGTTGATTAAAATGTATATAGTGCTTTGCAGCACATACTTTGAAATATAATGTTACTATTAACATCCAACATTTATTGGGCTTTACAACCTAAGCTGTTGATACGAATTTAATTCTTGCAGTAGCCCTGAGAGGTAAAGGTACTATAATTATGCCCCTCCCCTTTTTTGGTAAAAATTGAGAGATGTTTATTTATTATAATAAGATCTTTAAAAAATCAAACTTTAGTTCCTCTGTTATTACATGTACATATGTCAATGTGAAGTGTAACATGTTCTTAGATATTACCATTTGAAGTTGGATTTTTGAATTTATTTTTCTTCTGTAAGTCTTCAGACTTGTATTTATAATATATAATAGATAAAAATCATATTTTCTCTCTTTCTCCTCTATCTCCCTCTCTCCCTCTTCTTTTTTTTTTGAGACAGAGTCTGTTGCCCAGACTGGAGTGCAGTGGTGTGATCACGGCTAACTGCAGCCTTGACCTCCCAGGTTCAAGCAATTCTTGTGCCTCAGCCACTCAAGTAGCTGAGATTACAGGCGTGTGCCACTATGTCCAGCTAACTTTTTGTATTTTCAGCAGAGGTGGGGTTTCGCAATGTTGGCCAGGCAAATTTGAATCCTGTTGGCCAGGATCCTGTTGGCCTAAATCACTCGAACTCCTGACCTCAGGTGATCTGCCTGCCTCTACCTCCCAAAGTGCTGGGAATAGGCGTGAGCCACTGCACCCGGCCTGTCTCTTCCTCTCTCTTTGGTGCTTTATTGGGGTATTGTTTATACATAGTAAATTGTCCAAATTAAATAAACATCTCAATGACATTTTACATATGCAGTTACCATCCAGGTCAAGATATTATGCCTATTTTATAAATGGGAACATTGAGGCACAAAGAAATTACATTAGTGCCAGAACCACAATAGGAACAGAGCCTAGGCTGCCTGACTCCAGAGCACAAGCTGTAATGTCTGGAAGTCCTTGCATATTTACTACCTCCTTTTTATGACTCATATCTTCTACTTCCTCTGTATGATTCAACTAGAATCCAGCCATGAATTGAACATTTAATGACTTTTACTGAAACTTAACTAAATTGACCTTTAAAATCCTTCTGCCACTCTGAAAGCTAATCATTTTCGATATGTTAAGGACATTGAAATTGAAGAGAAGACACTAAAGAGTCTTCTCTTTTTTTCAAGTATCATATCTGAAATAATTTGATCTTATAATAATAAGTTTGAGAATTGAAGGAACAGCATCCATGGAAGGTTTTTAGATTTTAAATCACTTACAGGAAGTAAAATCTAACTGACTTTTTCAAGTATAGGTTCATTTGCTCAGAGAAAAAATTTACATCCGAATTTCAATTGGAAATTTAAAATTAAGTTTGTATGTGAAAACTAAAAAGTAGAAATAAATTCAAGATTATATTCTACCAAGAGTTTTAAAATAAACTTTCTAAAAATGTTGAAATAATTGTAAATTTACAGAAAAGTTGCAGAGATAGTATAGAGAGCCCCATATAACCTTTACTCAGTTTCCCCATTAATAGCTCATATTAGCACAGTAAATTTGTCACAACTAAGAAACCAACATTAGTATATTACTGGTAACTAAATTCCAGGCTTTATTTGGATTTCCTAATGTTTTTTTTTTTTTTTTGAGACGGAGTCTCGCTCTGTCGCCCGGACTGGAGTGCAGTGGCCGGATCTCAGCTCACTGCAAGCTCCGCCTCCCGGGTTTACGCCATTCTCCTGCCTCAGCCTCCCTGCCTCAGCCTCCCGAGTAGCTGGGACTACAGGCGCCTGCCACCTCGCCCGGCTAGTTTTTGTATTTTTAGTAGAGACGGGGTTTCACTGTGTTAGCCAGGATGGTCTCGATCTCCTGACCTCGTGATCCGCCCGTCTCGGCCTCCCAAAGTGCTGGGATTACAGGCTTGAGCCACCGCGCCCGGCCCCTAATGTTTTTCAACTAATGCCCTTTTTCTGTTCTGGGATCCAGTCCAGGATACCAAGTGACATCTAACCTAGGTTTAGTTTTGAAGAGAGAGGAAATAGATAATGTCATCTGCTTCATGGCATCATGAAAGCCATACATCATACTCATGTTAGATTTAAAGGATTTGCTGGACATAGATTTATAAAGTGTGGATTTCTGCATCACAACCAATATTATTGATGCTACTGCCTTTCTTTGTAAAATCTAGCTCTTTGCTAGATTTTGCTGGGTGAGATAGCTCACACCTGTAAACCTAACACTTTGGGAGGCTGAGAGGTGAGGATTGCTTGAGGCCAGGAGTTCAAGACCAGCCTAGGGGAGACCCCCATCTCTACAAAAATATAAAATTTTTAAAAAAGTCTAACATGCACATGTATGTTTATTGCAGCACTATT
This sequence comes from Colobus angolensis palliatus, assembly GCF_000951035.1. NCBI lineage: Eukaryota > Metazoa > Chordata > Mammalia > Primates > Cercopithecidae > Colobus > Colobus angolensis. The sequence goes on along the minus strand of NW_012115821.1, from coordinate 14,038,886 downwards.
TACAATAGCAAAGACTTGAAACCAACCCAAATGCCCATCAATGATAAACTGGATAAAGAAAATGTGGCACATAATCACCATGGAATACTATGTAGCCATAAAAAAGAATGATTTCATGTCCTTTGCAAGGACATGGATGAAGCTGGAAGCATCAGTCTCAGCAGACTAACACAGGAACAGAAAACCAAACACCACATGTTCTCACTCATAAGTGGGAGTTGAACAATGAGAACACATGGACACAGAAAGGGGAACATCACACACCGGGGCCTGTCAGAGTATGGGGGTCATGGGGAGGGAGAGCGTTAAGACAAATGCCAAATGCATGTGGGGCTTAAAACCTAGAAGACAGGTTGATAGGTGCAGCAAACCACCATGTCACATGTATACCTATGTAACAGACCTGCATGTTCTGCACATGTATTCCAGAACAAAGTTAAAAAAAAATAATAAAAAAAGACAAAAAAAAAAAAAAAAAAAAACAACTAATTATTTGGCTAAGCTAAATACCTAGAAATTTGTTTCATGCTGGAAGTGAAAATTAGTTTTGCCCTCTTGCATACATAGCATCAGCTTCTGTGGACTCTCATGTCATGCCCTGAGGTGATGGGAGATAATGAGCAATCTCAATTTTGCTCTCCTAGAGGAAGAGCAAGTGTGGAGAAGGCAGCAGGGTTGCTGCCCTAAAGCAAGGGACAGCTCGGAAGCCTCCCAGTCCCCCTGTGTTTTGTCATTGACCCCAAATAAGAGAGTACCATGTGGGTCCAGGCCAAGGGAAGGAGTGTCATTCGTGCCAGCCCTATGTTTTCTTCCGGTCATGTAGTTCCTCACATTTCCTGTCAACAATCAAATGTAATCAGGCAAGTTGTCTTCTAGGCTAACCCTCCTTAAATTCTATCATACATATGAATCCCCTGGCAACTTGTGAGAATGCAAATTCTGGTTCAAGAGGGCCAGGGAGGGGCAGCATCTGCATTTCTTGTGGGCTTTTGATGCTCCTGGTCCATGGACCACAGTGTGAGTAGCCAGTCCCTGAAATATGTGGAAGGATTTTTTTGTGTGTTTCTCAGTGTGGTTTTGATTTGAGCAAGGATGGCAGTACCAACAAAAAAGAAATCTACTCATGAAGTAAACCTGAAATATATTAACTCTGGGCTGCTATCGGAAGTTCCCTATGTAAAATGGGGGTTGGTAAGAAGGTGGATGTATCATCAAGCCATTTGGGTTTGAATCCCACAGGCCTGCAGTACTCAACCGACAATCAATTCGTACAACGGCTCAAAGAACTGCAGGACTCTGCCGCTGTGGAGAAGATTCCCTTGATCCCGTCTACCCCAGAAGAGATGAGTGAAATGCTTCAGCTCTGCTCCTATGTCCGCTTCAAGGTGCCCCAGCAGGTAACGTGGTTGCAGCAGCGACACAACTACCCTCCCCAGAGGCCGGGGGGCGAGTACCAGCTCCCTGCACGTATTCCCTCCTTCACCTACTCATTGACTCCTTGTCCTCTTCTGTATATATTTAACAAGTGTCTCTGCAGTGCCTGCAACACTTCGGGCACTGTGCTGGCACAGTGGTCAATAAAGACAAGAAGGTCCCTGGGCAGACACGGTCCAGTGCGGGGAGGCAGACAATAACAAGTAAACAATGGATTACCAGTGGTCATGAGTTTTATAGTGGAAATGAAGATGGTGTAGTGATTGAATACAGGGAGGCAGGGGTGGCTTTGATAAGCCTCTTTGAGGGACAGCATATGCAGAGGTGGAAAAACATGCATATTCAAGACAAAGGAGGCTGGGGTAACTGGAGCCCCAAGAATAAGAGAATGGTCAAGATGGAGTTAGAAAGGGAGGCAGGGGCTAAATCAGAGATACTCAATTAAAAAAAAAAATCTTAGGACCCTTTATACTCTTTTTTTTTTTTTTGAATGGAGCCTTACTCTGTTGCCCAGGCTAGAGTGCAGTGGCATGATCTTGGCAAACTGCAACCTCCGTCTTCTGCCTCAGCCTCTTGAGTAGCTGGGATTACAGGTGCCCGCCACCATGCCTGGCTAATTTTTTGTTTTTAGTAGAGATGGGGTTTCACCATGTTGGTCAGGCTGGTCTCGAACTCCTGACCTCGTGATCTGTCCACCTCGGCCTCCCAAAGTGCTGGGATTAGAGGTGTGAGCCACTGCACCCGGCTAGGACCCCTTATATTCTTTTTTTTTTTTTTAATATACTTTAAGTTCTAGGGTGCATGTGCACAGCATGCAGGTTTGATATATAAGTATATATGTGCCATGTTATGATGGGTGTGCTGCACTCATCAACTCGTGGTTTACATTAGGTATTTCTCCTAATGCTATCCCTCCCCCAGCCCGCCACCCCCCAGCAGGCCTCGTTGTGTGATGTTCCCTGCCCTGTATCCAAGTGATCTCATTGTTCACTTCCCACCCATGAGTGAGAACATGCAGTGTTTGGTTTTCTGTCCTTGTGATAGTTTGCTGAGAATGATGGTTTCCAACTTCATCCATGTCCCTGCAAAGGACATGAATTCATCCTTTTTATGGCTACATAGTATTCCACAATATATATGTACCACATTTTCTTAATCCAGTCTATCATTGATGGACATTTGGGTTGGTTCCAAGTCTTTGCTATTGTGAATAGTGCTGCAATAAACATACGTGTGCATGTGTCTTTATAGTAGCATGATTTATA